>NW_027466106.1:1572500-2125000 GCF_046127955.1 Nelusetta ayraudi
GGCGGCGGCGGATGTGACAGGATAACGTTGTAATTCTCGCGGAATCACAATCTCCATCATGATAATGTGTTGATGGGATGTGGTAATAGTTGTTAAAAGGTCACCCAGTGTGCCGTAATTGGCTCTTTCATACTTCGCTACGTTTACCACGACAGAAGGCATGACCTCGCTGGCAGAGGCGGTAAATATGCCATCTTGAGAGTGTAATTATACAAGGCGAGCCTTCTCCGCTTTCCTCCTCCCGCCTCCTCTGCCCTCTCCTTGCCAGTTGTTTCTTCGCGGCCTCGCCTCAGATGTCCAAGCGGACGTGCGTTTTTGGCACGAGGCAGAGCCACGGAGCCGCGCTGCTTTCCATGCACAACTGTGCCTCAGCCCCTCTGAAAGGACGCAGCGTTTAAAGAAATAAATGGGGGGGAAAAACAATGAAAACAAAACAGGTGCCATCTTTAAAACGCTTTGCCCACTTTAAGTGGAATCGAGCAAAGGGCGCGCTGACAGAAAACAAACAATATAGATGATATCTTCATAATTAAAATATATATTTATGTGTGCGCGTATGCAGGGATGTACAAACAGTTTAATCACACTAGAATTCCACCGTGACAGCGCAGGGAATAAATAATAAATAACCATCCCGCACATTTATTTTTCAAATACAGCAGCTACAGCTCTCTTCTTAATTAGTTCAAACGCACAATTAAGAGGGGAAAAATATGATTTATGCTTTTTGGGCATTAGGTGTTAAACTGAATCAATACTGCAATTAATACAGGGATACAATCTGGGACTACACATGAAAGGAATAATTATTCTCATCACACAGAGATAATAAACACAGGGATATATACAAAGAAATCTTCCAGGTAATTAAGTCCCCTGAAGATTTTTTTGAGGTCCTGTATTTCTGTGTTTTAGTATTTAGAGAAATGTTCTCACAAAAATGTTTTTTCGTATTTATGTATGTTTTGTCATTGATTAGGATTGTTTAGGAGGACATCTTCTTTTTCTTGACACTAACCTTAAGTGATTGTCTTTCTCTCCCAGTTCTGAAGACAAGTTCTTCATTATTTTTACTTTATAAATGAAAATGTGTTTTCAAAGTGTCCAACATTATATTCGTCGCCCAGTGTTTTTTGTTTAATGTATGGTGAAATTGAAATAAATGTCATCAAATACATACAAATGCTAATATCTATCTATCTATCTATCTATCTATCTATCTATCTATCTACAGTAAATAAACAATCATATTAATTTCTTTAAAAAATCACTTTGTCATTTAATATCTAGTTCTATTTGTCAAAATAATACATAATGCTGTCCGTAGTTGACACTTTATTTTTCTACTTTTAAAATTCCAAACACATTCTTTAACAGCCATACTCAGTGAATAAAAAGTTGGAGAGATTTCATTTTTTTCAATCTGATACAAAAATTATAAATGAATGAATGAATGAATGAATGAATGAATGAATAAATAAATAAATAAATAATGTTTTGGGTGAAATTTGGTCCAGCGGATGCTCAGAGTGCTCTCCATGTTTGAGAGTGCATGCGCTGCATGTAATAGGGGATACAGATCCATAACACCTCCCTGTGGTGCTGACCATCTTACTGTGTGTGTGTGTGTGTGTGTGGTGAGAATTGGTTCCACTCTTGATATCCAATCTTACAGCTCCTCCACTTACAGTCACTTTTATCTACCTTCTGAGAGTTTGCGTTCCATTTTCAGATCGCCGCGTTAAATTACAGAATCATAAAACATTAAAAAAGAGTGCTTCCCTCCAAGAAAACTTATCATCCGCACCGACAATGGGCTTCATTCAGTTTAGCATGGCTATTGAAAACTGCTGCCATCATTGTAACATTGTTATGGTAACTGCTTGAGTGAAGTCACCAAATCTTATTGTAAGATCGCCTACAATACCGTAATAACACTTGGAAGCGGGGGCAGCCGAGTTTGACAATAATATATCTGTGGAAATCTTTCCTCCTCTCTGCAGATCCTCAGCGAGAGGCACATCAGAGGAGACATTTGCGCTTTATGAAGTGCATTCATTTGGCCATTTGCCATGTTTCCTCACCAGAGGACTGCTATGATGAATGAGAGAAGAGAAGAAGCAGATTTTCTCTCCCACCTCTCGGCTCTCCCCTGTGATTACTAATACAGAGCCCTGCAACCTCCCACACCATATGAAAACTGTAGGCTTGCTCTCATATCCCGGGTAATCCTCAATTTCCCAGAGTCATTAAACTGAGACTAGCATCTCTGATGGCTGCAGATACTTGACATATTATGATTATTACCATATGAATACCTTGTTGTTACCTAGGAAGGGGCGCGCTCGCCTTAAAATCGATGTGGAAGACTGGCATAATAGCCTTTCTGGCTTGCTGCATTTGAGAGTAAGAGCTCCTTCGCATCTTTCGCGAGATAAATCACTGGCAGTTCAGCCCTCAGCTGTTGCCGCGTTGGTCAAAAAAAAAAAGGAAAAAAAAAACAACAAAAAAGCCCCAACACGGAGGAAGAATTCCATGCAACAACCTCGGAGCACATGCGGTCAGTTTTTACCGTAACAATTTGATTTTATCGTCTTTCGATCTCCCAAATGTCACGGTTTGTTTTCATCCGTGCAACCACCTGGAATTCAAGCCCTTGTCTCCAACCGTATCCATCCGGAGGCGGATACTCCCCGACTCACAAGGCCACCTTTGGGCTTGCGGGATGAAAACAGTAAAACTTTCAAATGCATCATTTGCTGTGCAAAGAAACTTGCATTTCTGATTATAAATGCTGGCCTAAGGTGAAAGGGGTGAAATTTATAGAGCTGAAATGCTGATTGGGGAGAATTAAAGCTTGCTGCAACTGCTGTTGGCGGGGGGTATCCTCCTACCGCCGAGGGTGGACATGGAACATTTACGTGGGAGAAAAATGTATGTTCAGCGGATCGGCTCCAAACCAAACATATTATCTTTTGGTATGCCCTCCTCTTCATAGCCTCAATCAGTTGTTCACGGTGAGTAATTCGCTGACATGTTCACCATGCAGACTTAGGAGAACTCTCTCTCTCTTTTTCTCTCTCTCTCTCTCTCTCACTCTCTCTCTCTCTCTCTCTCTCCCTCAGTCTACCTCTGAGGGGAAGGATACTGGAGCTAACCTGGCACCTCTTCAAAGATTCAACACAGTTTACTCATGGAAGACTCTTTTTTTTTCCTCCTTAAATGTAAGAAGGCATAAGACGGCAGAACCCAAACGGAGTTGTGTTTTGGGGCTCTGCTTCACATCCACTCGGAGCACAATGTACAGACAGGAAGGGCTTTTTAAGACTTTAGGCACTGTCCACTGCAAGTTAATGACTAAAAATGTCCAGGAGCATTGCGAAAAAAACAGTGGAAGCGGAAGCGGGAACAGCGCGGCCCCTGAGGGCTAGATTAGCAGATCTCTGCTCCGTCTTTCCGAGTTCTAGTGACAATTTTGGAGGATGGGTCAGATGAAAGACAACAGAAGGAAAGCAGGATCAAAAGCCACATGCTTTCCTGTATCCCTGCTTGTTCTAAGGGGCATACATAGTGCATTGGATCCATATCAAGGTCTTTGTACGGGGGATGGCGGGCCAACATGCAGTGGCCTTATTATTCTTTACTTCAATAACAAACCCACGTCTTCCCCTCTCGCCATCAAAGGCGCGCCTCTCCACAAGTCAAAAACACACACCATATACCAGCCATTCATCTTCCTTGAAATTTAAATAACTCCCTTTGAACATTGTCTTTGGTAAGTTGTGGCCAAAATATGTAATTCCGAGCTCGGCGGCCGACGAGCCTTTTCGGCCCGTCATTACGGGCGGCGGCGTGAGACGGAGAGGCGGCGAACTTTGTCTCGCGCCTCGGCCCCCCCAACCTCCGAAACTACACCGCGTAACTTTTCATGCCTTTCAATTGACTCCCATTCGCAACCCAGTAACGACATTCACTCCCTCGCCCTGAGTGACAATAACTAAGTTGTCCACATCCATTCCACGCAGTTATCCAGCCGTAGCCTATAAAACAGAAATAACACGGAGCTTTACTCACAGTGAGGGGTTACTCTCAGACCGGACCTGGGCAGCCATTTGAAGTGACAGGGCCGCCCATCATGCGCCTCTAACGGGGTCAGGGGGCCTTATGGGGACTTGATCCAGAGCGAGGCCAAGGGGACCGGGCCTTTAGAGAGGATGGATGGAGCTGTGGTTAGAAGGAAGGACGGGCTGATTACATCATTTTTCAGACACACCAAAAGGCACTGTAAGGACCTTTGGGCAGCTGGATTGACAGTTGGCCTCACCGCTAATACATTTTGGAGTGATTTGTCAAAATGAGGAAATTGTTCCCGCCGACCTATCTCGCTCAGCTGTGAGTGACTCAGTCGCTGGGACTTGACGAGACGGGCGACGTATTGCTTGGCGCTTCCAGGGAGGGCCGGTGTCGGATATATATATACGAGAGCTGGAGTCATAACAAAGCATTCATCATCGAGATAAGAAAACGGGAAAAAAAAAAAAAAAAAAAAAAGTTAATCTGAAAATGAAAAAAATAAAAAAAATTGCTTTCAAGTATGTGACATTAGAGGGAAATCGCGAGCGGAAACAGAGTCAACCACCCCGGAGCTGCGCGTCGTACTGTAGGTGGCATTCGCTTCTGTTTGGTGGCAAATGTTTTGTTTTTGTGCATTTCCTGAATATCTACAAATATTCCCCGAAGGCACGCTGCGGCGCGATGTTGCGCCACCTGTTTTCAAGGCGCACGCGATCCCCGGGGCCCCTCAACAAATCATCTTCCTTGTTTCTCCTGCGGGGAAAAAGACACCATCACTCCTGGGTTTTGGGTGTCATATCATCCTGTAAGATGCGAGAGCAAATTCGACGTTTCCGTCTGTCCCAGCAGGTAAAGTGAGAATCAAAAAAGCAAGTGATCGTGAAATTACAGGGCGTTAGGAATTCAGGGCAGGACTTTTTGCTTTAAAAAAACAAAAAAACAAAAGCAAAAAAACAAAAACAAAAACAAACAAACAAGACCTTCTCTTTTTAACATTAGCCTTCTCTTTTTAAAGTTATTTTTTTTTCCCTCTCAGTCTTCAATATCTAACAAGGGAGACATACTTTTTGACTTTCCCTTGTTTTCCATTAACTCAAAAATGCATCACCACACCCTCAGCGTCGCCCTGTATCTTTGTCTCAGCAGTGCAGACATAATGACTGACCTGGATTCATAATACTGTTTTCAATCACCAGCTCCCTCCAAGGTTATTGGCCAAAATCCAAAGGTTGTTCTGGGATTCCACTTTGTCAGAGGCAGCAGCGGAGCAGCATGCGGAGTTAATAATAATTTGGTCTGTGTTTTACAGCTGTTACACAATGGACACTATGTAAATCTCCCGTGACACCGGCACCTCAGACTTTCCCCCCCCCCACCAAAAAAAAAAAAGAAAAAAAAAGGAAAGAAAGAAAGAAAGAAAAAAAAAGAATCTGCGCCTGTTCAGTAATGTCATTGACGGACAAATAACAGCGAGATATCAGCGCGGAGAGAAGAACAAGGCAATGCAATTGGTGGTTATCTATAATGCAAACAGCGCGTTGTGCGCCGTGTTCTCTTTGACGCTGCGTTCGGGAGGGCAGCAACTGTGAAGGAAATGTTCCCTTAATAGCATGGGTGTGAAACTTTCTATAGATTTTCATTACGGCCTCCTCATGTGGTGTGAGGGAGTGGAGCCGCTCCGACAGCAAGCAGTCGCCGCTGCCACCGCGAACATCTGCTTCCTCCATTACCGAGCCGAGCGAGAGGCAGAGCGCATTAAAAGCTACAGGTAAACATTAAAGTGGCTCGCCCGTGCAGAGCCGGCATTAACGCCGGCACATTCAATATAGATCGACGGCGCATTAATCCGCCGAGGTTCATCCGGTGCGGCAAACATTGTTAAAAATTGAAAGTGCAAAGTTTTGTGTGTGTGTGTGTGTGTGTGTGCGCGTGTGTGTTTTCCTGCGAGAAAATAAGGGGAGTTTTACTTATTTACAGTCAGACGCGCAATGCATCTAACGATGAAAGTGACGTCTGTCAACAATGCCCCCTTTTTTTCTGCAGGAATAATGAATATATTTACAGTGTAATTCAGAAGTGCGCTTGCCTCTAGACAGTTGAGCCTCCACTTCATTCACCTCTGTATTTTATTCAGAGCAGAACCTCACCAAAGGAAGATCTTCTATTATCCTGCCTAACACTGCAGCCCGAGGAGAAACACTGGGTAAAACAGTGACTTAATATTTCATATTGGTTAGATTATTCATCCACACAAAGACATTTCCCCCTTTTTTTTCTCCCTCTCTCCCTCACATTGCAACGCCCTCATTAAAAATGGGACACTGCACATTGAAACTTTTTAAAAATTCAAATATTTTCCTTCAATCTTTAAAGAGCTTATATCTAATGAACTAAGATTTAATTTGGCATGGCTTAACATCCATTTGCACTGTTCATAATTAGGAATGCAGGGCCCCAGTATTAAAATGAAGGGGCAAAGCCCTCGGTAGGTTCCCAAGTGAAACAAGAATTGGTTCCACTTTAAGTATTAATTGATTGGCTTTGCAGTATCCCTTACTGAGGGAGAGTGTACACACACACACACACACACACACACACAGGCGCACACACAGTGAGGGAGACACACATCTCCTTCACCCAACCCTACACACACACACACACACACACACACACACACACAAATTTACTGAGCACTCATTTCTCATCAATCTGGTGCTGCTTCATTTGCCTGTCTCTCAGTCCCCCAGAGAGGGACAACCTATCTGCTAGCGGAGCTTAGCATTTGATCATGAGTGTCAATATCAAACTGCAAAGCAGGATTACACACTGCTGTCGTCAATAGGCGTAATGGTTTAACATGTGTTAAGGTTAACTCAGCCATTTAATGTGCATAGTACCTCAGAGATAATCACTCAAAAAAAAAAAAGGAAGGAAAAAAAAAAAAAGAAGCAGGACTTAAAAATGTCACGCGCAGCCTCAACAGACCTGGGCTTCCGCGATGATCACACACTATACTCAGAGGGTCTTGTTGCATTTTTCTCTTTTCTGAGACTTGACAGCTTATGACTATGGAGCAGACAGTTTCCACTGTATGAAACTAGTCTTCAAGGTATTTCATTCAAATCTCATGCAAGGGGTGTCTTGTGTGAAGTATAATCAGACTGTCTGAAGAGTCACCAGAGATGCTCATATTGATCACAGGCCGACCTAATATAAATTCTGTTAACTGTCTATTAGAGGGGAAGCTTTTGGTCCTGCGCAAAGAGTATTCATTGTTGATCGTTTTTATTTCACTGCGGACTGTACTTTTTGCGACTTTTGCTGAGACTGAATCGTTCCTGTCGCCACTTTTGAGCTTTAAAATTGAACAAATCTCCGCCCGCACTCACTTGCGAGGTGTCTGCCGCACGAGAGCTGTTATGTGTGTCCACGCGCAGCCGAGCGCTCAAGTCTCCGACATTTATTTTTCGCCAAACATAACACTCAGCCACTGTAAACCTCTGCCGGCGCGAGTGACAGCTCCAAAAAAAAAAAAAAATCCCCCACAATGCTGTGAATTAGGAAGCGGTCTATTAGACACATGATCACATGATGTGGGATTAGTGGACTGGAGTCTTCAAAGCTGCTATTACAACTCCTGAGATGTGATACAGGCTCCCCCACTGCTCTCTGCAGGGGCGTGTGGCTCTTCCTCAGAGAATTACCTGACACCGTCGTGTCTGCGCTCTGGGAGACAAGTGCTGTGGCTCCGAGTGGAACAGCCAACATCAGTCGGAAATGCTCCCTCCATGCTGCGCTGAGCCAACAAACCCTGCATTTAATCCCATGTGTGAGCAGCCGCGGTGGCTACATGAGTTGACATCAGAGAAAAGGAGTTAGGGCGACTAAGGCAGGAATGATGGGTGATAAAGTGGATTACAGATGGGGAAACGCCATCGCGCCTGAATAGTAAGTCAGCCTCCAAAATGTGAATAATGGTGATTTGCTCTTCGCTGATTGCCCGCGTTTAATCTGGAGGCAGTGACATGTGCGAGGAGCATTAGGGGTGGAGACACTTCACAGAATATTAAGGTGAAAGTTAAATTATACAAGAGCATTAGCCCAAGATAAAAAAAAAAAAAAGAATCATTTTAATTTGGTGAGGCAAGGTGTTAAAAAAAAAATCCTAAAACATTTTACATGAATTTTTGGAAAATAACAAAACACGGTGCCAAGATCTGCCTGAGCCAGTTGTAGTTGGAGGGATATTTTCTTTTGACTGATCTACATGCACAAACAACATCAGGAAGTCAGGAAGTTTATGGCGTTGGTATATCTCTGTATATACCGTCTGACAACAAAGAACAAAAAAAATGTGAAAGACATAAAAAAGAGGAGGGGGAAAAACATAATTTACAGAAAAAGAAAAAAAAAGTGGTTGCATTCTGAACTTCAAGTTACCTTTTCTAAAGCTGAACACTGGGAATTTGGACCTCCCAGCGCAAACATTAACGGGCTGAAATGCAGCTCTGGATGTAACAAAGGAAACAATACCAGGGAAGAGAGCCAAGAAGGCAGAGCTGGCACGCCTGTTCCTGGGACCATGGGAATTTGGCTCCCAGAAATAATGGGGTTGAACAGGGCCCAGCACCACTGCTACTGTAGCTGGGAAAATGGTGCACCGCAAGCCAGGCTCCATCCAGGGAGACTTAAAACAGGGGAGGGGAGTGCGGGGAGGGTGGAAGAGGGGCAGGAGGGAGGGAGGGAAAAAAAAATAAAATATACAGTATGGGTTGCACCTCACAGTGTGAAGTGAGATGAGCAAAATAATGGAGGAAGGCGAAGCCCGTCTTATGTTTGTCCCGAGCATGTGATTGTAAATCAAAATCACTGCCCGGCTTACGGGCTGGATGTGAGCTAACATAATACACTGTCTGGACAAACTGCTACCTGGGCAGAAAAGGGAAGAGTATAAAATGATCATAAAGTGCAGGACATAAAGGGCGTTTTATGAGAGGGGGAAACCCTGTGTGGCCCGGTGTGACGCTGGCGTGGAAAAAAAAATGGTGCCCATATATGTACGTATGTATGTATAATATTGGTAGTGTTAATGCTAGCGGTCCCTCTCCAGTCTAATTAGGACAATAAAGGGTTATGGGCTAATGTATGACTGCCATGCCAAAGCTAATGAATGCCTGGTATACCTTGTTTCCTCCCAAGCGTCCTTGGACTGTCATCTCCAACCTTTTGATGTTGTATCTGATTATCCAGGCAGCGATTAATCATGATTAAGTAAGCAACCAAGTCTCGGGGAGAGAGGAAGCAAAAGAAAGCTAGAGAGGGTGGGTGGACAGCAGGAAAGTTGCCCAGGTTCAAGCCTTAATTCTGGGCAGCAGAGTCCCGCGCCTTTGCCAAGTGGACACTGGTAATGAGACAGCAAAGTAAAAAAAATAATAATAATCATCATCACGGTGCCTCTCTCACTCTCTCTCTCTCTCTCTCTCTCTCTCTCTTTCTTTCTCTGTCGCGCACTCTTTTTTTTCAAGTGTTGTTAAAGGAAAGATTCATTATCCAAAG
Source organism: Nelusetta ayraudi (assembly GCF_046127955.1). Lineage (NCBI taxonomy): Eukaryota > Metazoa > Chordata > Actinopteri > Tetraodontiformes > Monacanthidae > Nelusetta > Nelusetta ayraudi. The sequence goes on from NW_027466106.1 coordinate 1,582,131, forward strand.
CTGTGCTTTATCCAAGCCGCAGTCGAGGCGTCCAAAGAAACGCCTCTCGCCTTCTGTGGTAGCCGTGGACTTGGACGGGGCCGGCACATTTCCACTTGCCACGGCGCTACTTGACAGCCATTTTTTTCTCTCTCTCTCTCTCTCTCTCTCTCTCTCTCTCTCTCTCTCTCTCTCTCGCATGTTTTGTTGATCCGCGGACATTTCAATATACCTCGCCGGCTCGCCCGCTTTTCCACCCTCTCCAAAAACATTTTCCCGCTTTGATATCGGTTGATGGAATATAAATGGGTTGGAGCGGACCTAAGGTAACCACCTATTGGCCTTCATGCATTTCTAATGTAACCCAGTCTGCCCATGCTCACGGAGCAGCGCTGGCTTCATTACTCCAAGGTGCTGAGTCTTTTGCCAGAACCCTGCCTTTTCAGCGAATAGATCACCCTTGTGACCAGGGTCTCTGATACTGTATGCGCCACCTGAAAAGCCGTAGCTGTTTGCCCAGGTGCCAAAATAATCAAGTTCAGCGTGCATGGCGGGTTATGAAAGAATATTAACTGTGGGAATAACCCAGCTTGACGCGCGTCGGGGCCGGCGCGTGCGTGATCAAACGAGCGCTCTCTTGGAAAAGGAGTTTTCCAGGTAGGGCCCACTGGCAGGGAAGTCCGGGCCTGTGATGACACCAACTCAATCACTGTTGCTTTGAACTCGGAGGGGTCAGTGTAGTAATGGCTTTGGACAAAGGTACAATGATTCTCTCTCTCCCTCTCTTTCTCTCTTGCACTCTCCCCACTCCCCCCCCCCCAACCCTTTTTTTTTTTTTTTTTGCTGCCTGACCTCTTTCTGCTAATGCATTTAGCGTCCAGCGTCCGTAATGGTTTTCCCAGCAAAGTGAGAGACGGCGTTTGCTGTAACACGTTTAATGACGTACCGTAGGACGTGGAGCAGAGGCCCACATTATTACCGCTATTAATAATACAACTGTTTAAGTGGTCCACTTGGAGCAAGGGCAAATAATACTTCCCTTTCTACCACCCCGCTGCCTCTCCTCTGTGAAAAATGTTTTCTCCCATGCGAAAGAATCCGTCTGAAAACCGCACCGCCGTGTCATGGTTTTTTCCCTCGCAGTTTGCTCTGTTAAATAATCCAAAAGTTTGATTTTTCCTCCGGGATTTAAGGATTCCACCTTTTATATTTATACTTCATTGCGCTCCATCAATCTTTCCTCCGGCAAAATCACTATTTCAAACTTTAAATTACGACAAACGGTGTGTGTGTGTGTGTGTGTGCGTGCGTTTGCAGGGTGTTTGGAAGGAAAACATCCAAGTCGCTGATGACTACGCTGTAACTAAACATGTCCCAAATGTTCTTACGTTTAAGTGGAAAACTTCCCGACCGCAAGGCAATAAATCAGCCACACTCGCCGGTACGTTTCATTAAAGGAACCTTAAGCCATATTTCAGAGCCAATATGGAAAAATAAGAAAGCATGAAGTTATGCCGTCAAACGGGGAGAGAAATCAAGGAGATCACCATATAATTGGTGAGAGTGTGTGTACACATGTCTCCCCCCCCAGCTCCGGCAGAGTCCTGCAGTTCAACACCGGCTTTGAAATGTGGATTCAAAGCTAGCGGACTTCCCTGAATCACTGAAAACCCTCAGGACATGGTTTGGCCTTTGCGGAGGTGGAAGCCAAATATGAGTCTGAGAAGATGAAGCACCCTGGCCTATCGTCTGTTCCTGGTAGGTGTTCACTCCCGATAAATATTTCATTTTGGAACAAAACAAATAACTTGACATAATTCCTCCTCCTCTCTGCCGAGGAGAATGACAGAGTGGCTGATTTACGCATGGCGAGAGGTGTAAAAAGCGTGGAGGCGCGCCGCTTCTCTCTATCCACCATCTAATGGATGCAACCCGACGGGCTAACAACTGTTTACTGTTTGTTTTTTGTTTTTTCCCCTCCCCCCCACCTCTCCCTTCAAGACAACTGTGAAGTGAGGACACACTTGGATTCCTGCGAGCCACCGACTGTGATTCGCGAGGCGCTTTCTGACACCGAAGCGGCTGGATGAGCAAGTCGCACAACGTGTGTTGGGGCGGATATTTTATTTAGCAACATTTATCACGTTTCCGTGTTCAAAATAGCAACGGCGACCACTCTGAACGTAATAACTACAGCGTGTTAATTACACTTTAATGCCTTTAATCTTGCAGCATGCCGGGGTTAAGATGTTTGACCCTGGTCTAAGCTGCGTGCCAGACATGAAAGGACAAACGGTTTAAACTTTAAATTCAATTGTGCGAGTGCCTTAAAACACTCCACTGTTTTCCCTCCATCCCTTTCTTGGTGAATGCTTGGGGCTGTCTCTGCTTTGTTGCATTTGTCAATCACTGTAATTTGGGCTCCATTTCCAAAAATAATTATCAGGTGAGTGGCAGCCCTTTGCCTGGAGTGCCAACTTGGAAGCGACGTGCCCAAGAGTATTAATTATGCCGCTCAAAATATGAAGTCTTTTAATAGAGAGGCTGACGTGACATCATTGTTTAGAGTCTTTCTTCCCCTACAAACATGACAATCACCGCCGTCCCTCTGGTCATCAGCAAAGATGAGGAGGAATTGTCAGAGGAAGTTATTAACAAGCTGTGTACCATGTGATAAAGTCAGTCAGATTCTCCCTGGTACTGCGTCTGTTGATTTCGGCGTGGAGGAGGCGAGGAGAGCGAGCGCTTGCTCGCTCGCTCGCTCGCACGCACGCACGCACGCACAAACGACACGAAAAGTCAACAACTTCTGAGCAGCTATGAGAGGCGCGGGGAGAGGTGGAACTCTGCGGCGGGAAGACTGGCGGGGAGGCATTGTGTGCAAAAAGCTTTAAATCTTTCAAATCCGTGTACTAAAATTATTGCTGAATGTAACTGTTGATGCTTTACTCGAAGGACCATCCGGCTTCGTGCACTTGCCAGCTCTCGCTCCCCCCCCCCCCCCCCCCTCTCTCCCTCCCTCCACCGCTCTCTCTCTCATGCTGCCAATCAAGCGCTCACAAACAGCACTGCACTGTAGTCGTGGTTCACATTCAGCACTTGCTTCTGTGAAACCCTAAGAGGGAGAGACAGCTTCCAGGTCTCATTAGCATCCAGTAGCGGCTAATGCTGCCTCCCTATTACTGTCTGAGGAGCTGAAATTCAGTTGGAGATGAGCACAGCCCAGGGGGCTTAGGGTTGCCAGTTTAATTAGTGCCTGATAATTTCAATAATGAGTGACAATTCATTGGGGCTTTTTAGGTTGGCCCACTGTTTGAGTGTAAATCGATAATCCTCTGTTTCTTCCCCCACTCTCACGAGCAGATAAAGGGCGAGCGAGGGGGCGGGAGGGTAGGGTGTGTGCGGGGTGGGGGGTGGGGGGTGTCGGCAAGGGGAGGGGGGGGCTCGGGGTGTGTGTGGGGGTCTATCCCTTTGCAGGAATTAAATGAAAAGAATCAACTTAGAGAATGTCCCTTTGAAACCAAGAAAGGGAAAGCCTCTGTGATTTGATTTGCTGTTATTGGATGAGCAGGTGGGTCTTTAGTTGCTGTCGTGGGGTCCGGCGTAAAAACAATTTGCCTGGAGTGATATAGGCTAAGTGAGCGGCAGGTTGAGGGGGTCTACACTTGTTGTTTTCCCTGCTCATGATGCCCTCGTGCTCGACTCAAAGCGGGAGGACATTGCATCCACGGCGCGCAGCGCGAGGCTAATCTGAGCGCGTCGCTGTCGAGAGCAAAAAAACAAAACAATAAGAGAAAAAACATATCCCCCATTATACACATTACACACATACATCACAGTTTTCAGTATATAGAGCTGCTTAACATACAGCTGCGGCATAATGAAATGATGAACAATGGTAATTCATTCAATTGCCCCAAGGCTCAAAAAACATGTTTACCTTGGTTAACTTGAGAAAGGTGTTTGAACCCGCTCTGTAATTCAGTGACAGGCAACACAATCCTGTTGACGCACTGCCAGAATTCCTCAGTTTTTCTGTTTTTTTTTTTTTTCTCCATTCCTCTGGAAACTGTTTCACAGCTCGACACGCAGACGTGTAGGTGAGGGCCGGATGCGTTTTGTGCAGGCGCTTCGTATGAAAGGAATAATTATGCGAGGTGGCACGCTGTTTTACGGTATTATTGAAAATGAAGAATTCATTTTTAAGGTGTCACGGAAAGTGCATTGAAATACCAATTAACCGCCTCACACCCTACCTGCGCCTGACACTGACTGTGGAAGCCGGGAAGAGGGGCCCATTATTCTCCAACTCTAGGTTGGCATAATGGCAATGGGGTGGTAAAAAAAAAAGAAAAAAAAGTCTGATATATGCAAAAACAAATGGTTGCTTAAAATTCAGCAAGAATAATTTGAGAAGTTGAGAAAACTAGTGTTGTAGCACTCGACACCTCTACACCTCTTTTACGGTGTCTGACGGTCTTCGGACTACCCTTGGTCGACCAAGGGTATGCCTTAGGTATATACCCTAGGTATACCCCTGATCTTGCTAGTGTCTTGGTCTTGGTTAAGACGTTCTAGAACTTGATGAAATATACAAAAAAAATCTGAGTGATGTGCACCATTACCACGGCACCGCGTGGGCAGTGGTAATGGTGTGTCTTTACAGGCGCATTTGACAAGGTGTATGTTCTCCAATATCCTGTCACAAAACTGAGTCAGCACACGAGCTGTTCCGAACTCCAGATTGCAGTGAAAGGAGCGAAAGTGCAGCCTTTCCTCACTCAGTGCGCTGACACATTGTGACGGACAGTAGCCTAATTATTCCCCGGCAGTGGCGCTACACCTGCCAGTCCCTTCAGATTGCGAGGCGCCGAGGCTGGAGTTGGATTCCTCTCGCCCCCTGCAATGTTTCCGCTCGGATGGGATCATGTCCGACTGGAGATTTAATTTGGACGCTCGTTGGCGCGAACCTGACCCCGAATTACCGCGGCTACCTCTCATCGCGCGACCCGCAGTCCCCCTCCATTACCCGCCCAAGAAAAACACCAATCATGGCGCTAATACAGAGAACATCAAGAGACTATTGATTGCGGTCGCTCGCCGAACATTCCCCCGCGCGACACGCAGTTCAGTGGCCCCTTCTCGCTCGTCTGTGGCAGTCTTTTTAAATATTCATGACGAGGTTGCCTTATGGTTCCGCCGCTGAATATCTAATTGTGCCGTCAAAAGAGATACAACATGCCCTTAAGCAGGACGGTAACAGCGGTCAGCTCAAACAGAAATTGTGTGATTCAGCCACAGGGCTAATTAGCAATTAGCATTCACTGTTTACAAAGGTTCTTACCTGTGGGCCAGCGGATGGCTGAATGGAGCTTAAAGCACTCCATCCCGCCTTTGAAGCTTCAAGAGCCGCCTGTCCATACCGTAATGACTGGGAGGAGAGATGGAAGCGCTTCTGCTGTGAAACAACATAATCATCAATTAGGGCAGGGAAATGGCAAGAAGTGGGGATTTTTAGCTCATTAAAAAAAAAGGAGAGTAGGGGGGCAGAAGAAAAAGTGTCACAGAATTTATATATTTTTCCCGCTGTCTAGCCCCCGATCAATGTCTGCAATGCCACCTTTAGAATTCAAATGATTTTGGCTTTCAAGATGACTGGAAATCCTGAAAATGTAATTCACAGACGTGGAGGCAGACAGTCCTAATAAGGGTTAAAATATGAATGACATTTGCTCCAAGAGGAGGCTGTATGGAAATGGGATTGCCGCTGATTTAATCCATCTTATTAGTTCCCACAGCGTCCAAATTATGCCTAATGTAACTTTCACAGCCTTTATGAAAAGGTGCCTTTTTTTTTCTCTTTAAAACACACACCCTCGAAATAATTGTAGTTTTTTATAGACGTAACATACCTACATATCCGAGAAAAAGATGCACGAAAAATAAAAATTCAGACCGCAGCAACTCTGTAATGTGGCTATTTTTTATTTTCACCACAGCAGCTCTAAAGGCCATATATTGTCTTGTTTTTTTTTTTTAATAAATAAAAATCTCTCACGTGGTCGCTAACAAGCTGTTAATTCCTTATTTTCTACATACTGCCCTCATAAACAGCCGCAATAAGCGTCAATTCCGCCCAATACATCACTTTTATTTGATATTTGGGAATACCCGGTGGGTAACCTGGACCCCGTGTAATGTATCATCACGGTGGAGCCACTACAAGGACATACAGTAGCTCATGTCTTCAACAGCTTTCCAGACATTAAAAAGAATACCAGATTCCCCCAAGTTCTTTGAGGATCTTCTTGCCTTTGAGAGAGAGGACTTCTTTTGAGCATATCCAAACGTTTTCATCTCTCATTTTTTCCCTTTTTTTTCTCTCTCTCTTCAAATCTATTTTTGCCACGAAGCAGCGACTCAACACAAACTAATTCAGGGCGATAAAGCTGCTTGAGTGAATTTCCCTGCCTAACGGAGTACAAAGATGGGTGATAAAGGGCTTATTAGGGAACCATCATTACTCTCACTTTGGCTTGGGAGCGTTGAGGCGCCATTATGTCCTGGATTTTTTCGCTGATGTGGCTACAAGAGGAGGTGATGCTGAGGCTTTCCCCTCGCGCTGTCTAAGGGTTCGCTGAGCCGACCTGTCAATGATCATATCCAGACGGCAGGAACAGTGCAAACTCAGGGATAAGAGTCAACAGTAATTAGGTTCCATCCAGGGAGGTGGGAACACACACACACACGCAGAGACACACACACATAAACGTACAGTGCCCTCTCGGTGATGGCCTGGTGTTTACAAACACTGCAGATGCGCAACCAACTCTGGGAGCAAAATTTGTCTTTAAATTGAAGAGAACGTGAAGAACCACACGTTGAAATGCACCTATGCGTGCATGCACACACACACACACACACACACACACACATGCATGCACTCACGCAGCCTCTGACTGCAGCCTTCTTTTCCTTAATTGCTCATTAATGAGATGGAAATGTATTTCAGCTGAAGTTTTGAAAAAGACGCACTCATTGAAAACGCCATAAATCTAAACATTTGAAAAGGATATAGTAACGGGGGCCCCTCACTCTTGTTCTCTGAAAAATTAATGCGGCGCATGTTATATTTATTACAAGGCCAACTGTCATTCATTTTTGCAGAAACTAACAGAAATTAAAAGTGACAGCAACCTCATCAAGAATGAATGCCATTGTATTCTACACGGGGCTGAGAAAGACAGGGGGGTTGGTGTGGGGGGGGGGGGGGGTATGAAAATCAGATAATACAAAAAAAAAAAACAAGGCTTTTTGCGGCGGCATGTGTAACAGCTCAAAAAAGAAAGAAAGGCTCAGACAAGTGTGGCGAATGAAGGAATGGGGGCAAAAAAGAAAAATCGTAAATGCGGAGCAAAAGGAAGCGTCAAAAACTTTTATTTCACTTTTTTGGAATAAAACAAAAACCACAAGACAACAGCGATTCGGAGGCTGACAGCGTTGCCGCAATTGGCGAGCGGCGCAGGAGTAAACAAAACGAAACGGCAACGTGCGAACGCTTGGCCACATTAGTGCTGTTTGGAAAAAAAAAGCAATATATTCATTGTGTATAATTGCTGGCTCCATTCACTGAAGCAGAGGGGTTCTGATCTGAGTACGCCGCAGATAAATGGTCAGGTTCCCATGTGAGGGAAATAAATGAAATATTAGTTTATTACATATTTAAATCTCTCTCCCCAGGCTGTCTTCCCCTCTTTTTTTCTGGGTTGGTTTGCATTATAATGTTCACCAAACAGTTTTTCCCCAACTAATGGCTTGCAACAAAGTGGTCCTGCTCTCCCCCCACCGCCCCCAAACACCCCCCCGCCCCCACCACGTCCTCCCCGCCCCCCTCCTCCCTCTGCTTGTGGTCTAGATTTTCATAACAAATTACCGGCGGTAGGCTGAGGGAACGGGAGAGGGCTTCCAACTTCCTGAGTGGGCAAAAGGGAAAAATCCATCTCCAAGCCGTGCAAAGTCGGGGCATTTCGCCTGCGGAGGAGCGTTCTCACAGTGCGTGTCCGTGCAACGCCGAGGGCGGCGGGTAATAAGTCACCGTTTTGTCAGGGAGCGTGACGGCAATGTTTTGGAAAATTGAAAAAAAAAAAAAAATCCGCGTGGCACGCCCGCTCGTCAGGAGACGCTTTATTTCAGGGAGGTGCGTGGGATTTGCCTCCCGCCCCCCCGCCGCCTTCTGACGAACAATGGTTTCATACACGGCATTTGAATGTCGGGGGCCAAGGTCACGCTTGAAATTCCCCCGCTGCTTTGTAAGTTCATAATCTAAGTCTTATCCATCAAAACGCTGATGTATCAAAACAAACAGAGGGGCCGAGAGCGGGAGAGACGGTGCGGCGGGATGGGCCCTCGGAATAATCGTTAAGGGCAGCCCCCTCGCTCTGCCTATCTCAGGTGTGTGATTAAAATCAATTAAATCACTCCTCCAGTGTCAACCGCCCCAAATCTCCTGACAAATGAAATGGTGCTTTAGGAAGACGAGGACGTTCCTGGTCCTGTCGCGGCTCGGCTCATATTCACAAATGAGATTAAGATTGGGCTGCTGGGGGATTTCAAAGGCCTGTTTTCCATAAGAGCATGAAACAGCCTGTGAAGCCCCGCGCAGGCTACATTAAGTAGACTTGAAAGTGTCTGGAGCAGAGATCAGCTCCCAGCCCACGGTGAGTGTAACTAGCTGGAAACAAATAAATAAAGAAATAAATAAATGAACAGGAGGGCCTGCAGATTATCTACCTGCATGTTCCAGCCAGAGACCTCCAGCGGTTTCGCAACACTGTTCTGGGGAAAAAGAGGAAGAAGGGGGAAAAAAAGAAGAGGAAGTAATCTGACGCCCCATAAATTGTTAAAGGGGCCTCAATCTATTTAGAACGCGTTATTATGATTTGTCTGATGCATCCATTAATGAGTTATTCATTCAATATTAATATGTATTAAACCATGTGTTTTCAGTCGATACAGCTTTTCGGCGCGAGCCTTTTTGCCGCGCGTCGTCGCTACAAATGAAGCCGTTTACGCAGCATCAATGCGGAATCGTTAAATGCCCTTTGTGTATTGTTCTCTACGGTCGGTGGGCGGACCACCCCTCTTTTGGGCCGGGCTACCCCCCACCGCCTCGCCACCGCCTGCCTCACGACGGCTGCCTGCCTGAGACGTGCGTCAGACGGCGAGGGGGGGCTTTTTTTCTTTTCTGCGAGACCCTCCGCAGGCTCCTCCGTGACGTTCGACCACGGCGGCGGCGGCGGCGGCGGTGGCTGAGATCTGCTGATCCCATCTCCAGCGGGCCTCCGTAACCCCTCCGCTCCCTCCACGCACCCGCCCACCCGGCCCGACTCCTTTGTAACATTAGGCAAAAAAAAAAAGAAGAAAAAAAAGCGCTAAATCAAAGTGTGGAGTCAGCCCGGCGTGTGTGTTTAACGTCCCCCCGCTCTTGTCACCAATGACCAGGGGCGGGCCGCCACGTGTCCTTGCCCGATCCCCCGGTGTCCTATCACTCCTTTATCTGTCCACGAGGCATGGCCGCTCTCCCAAAGACAACCGCACATGCATGCTCAAGAAGCCCGCCAGCACCGCCACCGTCCCCGTCCCCCTCTCCCTCTTTTCCACTCTCTCCCTCTCTCTCTCTCTCTCTCTCTCTCTCTCTATTCATCCCAACACCCACAGAGAAAATCCCACTAAATTTTCCCCCTCGCAGCCATTGTTTTCGCCCGCCACCTTGCACCTTGTTTACGTCAAGCCAGGTGAATTTCTTTATTATTATTATTTTTTCGTGAACCCAAAGTTTGTTTAAAGTGAGCAATTTAAAAAAAAAAAAAATGTTTTATTGACTTGGCTTGCCATTTTCTTTTTCCTTTTTTTCGCTTACTTTTTTTTTTTTCCAAAAGCCACCTTAACTCCCACTTTGAATGTGGTGCAGAAATGTTTTGGAAACTGCAGCAAACTTATGTAGGACACTGACCTGTATTCCATTTTGAAGTGCAAAAAAGAAAAAAATATATACTTTTTTAAACTCTGGGGTTCTTGTGGGAAAACAATAACAGACAGTATGTTTATTTGCGCTGAAGCTACACAGCACAAAGAAAGAGCAACCATACCGAGGGGATTTTCCTGACTCTTGAGGAGGGTACAACCAATATTCCCAAACCCATGCCAGGACTTGAGATTCCGCTGTATTCTTCTTCCCCCCGCTCTCCTTTATGAAGAATGATCAAATCAGGCATGGAAGTGAGTTTCATCAGTCTGTTGGTGGGTAAAGAGAGACTTTCAAAATAATCCCATAAGTAGAGGAGGCTTCTTTCTTTTTTATGAATTGCATTTTTGATTTTTTTCTTTTTTTTTTTTTGCGAGTTGTGCCTTTCAAGATAGCTCAGGACACGACAATTATTGCAGAGATACCATCTTCATGAATGCCAGGACCCCCTTTTTTTCCCTGTTATTTCTGGAGGCGCGCACAAATTACTGTGTCGCACGTCTGCAAGTGCAATGCCGCTGCGTTATTATTCAGTCTCTTGACAGGTCATATTTTGTCAAATGAAATGCTGAATTGCTTCATACTCGCTGTGGAAAGCTGAAGTGATACATGTAAGTAGAATTAAATTACTCTATAGCATATTACAGCCTCGGTGGGATTGCGGCTGTTCCTCCATTTTTAATAAGTGCTTATTTCCCAGGGGGCCATGTTGGGCACTGTGGGTCAACAGTGTCCAAGAGGGCAAAGCTTGTTCACCACATTCTGGAGCCCTTTAATTGCTTGAGGTTATGTGTGCTATTATCTTCCTTTTTCTCTTTCATTATGGAGGTGCAGAGGTTCGGATTGACCCATCCTCTCAATTTTGAAAGCGCTCGCCTGCGTTTAGTGCACTTCAATTAAGTGTGCAGAGCGGAGCGCCGTGATGAGATTTATTTAATTCATTATTCCGGAGGAAGAGGCTCCAGCCCATGCATACATTCTCACTGCGCTTTATTTTATTTTAAAAGGCCTCTTTCTCCTCGACGTCCCGAGTCCGCTCTTATTTATTCTGTTGTGATAATGTTACAACTGTAACAGCAATATTTTCGGGGATCCCAGGAGTGTTTGGTCTGACTCAAACATAATAACCCACGGCACTGTCTGTCTGACTCTCAGCCATTCTCATTCCTGCTTGCAGCTGATGCCGTAACCCCGGCCCCCTTCCCTGCAGGCGGTGCTGACGGCTGGCTCAGAGCAGCCACACACACGCACGCACGCACACACACACACATACACACACGCGTGCGCGCGCACACACGCAGATGCACCCAGAAAGGACCTGTAGACCCACATTTGCATGGACACACATGTTCACACGCATGCATATGCAAATAAACGCGTGCACCAATGGCTGGAGTGCGAGGACACAATTGCATATGCTGCCTCTGCACTTTTTTCCCCCGCGTGCTCCAAAAACCGCATTTTCACAAGCTGTTTGCGCACAGAAATAAAACAGAGCGAACTCGCTAAATGCCGCTCAGTCCAAACAATAAAAGTTGTTTCAAAACATCCACAGCGGCGAAGTTCAGCGGTGGGATTTTGGCCCGGTGGCCATTTAACATCACAGACAAGCACTCGCGGGCAAACATGGTTCCCAAGGAAAGGACTTAGGACTACAGAGCGGTGGCTTCATAAGTGGGGGTTGTTGGTGGGGGGAGAGGGGATTTGATCACTTTTACCTGTAATGCTGACAAGTCTTCCCCTAATGCTCACAAGGAGGGAAAAGCGAATGACTGATCAATATAAACGCAAGTGTTTGGAGAGAAGCTGCGGATTGATCAGCAATAGTCCCTCAACCCGGACAAAGAGAGGGGGAGGGGTGGAAGGGGGGGAGAAAAAGAAAAGAACAAATCACAGGAAAGAAAGCGAAAAGTTAAGTAGGACACTGTCAGGGATTCCCTGGATACGAGTCTTGGAAAAACTGCACAGCACAAAATGAAAAAGAACAGAGGAGAGCTGGTTGGGGAATTCAAAAAAGAATAATTAAAAAACTCAAATCGGGTTCTTAACTGTGAGAAACGACGACAGAGAGGGAGAGAGAGGGAGGGAGAGAGAGGTAGAGTGAGTGAGTGAGTGAATGAGTGAGTGAGTGAGTGAGTGGGGTTTTTTTTTTCTCTCTCTTTTTTTTTAAATCCACCAACAAGAATACTCTTGGATGATAACCGCCTCAGCCGTAGGCTATTAAAATATTAACCACCGCTGTCCGAGCTGGGACTTTCCGAGCAGTACTGAGCAGTATCCTCCCCGGATGCCGGGCCTGAGAGAAAGGCGCTGCTCCCGTTCGCTGCCCTGTGGGAGGCTCCGGCTTGCATGAGGAAGTGTTTTAATGTTTCTCAGATGCCTGGCTGGCTGCGAGAGCTTTGACAAGGCAACTATCCTGGGTGTGATTTAAAGGTGCGCACGGTGGGAGCCAGGTACCGAAGCTGAGGGCCTGTTAAGCTACCGGGTGCCTTTTCTTGAAGTTAAGAAAAAAAATAAAAAATAAAAAAAGGGCAACTTTTTTCTCTTTTTTTTAAAAAAAAAAAAAAAAGAGAAATCTTCCTTTTTATTCCCCCGTTGCCGAGCACAACTCGGTCCCTGAAGTTTGAATCGTTATCATAACAGAGACAGAAAAGCCGTAGTGTTACCACGACCCTGTTACCACTCACTTAACACTTGAAAAAAATATACAGTGAATACATTTCCATCTCAAGGAGCTTTTCTTTTCCAATATGTGGACGCCTGCTCGAACAGAATAAAAAAAAAAGAAAATCGACCCGGGCGTTGATTCGTGAACTGTTTTGGCTCTGGACCAACATTTACATGTGTGCAGATTTTTTTTGTTTTTTGTTTGTTTCCTGGCTGTTTACTTCGCTGACTGATGCTTCCAATAGCCTCCGATTTGCCCGGAGCTTATTGCACTCATAATGTATAAGCAGATACTTAGTGAGCGTATCTAAATCATTTAGCGGGACTTTTGTTTAGGGGAACACATGGCAAAGGAGCACACTCTCATCTCCGATAGTGCAACTGTTGGGGTTTTATTGACTCTAACAGATAACAGCAATTATTTCTCTGAGTGCGCATTCCGCTCTCTGCCAAATGTGAGCTGGCAGATTATTAAAAAGACAAGTGGTCTCTTTGATAGCGCCACAAAATACAAGAGTGTATTTTTAGCAACCATAAAAGGGGGTGCCAGCTTTGTTCAGGTGAAATTCTCCTCTTGTGGAGAAGGAGAGAGTGAGGGGGAAGAGACGGAGGGTGGAGGGGGGGCGGGTAAAAAAAAAAAAAAAAAAAGTATGTTCACGTGCCGCCCGTAGCGGGAAAAGTCGTGGATTAAGATAAGGGCGGTGCGCGGAGAAAAGCTGTTGAATATTCAGAGTGGCAGGTTGCTTGAATGTTTCATGAGATTACAGAATCGTGGCGTGTATCATGGACCCTGACTGAAATTGTTCAAGTAGCCTGAAGTTCATCCAAAGGGTGAAGCCTCTAATCTTTCATTCCTTAAACTGTAAACTGTCTCTTTCTCTTTGCCACTCGGCTCCCGCCGTCCCGTCTCCGCACGCCTGACACCCGTTTTTTTTTTTATTATTATTTATTTATTTATATATATATTTAATTTGCTCTTCACCACCACGGCCTGATCCCGCTTTGTCCTTCTCCCGCCCCGCAACCTCCTCCATCCACCCACCCACCCATCCATCCAACCAACCATCCATCCATCCATCCCTCCGTCCGTCTGTCCTTCCCTCTCCCCAGCCCGGGCCCCGGCTCTCCCCGGAATCAGAAGGGCTGGCTGTGCTGGCAGGCGGGCAGATGGGACAGATGAGGATGGCGGGGATTGGTTAATCCCTAATCTGCTGTCTCCTTGCCACTCCGGACCACAGAGGAGAGGAGGGAAAGCGAGCGGCAGCGGGAGAAGGAGAGAGGGAGCGGGTGATGGAGCCAGCTAGATGGAGCCAGCTGTCAGATGGAGAGTCTTTCATGGTCCTGCGCACACAACAGCTGCACAGGGCCCGCCTGCACGGCTCTGCATTATTAAGCATCTTTTTAGTTGGTTCCAGATGCAGACCTAGCTGTGTTTACCCAGGCTTTGTGCTTTTCTTGCACCCCCACTACCCCAACCTCCCCCACCCCTGCCCCCCCCCCCCTCCTTCCCTCCCCTCCGCCACCCCGCCTCCTCCTCTTCCTCTCCTTTCGCCATGCCGTCATTTCCCCGTTTCCCTTTTTCGCTTGATGTGGTCAAAACCGTTTTTGACTCCACTCGCGAGTCCGCCCGCGCCCTGAGCGTAATGTAATGTCGGAGCGCGTGACCCCTGCACCCCGAGGTAGCATTAGCACCTTAATAGTTGGGCCTTATTAGGTATTTCCACTCAGAGGAGGAGAATTGGAATGGTTTAAACATGTGGGCTTTCAGGGTCGATGCCTTTTCCTGCTTTACGGCGGGCGGGCGGGCGGGCTGCTGCTGGTGGGTGGGGGGCGGGGGTGTTGGGTTGAGGGGGAGCGAAAGCCGAGCCGCAGTGTGGATTTGCAACGCGAATTGTTAATAGCCCTCCGTCGTCAAATGTAAAGATTCTATTTTCTTTTCAACCCACCCCTTCGTCGTCGTCTTCTCCTTCTTCTGCTTCTTCTTCTACTTCTGTCGGGCTACGGAAATGGCAATGGCAGAGAAGGTAAATGTAATTACGGCATAATTAAATGGTTTCATGGCGGTAATTACGAGCCGTTTAATGCGCGCCAGTCTTTACAACTGTCTGCATATAGAACGTGCAAACAGGCAAAGTGGTTTAAACACTAATTTACGGGCGCGTGCGGAAAAAGAAACACACACACAAACATATGCGGCCGTCTGACACATGCACGCACAAACACGCACACACAAACACACACGCGCACACACACACTCTTTCACAGCAGCACATATTCACAGTGCAACCTTTTGCAAACGCCAGCTTTGAGGGGGCTAATCTCTGCCTCGGTCCCGTCTCTTGTCAAGTTCAAGGGGGTTAACAAATCTTTACCTCCAGAACAGCCCTCCTCCTTCCCCCTTTCATGTCCACATTTGTTCACTGTATGTCCAAAAATCTACAGAGGCCCGTCCCGACTCAGTTGGGATTGGTTTAGCTGAAGAGCTGGAGGCTTTTCAGTTGCTGGCATCTGTTGTTCCTCTTCCCAGAGCTGCTGGCAGTCAGTTAATGGCCATGCTTGGGACTCAGAGAGAGGGAACAGTGGCTGATTTCCCCATAGCCACCGCACCAATCCCGGCACGCCACCAACTGCAGATGAGCCACCAGCAGCTAGAAACATTCAGGCTAATGCTCCGCTTCTCTGAGAGTTTTGGGGCAGATGTTCCTCACTTTCTGCGTTTCGTCACATAACTCAACACTGTCGGGCTTGTCATTCCATTTGGGCTTTGCTCCGACGTTGAAGAAATGCTGCGTTTTTGGGGTCACCTGGCACACGGAGAGACAAGTTTAAAGGATATTTAAAGGTCCCGCATTGCGGCAGTGGGGTTTTTTCGGGTCTCTGTAATGAATTCCAGACGCTATGTCATGCACGGTTTGAAAAGAAAAGGGCCACATTTAGCCCTCTGTTTGCAGTGTCCTGCAAAACCACTCAGTTGTGGCTTAAATTTAGACTTACTGGATCTTCCACACGTGTGAACGGGGACATAAACCAATATCAGAGGGTAGGGAATAACACCTGGCTGAGGGTGTTGAGAGGCATCAGTGAGGTGCCCTCAGTGACATCACAAAAGGGTGATTTCCAGAGCTGTATGTTTTGTCGTTCGAGGAGGTAAAGATTGGAGTTAATTAAGCAGCCAGAGACGCATTTCAAAGCATCACAAATTATTTATACAAAGAGTTTTGCAAAACACGGAACCTTAAAATGCACAGAAATCTTAAAGAGCTGACAGCAGTGGAAATTATAGGTAATAATCAGATCAACAAGTTCCTCTATTCCCACCGTTCAATCCTTTGACCAATAGTTCATTGCGAGTCAGCGTGACTCGTGCATCTTATTACTGCAGCCACTCCAGGGCTCACTCCTCGGCATCTGCATAATACCGAAGGAGGTTGCTACAGTTTAATCAGTATCTTGTTACTCTAGAGACCAAGGCTGGATATGTTATCACTAAGGAGGAAGTTCAAATGAAGCTCGATAAATAAATTAATGCCTTGATGATTAGCTGTCACATAAGCAATTAAAATGACTTCAAATTATTCATTTTCAAGCAGGTGCGGCGAGCGAAGGCAGCGATTGTTGTAGTAATTGTCAAAATCGAACAATTTGTTTTGATGAACCTTCCATATGCACCTGCATGAAAAATTCAAGACGTCTTGCATAAAATAAAATAGAAATTCAAAGTCGTTTAATAATAGAGAGTGTACTTATATCAAGGGTGTTTTTGTCTCTTCCCTGAGTTTATTTATCTATTTTCATTTTGCAAGCAAATACTGGAACAAATATTATTTTTCCCACGACAAATGTGCAAAAATAAACAAATAAATAAATAAATAAAATAAAAACCTCTATTGCATCCTTTTAGCAAATTATTAATTGTGACTGTCATAGTCGCAGCATCCTCCTGACAGTCTCACAACTGCCTCAGAAAAATACACTTGACAGCTCAGGACCCCAAATCCCACAATGAATTCGTCCTTGACACATCCTTAATGACGATCATCTTGATGATTGTAAATACATTATCATATCAGATCACGTCTGTGTTGCAATCATCACCTTCATTTCCTTTTAATTAAACAGCAAAGCTGACACCACATCTGTCAAAAAGGAAGTGAGACTTTTTGAAATCGGTGTGAACTTCTCCCTTTTTTCCTCCCCATTCTTGTTCTACAGCAAACAATAGAAGTGGGTGGGGGGATGCGCGAGGGGGGGGGGGGGGGGGGAGGGGTGCCTTTGAAAATAACAAGCTCTATCAGTGCCTGTCTCCTCCTTGCCCTCTCCGTCTCCCTTCCTTTACCCCCTTTTCTCTCCCGCACCATCCCGCCTTCCTCTCGCGCGCCCTCACCCCCTTCTTCTTTTTTTTTTCTCCCGCCGCTCTCTCTCTCTCCCTCCGTCTCCCCCCTTTCTTTCCCTTCTCTCTCCCACCACTTGAAAGGCGGGGTAATGAGACAGCCCGAGAGCGAGGCGAGGTGTCCGCCGAGCATCAGTTGCCGCGCGCGTGAAGTGAAAATTTACTGCGAACGAGGCGACGCCGGTAAAAAAAAAAATCATTTTTATTCAGATGACTGTCGTCGTGCGTTACGGCTTCGCCCTGTAAACATTTGGCCCCCCGCTCTTTTGTGATGAGGCGTCATTATTTGCCAGATTACGTTATTAAGCTATTAACATGTCAAGCGCGGCGCGCAACAATGCAGGGGCACGCTTAAACAAGCCACGGAGAATGGAGGAGGTGTCACCGCCTTGACATATGAAGGTGCTTAATAGCTGCAGCTCTGAGGACAGACGAGAGAAATTAAATAGACAGCCCTCCGCGCGGGATGGAGGGAGCCGCTCTCGGTTGAGTGCTGCGAGCGAACTCCACCGTCTTTACGGGGTGATTATTTACCAGGCCAGTAAATAAAACGCAGCAATTTAAGCCTATGGTAAACATACCCCCCCCTCTCACGTGAGTGTTTATGGCACCTATTTACATGTTATTGGTGTCATTATTAAAATGAGGCCTGCGTTTGTTTCGAATTTGAGGCCTCAGAGAGCCGAGCGCAGGGATTTAATAACGGCGTTAGTGTCACAGACACTTTAAAAGTCAATAGATTTGAAAGGGAGACATTTAAAATATATAATGTATGTCAGGAACATGAGGAAGTTGGGTCGAAAGTGTCTCGCTGAGAAAAGTTTGCGTGTCTTTGTGTGCGTCGTTGAACTTTAATTTTTCATCAATCTCCCTCGGACAAAAAAAAAAAAAAAAAAAAAAAATGTCAGCATTATGAAATAAACAGGGAGGGGTCCCAGCGGTGTTGTGAAGAGGCTGCACACTGAAACGGGCCAAGTCAGCGCTTTTGAGTGGATAAATCCATGGTAACCTATTGAAACGGTTCAACCACAGCCAAAATCAGCCACGACAGCCGACGGAGCCAGAGCCCCCCGTTCAGCCGGCGCGGCAGCTTAGCAGTCTTAACACAGAATCCACCACTTATCATCATCGGCATCCAGCGCCGCAACACTCCACCATGAAGAGGCTTGAGTTAAGCCGGTTAAAATAACACGAGACAATACATCAACAACAGCTTCCTCTTCCCTTTTGATGCCTGCTTAATTTGAATGGCACAATGGGCTGAATCCTGTTCTGGTGCTCGACCAGAGGACCACAGAGCTCTGTCCATCTCCCCTCCACATCAGAGGCTGCCGGAGGAGCGGGCGGGGGTAGGGGGGAGGGGGGGGTCCCCCTGATACTGTGTGGGGTTGGCTGATAAAGGCCTTATTTCAGGGTCTTCCAGTGAGGGGCCGGATTCTACTCCCCCAGCAGGGACGGCGCCGACCCGCGCCGGTTAAAGGCAGATGCGGGAAACTGCAGTCGGAGTGGAAACGGGGAGCGCGGATAGAGGGAGGGGGGGGCGGGAGGGGATAGTGAAGGGGGTTGGGGGGGGGTGGGAGAGGAGATTGAGGAGAAGGAGTGGGAGAGAGGGCCGCCGACGGATAATGGATGCTACCTGGAGAGTTTACAATGCGTATGACACCTTTAAGCGGGAAATTGGGGAGTTTGAAAGTTTCGCCCGTCTCCACTTTTTCCCCCCCCTTTTGTTTTTTGGGAAGGGTGAGTCGGGGGAGGGGAGGGGCGCGGGCAGGCTGCGGACCCGGTACCCCCATCCCCTCCCCCCCGCCCACCCCACCCCCACTGGTAATTCACTTTTCTTCCAGGCGCTGACACATGACTGAGGTCCCATTACCACCAACCCCTGTTTGCCACCGAGGCAAACGATACCCATTGACCGGCGCGGGATCTGCAGAGCATTTTTACCTTGGGCTCGCGCAGGACTTGACATGACCTTTGACCCCGAGGAGCACAGCTGTCAAACGTCTCGCCCGTCATTCCCTTTTGAGACGGGCCGATTCTTCGCGAGACACCACACACACACACACACACACACACACACACACACACACACGCACACACGCACGCACGCATGCCGGTCCAACTTATGTGTTACATCGAACTAAACTACTTCAACACCTTAAGTCGAAAATTAAAGGTTAAATATTCTGGTATCGCGGCTGCATATTGAGATTTTGTGTGTGTGTGTGTGTGTGTGTGTGTGTGTGTGTGTGCTACACAGAAATTCCAGAAGTAAAAAAGATCATGCAACATGCAAATGATTGCATTTTTTTTTTCTTCTTCTTCTTCTTCTTGGAATATGATGTTGCAGGGCCTCATGAATATCCTCAATCATTGCATAAACATGTACATGCAGTAGGAGGAGAAGATAGGCATCAGATTGTAGGGAGAGAGAGAGAGGAGAAAAAGTAGAAGCGGAAGAATCTAAAATTAGTGGCGGCAAAGACAAGTTTCAGTTGCAAAAGAGGCGAAGGAGAAAACAATTTCTCGAGCATGTCTTGATATGAAATCTAAATTTGCATCATTGTGTTTCAACGCTCCAGCTCAGCTTCGGAAACCCAACGCCGCAGCCGCGAGTGCGCGCCGCTCCGACTTGCAAGCGAGGGGAGCGCGCAGCGATTTCACTGTGACAGGAGCACCACCAACTGGTCAAAACGTGCCTCCTCACCATCAAACGCTGGACTCGTCTCCCGCTCTGATGCGCGCGGAAAGATTAGTCACATGCATCCAGTTGCAACTAGCGCATTTAAACAGACTTGATTTATTCTTAGTGTGATCTAAAAAAAAACAAACAAAAAAACAAGCAAGGTGTTTTCTTCTTCTTCTTTTTCTTTTTTTTCTTCTTTTTTTTCCTCAAAACCCCCTTGGAGAGGTTGACTTCACGGTATCCATCATCATGCATCTTTAATGACGTCAGGCCAGGAGCACGGGGTAAAATCACAGTAGTGGCCCGGGGCTAAAACCAGCTAAAATGAGGTTCCTCTTACCCCTTCCCACACAGCCGGAGCGGCACGCGGGCCGAGAGGGAGGGAACATCGCACCCATCGATCGCCCAGGCGACTGGCGGGCCACTCGGCGGGCTTGATGGATACGTTTGAGGCGGGAAGAAAAAAAAAGTCAGAAGAGTCGGAATCGTGGAGGGTCTGAGCCACGAGCTCGGAGACAGAGGTGTGACAAACGATGGATGCCTTGATTTATGGGATCTTCGGCCAGGCTGGGGAGAGGACAATTTCCTCTCGCACAATTTGGTTTAACAGTAAAGGCCCTTTGGAGACCGGCCGCGCGAAGCACTGACAAAAAAAAAAAAAAAAAGGAAAAAAAGGGGGCTAAAAAAAAAAAGGAAAAGAAGCGGAGAAACTTTGCTCTATTCAAAACACATGTCAGGAATTGGAACAGAAAAGGAACACTGCGCTTTTGTTCTACACGAAATTTTTGTCACACAGATCTCCACATTTCCCATCATCCATAATTCCGTTAGTCACGGCACATCGAGACACTGAAAAAATATTGTTTTTCCACATTATAGGGATGAGAAATGGACTTGAGCTCAACTCAATTACATACAGTAACCCTCAAACAAATAAGTCAAATATAGCTCAGGGCCAAAATGCATTTTATGTCTCAAAGAGCCAAAACAAAAGGGCGCGCAATAAAAAGATTTCACAGCATACAGTATTTCTGAGCTATTTCCTCTAAAACTCTATGATGGTCTGAGTGTGGCTTGGAAACATCTTTCAGTTACCGAGCCCCCAGCCTTGACCTCGGGGGTCAAAGTCAGTCAGGCTCTTCCTGTCTGTGGCTTTTCCCAGGATCCCCTGCCTGTCGGCATGTCAGCACCTCTCCTGTCTCCTCACCAACTCAGGATGTTGCTTTTGCCTTCCAAGAGTTTCCTGAAACCGGAGGAAAAAAAAAAAAAAGGGAGAGAGAGAGCGCGCGGATCGGTTTCCATGCCGGGGTCAGTTGGTGTGAAAAAAAAGAGGCGCCATTAAATATTGCTGTTTTGTATATTTGACTCAATTTTGCAAACTGGCTGCCCTCTGACATGTGCCTATTTGTGGATTTGAGGATGTGTTAGCCTGTGGGGAGTGTAAGAAAGTGCACGGAGAGAAGGCCTTTTTTTTTAAGAAGGCTAAACACAAGTCATCCCACCTTCCTCCCTTTGCATCCCTCTCTTGCCCAGACACTCGTTACTCATTCAGCTGTTGTTTTTTTTCCTTTTTTTCCCAACCATTATTATGCATCGCAAATACTAATATTTGGGGCCGTGACACCTTTGACGTTTCGCCGTTGTTTCGATGCAGAAAGTTTTCTCTTATTTATCTGTTTTTATTTTCCCTCTTCCCGACAACTCTGGACCAGTGAAATAATTAAAGTGCCCTGCTAAATTTAGGTCACCTTCTTGAGGGTCTGATTAGAGGACGTGATGGACAATTAACGGTGACGCTGCTTAAACGGCAAACGGCTTTTTGAGCGGAGAGGTGAGTGGAAATAGGGCACATCATTAAATGGCATGTTGGCGCCGCTCGCTCGCTCGCTCGCTCACTCTCTCGCCTCCCTCCGCCTGACTCCAGGTACCGGCAGGAAGAATGAGGACCGAAATGACAAGGTTGCACCCCCGGCAACAGACGTCCTGATTACTTTTTGTCTCCAGCCCTCACAGCGGACCCAAATAAACCACGGGCTCTAATCCTATACAGCCAATTAACAGGCGTGTTTACGATGCGGAAGTTGGCCGGCGCACACCTTTGTCTAAACTTTGATATTAAGTCTGTCACAGATGCTTAGAAATTCCTCTTAGCCCCCGCAGTATAGCCGTAACTCTTATTCCCCCGTCGAGCAGCCCAAAGAGTACGTGTGTATAAATGGAAGGCCTGTCTTTTCACATTCATTAAAAGTGAAGTTCCAAAATTAATAATGTAAAAATATGGGTTTTAATTAGTCTTCTATTCTGCCCAATGTACTTAAATTGGATCATCTGGTCCCCGATGCCCTTTCACTTAATAAAGAATTAGCCTGTGATGTTCTGAGCTTGACAGGTAGGATAAAGTGGAGAAAATCACTGCTGTTATATAAAGGATATATCCGTTTGTACGTAATTTGCAGCTTAGTCAGTTTGACAGGGGGGAGGTTCCCGGCCATGGATCCCGTGCAGGTTTCCATTTAATGCATTTCTATCATGTTATGGCGTGACCACACCATTGCCTTTCACCGCTCATTTCTGTCACATAATTAGTGACATTAATCCAATTTGATTGGATATCTGCCACACTTCGGCTCCAGCATTACAATTTAAATAAGAATCCCCATCAACACAGGCAGAGGGACAGGGTTCCTGGTAAGAGTTGGTCTGTGAAAGCTCATAAGTCTTTTCTTTTTTTTCTTTTTTTTTTTAAATTTGCATTGCTCCTGTTATTTTTTTCTTAACTGCACGCTATATTAAACCAAATAATTTGCACGTTCAGTATGAAATTAAATAATTTATCTGTTTCTGCATGAGCCCGTGCCATGCACAGTATACATTTGCGCTTTGAACTTGCGCAGACAAAAAAAAAAAGAAGAAGAAATTCATTCATGAGCATCCAAAGCTCCAAGCTCGTTGTTTCTTAGAGGTTAAATACGGGGGATTTAAAAGGGGGGCTTTGGTTGAAAGCATATGGCATCCATGAGTGATCCTTTACATTCAGTAGCCATATATCGCTGTTTGTGTGCGCCTGAGTGTGGGTGTTGTTGCGCTGTTCTCAGGCAACAAGCCCAGACAGCCCTCACCCTCTCCTCTCGCTCGCGCGTGCACGCGGGACAGGCACAGCTGTCAGATCAAAATCAATCGCATTTTAAAGGACGTGCGAGCTAAATATTTCATTCTTGCCTTGGGAACCAATTAAGTGCTACATATGAAGTCAGAAGGACTGGTTGAGCCGGAGTCGTACTGGTGCGTACCAGCTGCTCCATTGCTTACACCAGCCCCCCCACCCCCTCTTCTACCCCCCATGCAAATGTGTCAGTGTGAACGTTCGAGTTCAATTACCAAGTGATGTTTTAAAAATGCACCAAAGCCAGACTGGCAGTCCGGAATTGGAGGGGATCCACCCCAGGTATGTTGTTTATTTAGTTGTTGTCTGTTGTGCTGGCTGTAAACCATTTGCCCCGATTGCAGATGCAAAGGGTGGCGGTGGAAGGAGGGACCGGGGCCCTTCAAAGTGCCATGTGTCAGTGAACACCTCACGCCGGATGGCAGGGACAACTGGTATCTATTTCTCAAGCCCATGACCCTGCCTGCATGTCCCATTACGCTGCTGCACTATTTACACACACACACACACGCGCGCGCACACGCGCACGAGCACGCGCACGCACGCGCATGCAGAGAGAAAAAGTTCTTTTCAAATGTAATGTGAACGTACTCTCAGGGTGACCACTTACATATATTTATATATATTTTGAGTTGATTCCCATTTTTGTCCTGTTTTATTTGCACTTTGGGCCCGCTTCTACATTTCCTCAGGACATGAAAATCAGATTCCCTGGGTATGATCTCGCGGCCATGTATTGTGCTTTGGGCTCGGGGACGAGGTATTGCGTTCTCCCCGGCGCATCTGCTTTGTCGATCTAAAGCGTGCGAGTATTAAACAACTTCCCGGGGAAAAAAAAGTCCACGATAAGACTTTAAGGAAAGAGGCAGAGGTGAAACAAATTAAGGCGCGAGGTAGGAAAAGGCACACGGTGAAGGTTAAAGCGTGCGAGGTGGGGGATGTGAGGGGGGGCGAGGGGAGGGAGGGGGGGCGTGGACGGCGGCGGACGATGAAAAAAGGCCGGTAGACTAAGAGGGGGGAAATAAAGGCAGCAGGCGGGAGAGAGAGTGGGACTGACAGAGGCAAAGTGAGAGACGGTGGCAAAAGGAAAAGAAAGAAAAAAAAAAGGGAAAAAACAGTGTGAATGGGAGAGGCAGGAGAAAGGAAAAGTGGGAGAGAACAAGGGAGCGGCGGCGTGATTGATAACTGTGCTGACAGAAGCCCTGTGGCCATGCTCTCTGTGGCAGTGCGGGGAGACAGGGCCTCCCCGCGTGAGACCGCGCTGCCCCTCGCCACTGTCCCAGCACACACTCCACATCTGGTGGGATCGCCCACGCTAGGTCAGGGGGTCGCGGCGCCATGGGGGCTACTTTCGGACTCACATCCCCAGAATGCTCGGAGAGGAAAAAAAAGAGGGAAGGGAAAAGAAGAAAAAAAAACACGTCCGAGAGAAAAAAAACAAAAAAAGAAGGCGAAGAAGAAGCCTGGCGGGCCCGCGCAAATAATCAGCATTTTGGAAGTACAAGCATGAGCCTAATCACTCCTCAGTAATGTGTTTGCTTTGCGCTGACCTGGGGAGTGGGGGGGGGGGGGGTTGCAGGAGAAAAAACACTGATATTTTCCCTCCCTCCCTCCATCTCTCGCTCTCTCTCTCTCTATTTTTAATTCTGTAGCCAAACTGTGATGACACGGAGGAGAGGAGGACTCAGATAAAACAAAACCTCTGCTGAAGGTAAGCAGAGATTATTGTGCTGATGCTTCCTGTGTGTGTGTGTGTGTGTGTGTGTGTGCGAGCGTGCGCTCCCATCCAGTATATGTGTGCATTACCGGCCACGCGCGCGCGCGGGCGAGGAGACAACACTGATGAATTAGGGATAAATAATGGAGTAGCTCGGGGACTGATTTGTGATAGCAAGAGGAGCCCATCAACAGAGAACACTAATACTTTTGAATGCTATGCCGTTTGATGTTGATCAAGTTCAACTCATTTGACAGGGCTGAGAAGACTGTGGGGAGCGCCGGGGACCGTACAAGAGAACCTACTCAGACAGGTGAAAGAGGAGAGGGACAATACCACTCAGACACACTCACGTACGCAGCCACTCACACATTCAAACACACACTTCAGCCAGCATCCGGGGCCGCACGCGGCGCAGAGGAGCCCTGTCACAGTTCACAGACTTGTTTAAAAAAAAAAAAAAAAAAAAGGAAAAGTGAAAGAAAGAAAAAAAAAAAAAAAAACTCCCCAAAAGTAAAGGTAAGCGTTTCGCTTTTGAACGTAAAATAAATTTGGCCTTATTAGATTAAAAAAAAAAATAAGGGAAAAATCTCGCCGCCGCCGAAACTTTCATCCGTCGAAAAATCGCCGCCGTCCCTCTGTCGCTCGGGGCACGGGTCATTTTGAAAGTGTCACCATTTAACCGGGGGGAGGGTTCTGGGTCTCCATACCTCCAGCATTAGTCCATGTGGGCAGAGTTGGGGTGTGTGGAGAGCGTGGCCTCATTATGGAGGAGATAAAGACCGTTAAGGCTGTTTGGTCTTGGGCCGGCTCCAGCCCCTATGGTGAAACACACCTGCTCCCCTCTTTAAAAAGCCCTGCTCCAGTTTAGCTCTTGGCCACGGACGAGTAATGACCTATCCAGGGGGCCGTAACGCCCGCTTCGTTTAGCCTGTCGTTAAGACCCAGAGTCAGCAGCATACTGCGGCACAGTACCGTGCCAAAACTCAGTACAGGGTGTCCTTGCCAAGGAGCCAAACATCAAGCCCGCTCTATTAGAATATGGATAACTAACTAGCTCGCCGCGCTAATGAAACGGCAGAATATATTTGGCAGCGGCGGCCGTGGCTCTCCACTTGAAGGATTTCTTTTTTAGACATATTGTCGCGTGCGTTTCGTACTTTGATAACGTGGCCGAATCATCAACGTGAATTTAAATCAAAAAATGGGCCCTTGTGCGGCGGCCAGTAGGAGCGCACTCAAGAATTACGCTATCCACTTAGTAATTAGCGAACATAAAGTTGCAGCTTGACACTGCTTGGTTTTCCCCCATTGTTGTCCCGTCTTTGTTGTTGCGCTAGCGCGGGCAGTGCGCGCACGCACGCCCCCACGCGCACACACACACACACGCATACGAGTGGAATGCGCGGACGTGGACGTGCACGTGCCTTCACGCGCGCACACGCACACAAAAGCGCTCGCACACGCACACACGTATAAAGATTTCCCAGTTTCCCAGTTATGTTTTCATCAAAGCTTTTCTTTGGCACTACAGAGCAGCGTCAGTATGGTAATGTGTTGTGCTGCCTGGAAAGCTGTCAAAAAGCTCCCACCTTGGATGAGAGACCACGGTAATTCAACTGGGCTCCTGTCTTCTGTGTGTTCAGGTCTCCTCATTATTCCGCTTTGCAGGGTAATGGCGTCTTGCACTGTTTTATCTGTCAGCTCGTAGCAAACTATAGTTTTTTAGCCCCGTATATTAGATGCTAACATCAAAGGCAGCTGTCTTGACACAGCGAGGGGAAGGGAGAGGGGAGGCAGGGAAAAAAAAAATTGTTGCGTTAAAAAAAAAAAAAAAAAAAAAAAAATGGAAACACTCCCGGTAGGCGAAAATTGAATCTCTTTACGTCTGGGGTGATGTGTGTATTGAGAATAGATTTGCTGGTTGGCGTCTATGTGTTTGTTCTCGAGTAAACAGCGAGGCTTGTTTGGGTGTAACTGTCAGGTATGCGCGTGTGCCCCGTGTGAAAATGGGTTTGTTCGCAAAGTGGGAGTTAGGAGGAGGGGAGAGGGGTGGGGGTGGGGGGGGGGGGGGGGTGAGGTGGGGGGTGGGGCGAAAGAAACACAGCAACACAAATTCACTCGAGCTGTCTGATCAATGGGGATTTAAGTTACCAGTGACAACTGCAGAGCGGATGTCAGGAGACACAGACCCCTCGCTCACCGCCGCTATGCTAGCCGTGCATTCTATCAGCAGGGCTGCTTTTTTTTTTTTTTTTTTTTTTTTAAACTTTCTCTGAGTCTGTGTGTGTGTGTGTGTGTGTGCGCGACTTGTCTCTTTTTTTTTTTTCTCCCTCTCACTCCGCCGAGTGCCTCTGAGAAGATTCCTACATGCACCAGTTAGATCATCTGAGCGCACAGTTTTGTTTGGAGTTTGAAGAAGAGTGCGCTTTCCACAACTTCACTTCCTGGCACCATCCTGTTTCCCCGCCTGCGCTCACCTCTACTTGGGCTTGCACGCAGGGCGGCGTCTTTTTTTTTTTTTTTTTTTGTAGTTATTTTTTTAATTTTATTTTTCTACCCCTTTGGGTACCGGCAGATTTGTGTACAATGTGCGCGTTTTATTGTGGCGGAGGCGAGACGGGTGTTTATGGGAGCAGACAAATGTGTTTGCGTGCGTGTTTGTGTGTGTGTGTGTGTGTCTAGGTGGGGAAGGGGTGGTGGTGGTGGTGTGCGTGTGTGTGTGTGTGTGTGTGGGTGTGGGTGTGGGGGGGGGGGTTCCTACCGAAGACGCGGGGTAGAGCAAATTAAAACTCACCGCAGGAAATGAGCGCCCTTGGCACTCCTCTTCCCAAGCAGCTGCACACACCCCAACCATCATCTGCCATTTTGACACATCCACGGGGCGTAGCAGGCAGCGACAAGGGGGGGGGGGGGGTGGAGGGGGGTGTGTGCGGGCAGGAGGGGTGGGTGAAGTAGGGGGAACGGGGCAGGCGGGGGTGCCAACGCGACGCCCCACCGCTGCGAGCGTCGCCGGGCCGCAGCCTCCAGCCAAACAGGTGTGTGACACCGTGCCGCTGGTTCCTCTTCGGGGGCCCGGGGAGCAGTGCTGGGGGAGCGGAGCTGGGAGGAAACAAAGGGAGGTTAGGTCTCTACCTGACAGGCTCATTGATAACGTTTGGGACGCCAGCCCTGAAGTCGATGGCAAATTGCCTCTAATGTCTCCCGGAGATCACGGGCCAAAGTCAGGTGCTGGGCGCTAAATGGACTCATTAGTTATGATTTTTTTTTTTCTCCGCCATCCTTCTTCTCCTCCTCAGGTTCTTCTTCTTCTTCTTCTTCTTCTTCTTCTTCTTCTTCTTCTTCTTCTTCTTCTTCTCCTTCTTCTTCTTCTTCGTCTTCTTGGACTCTGCGAGGAGTTTGACACCAGCGTGTCCATGCACACGTACATGTCCGAGATGCTTAAAGCCAGAGGGCTTTTTTGCAAACTTGGGATGTCATCATAACTCAAGATGGGGTTATAGTTGAGTCCTGGTGCTGAGACCTTTTCCTCTCGGCTCCTGCAGCGCATACAAACCAGGACATTTTCGGGGTTTGTTTTTTTTTGGGGGGGGCGGCGGGGTTTGACGGCTTCCAACAACCGAGACACGCTGAGCTCCACCTGCAAAACACCCCCAGTCAAACCCAAATGATGATGATCTGAGATTAATCTCACGCTGACAATGAACAGTGCAATTTTGTTTTTTCATCAAACCTATTACCAGAACAAAACTTCCCCCTCCCCACCAACCTTTTTTTTTTTAAATTATTATTATCATTATAGTGACAACAAATAATTTCCGCACGTACATATTTAGAATTCCAGGCACGTCTCCCACATACACCCCTCTTCACACTTCAGTCGAATCCCCCAGCGACAGATCCTGTAACAGAGGAGAGGGAGGCAGTGAGTAGCCTGGGGGGTTCCTGAAGGCACCCGTCTGGGACCTGCTTCATAATCAGTGGACAGAGAGGATAGTGGTGCTACGGCTTCCCAGAGCCACTCTTTCCCCTCGGCTGCCCGAACTCTGGTAAGCACCCCAGGGCTACCTGTTAAGGTGTTCCCCCCGGTCCTGGTCTCTCTTCCTGGGCAAAAAAAGCTCACACGCAGCCTGCAGTCGGCGCCGCACAAGATCTGCAAGCTGATTGGATGGAAAGTGGTGGTGGGTGGTGGTGGTGGTGGGCGCACGGGTTGTGCTCGTGCATTGTTTATGTGCATCCGTACACAAATTAACGCCGATGCTTATACGCACGTGCGGGCACATTATGCACAGAGTTTGTTTTTTTTTGCCGTCGTTTTTTTGGCGCGCACATGTTGCGCAAGCAAATGTCGCACATTCATTTTGTCCCGGGCAATCGGTGAGAGGTGTGTCGTATTGTTAATTTTTTTCCTTCAGCCGCCGGACCGACTCACCCACATGGACGGCGGCGCGTGCCAAGCGACAGCCTGGACAAGGCGAGTCTCTCGGCAGACCTCGTTGGCTTTTATCAACAACGATGCCTGTTGATAATGTGAAAATGTCTCTAATTAGTCTGCTGTGTAATTAACTGCCGCGGCCTAATAAGAAATTATCTTCCTGTTCGGCGGGGGGTGAGGGGGAGCGCAGCGAAAGTCGTCGGCGGGAGAGAAGTCGACGTGCGCCAGTGTGTCCCGCGTGTCCCGCGGCCTTTTGACCTTTTCGGAAAAAGCACAACATGACGCCTTGTCTGGAATCTCTTTTTATCCTCCTCCGTTTTTTTGTTTGTTTGTTGGTTTTTTTTTTCCCCTCCATTGTACTTACTGTAGGTATACGTTACATCGGCTGCGCTTCCACGTCTATAGTCAAGAACAATATTCCCTGGACTGCGCCTCGGGGTATATCTCCGCCTTTCTGCTGTTGTACAGCAGACCTCGACATCGCCACAGCTGCTGTAGAGGTGGAAAAAAAAAAACACAGAGCAGCGGTGGGAAACCGAGAAGGCAGGTCTGGGGAGGTGTCGGGGGTGGTGGTGGGGGCGCAGGGCTGGTGGGGGCCGGGGGCGGGGAGGGGGCTTCAGCCGTGGACTTTCTAATTCAGGCCCTGGCCGAGGGAGACGGGCTCGATTTTTTTTTTTTATATATATTTTTTTTTTAACAAACACACGCCACTTCCAAATCTGCCGTGTGTGCTCAGCCGTCCGTGGTTCTCCAAGATATCCGGAGGAGACGGGGCAGCGGGCTTCGGGGAGGTGGGGCCGTTCAAGGCGAAGGCAGAGCCAGGACTCTGCCGTCTCTCCAGTTTGGTTTGGTCGGAGCGAGGAGCCAGCTGGCCTCATTAGGGCTTGATGGGAAGCGGGCTGGCATGAGACATGCACATGCATGCACATATCAACAAATGTAGTGTGAAGTGTGGCCTGATGCCCGTCAGGGACCCGGCAAGTTTTTTTTTCCGTTTGTCCCCCACCCCCCGCCCCCCCTCCCCCATTATTCCTTTTTTGTTCCGTCTTATTTTAGGAAATTGGGCGACACGGTGGCGCAGTGGTTGGCGTCGTCTCCTCACTGCAAGAAGGTTGCGGGTTTGATTCCGGGGCCTGGGGCCTTTCTGTGCAGAGTTTGCATGTTCTCCCTGCGTCTGCGTGGGTTCTCAGCTTCCTCCTACAGTGCAAAAACATGCATGTGAGTGCGAACGGTCGTTTATCTCTATGGCTGCGTTCAGACTGCAGGCGAATCTGATTCAAATCAGATTCCCCCATTTTTAGGGCTGACTGTCCACACGGTTTTTAGAAAGTGTCCACATGGGATGTGGCTCTGTTCAGACTGGGCCACATTATTGACTGATCTGACAGGTTGCTGTAGTAGCAGCGACGTCGGCGCTGAGGCATCGTCCAGCGTAGCGTGTAGTGTGTGACATCATATCATTGCAACAGCGGTACTTGTTGTGATCCATGCCCTGGAGCTTGGCTTGGATGGAGCTATCTCCCCACAGACTGATGAGGCAATGGGTTCCCTCCTCTGTCCATGGACTGCTGTCCGCTCCTTTTACGTTACAGTTCCGCACCTGGAATGGTGCGTCGGGTCTTGTGTCGCGTAGAGGGGCGTCACGGACAGTCAAAACCGATCTGCGTGTTTGGCGCTGTTCACACTGAGACCCACCTGTCCACATGCCATTTGAAACTACCTCAATCCCGTCTTGCAAAAATCGGATTTCATGTGATTTGTGACTTTCAGACTACAAAAGAGTCGTCCGGTTTCAATCTGGATTGGCTACAAATCGGATTTTGGCTGGCAGTCTGAACGTGGCCCTTGTGGCCCTGCAATGAACTGGCAACCCTTGTCCAGTGTGAAACCCAGCCTTCGTCCCATGACAGCTGGGATCGTCTCCAGCAGACCCGCGCAACCCTGATGCAGGAGGAGGCGGGTATGGAAAATGGATGGATGGATTTTTGGAAATCCTCCGTGCCTTACAATCATCAGTTCATGTCCTGCTTTTAAGGTGCCGTCTTCATCCGGGGCTCCTCACCTGAGCCTCCCTCGGCGCGCTTGAGTGCTCGAGGCGTCGGCGGGAGGCGATGAGGTTTCAGAAGTGCGTTGTGGCCAGGGTATGAAGAGACAAGAGGATATGATTCATGCCAGGGAGGGTTCATCACCAGAGACGGCCGCTGACCTACAGTCTGAGGGCCGCCGGACCGGAACCGGGGCCTTGTTCCGACAGAGCGAGCGTAGCGTGAGCTGTGACGGATGGCGGCGATCTGTTTCGGGAGCATCCGCACACCCCCCATCCGCCCCCAACACACACACACACACACACACACCCGGCCCCTCGAGCAGGTGCGCATCTCTCGCTCACATCTGCAGACGAGCACAGTGAACCGAGACCAAATGGCAGACGCACGGGGCCCATCGGGTACCTGTGCACTGAGACACGCTAATGATTATGGATGCGGGCCTATTAACGGTCACATCTGTAAGGGGGAACAACAACCAGCACGCTGGGAGTGAGTCAGCACTTTTCGGCCCGC
Organism: Nelusetta ayraudi; assembly: GCF_046127955.1. NCBI lineage: Eukaryota > Metazoa > Chordata > Actinopteri > Tetraodontiformes > Monacanthidae > Nelusetta > Nelusetta ayraudi. The sequence goes on from NW_027466106.1 coordinate 1,613,753, forward strand.
CTCCTCGGCGGCGCCCAGGCTGCGATTGAAAAGTCAAAATTAACCCCTTTCTCCCCTCCGCTTCGGGTTCCGGGGTGCGATCCCGCAGAAATTAAAGCTGCGAGCAACCACTCCACTCCAGGGACGTTGAACTGGACTCCCGCCGCATACTTGTTCCGGATTTTCCAGGATGGCAACTGAAGGGCACTCCGACAAGAAGGAAAGGAAGTGGGGGTGGGGGTGGTGGAAAAACCAACTTCCTTTTTACAGCTCACCACTAAATTATCTAATGAATTCATCAGCTTAAAAACAGCGTTAAATATTCATTCTAAGAGTATAGGTGATAAATTAAATATCACTCATTGACTCATTATTTAAAAATGCATAATATGATTTGCATAGTTTTATCCTGATAGGAAATAATAATGGGTAGTTGTCTTGTAGCGTCTTTCATGACGGATGAAGCTTGTGTCTTTTTGTTCCCTCATCATCCCTCTCTCCTACTTGCTTCTCATTAAAGTTTTAACGGAGGCTGTTTTAATTGTCAATCCTTTGACAGGTTGATAAAAGCAACTTGACAATTAAGTTCATTGGCCCTGCTATGCATATTAATTAGGTCTTATTTGGGCTTCCATTGTTATTGGAAGGAGCACTCGCAGTGTAGCAAAATGTCATCCATTAACTTCCCCCCTCTCGGAACTTAATGTAATTAAGCTTGCTATTGTATGCCTAGGAGAGGGGGCTCGGGAGAGAGGGGCAACTTTTAGTGTTCATTGTGTAAATGAGTAATGCCGTCCCCGTGACAGTGCGGCACCGCAACGCTATTTCTCCCAAAATAAAAAAATAATAATAATTAAAAAAAGAAAATCAGCCGGTCACAACTTTATTATCTGTAACAAGTGCTGCCAGCTCCTGTTTGCCTCACAGACAAAGGGAGCTCGCTCGCATGTCATTTTTCCGCTCGCCCGCCAGCTCGCATGTGCCGGGCTCCGAGTGCGTGCGTGCGCGTGTCTGCGCGTGCGTCGGCGTGGCCTTGTTTATGTATGTGTGAAGCAGAGCTGAAGTGAGAGGAGGGAGTGTGAGTGTGTCAGAGGGGAAAATGAAGCAGGACATAAAGGGGTGCAGGGGAAGCTCAGAGCCGGGACGCGGCAAGCGGCTGCTGTTGCTGCTGCTGCTGCTGCTGCTGCTGCTGCTGCTGCTGCTCCTGCTGCTGCTGGAGGAGTCGAGTCGGGGAGGCGGGAGGAGAGGGTGAGACGGGCGAAGGAGCAGTGGGGCCGGGTGGAGGAGAGGAGTGAGCGGGGGCGGGGGTGGGGGGGGTTTGGTGGTGTGCACTCCTTCCCGCAGATTACCCGGCGCACCTTGCTCAACTCTGCAGGCCCACACACTCACTTCAAAGCCGCTCCCCCCTATATGCCCCAGGCTTAGTCGGCCCCTGTCCACCCCTCCGTGTCACTCCATACATCCTCCTGTTCATGTTGAATAATTGACAGTTCTGTTTTACATGCTCAGCATTTGCCGGGACATGGTGAGTGCGACTCCAAACAGGGCATGACTCGGTGGAGGTGCGGCGGGCGCGCCGCGGCCTGACTTCATTACCGCTGCCGGGGCCGCCGAGGACCCTCCGCCCCTGTTGAGACGGACCTCGTCGTGGTAATAAAGAGCCGCGCTCTTCTTTTTTTTTCTTTCGAGACTTTAATTGCCCACATGGCTGAAAGAACCCCCACCCCACCCACCTCCCGGACGTGCGAGGCGACAGCGCCTTTCATTTCCCAGCCAGGTTTATAAAGCAGGGACAACAAGTCCCTTCTTTACAATCAGATTGTTTCCGCTCCTTCTTCGAAAATACTTTTATGTGCTGTCTGGTGTGCACTTTGCGCCGCCGAATCCGCTGAACTTGTTGGACGTCACTCAAGGCCGCCAGAACGGCCGCGCGTAGCCGAGGACAATGGCTACCAGGGGTACGGGCCGGGAGCCGCGCTGTTTGTGCCAGGGTCGATCTCTGAAGTCAAATAAGCCATTATCAGTCTGGCGAGCCAGGTCTTATTCGAGGTCTCTTAATAACAGTCAGGCAGTTTGGTGAGGTCTCTATCAATGGGCCCCCGGTAATGGCTTTTTATAACTACTGTCGAGAAATTAGACAAAGGACCTGAAGTGACAAAGTGAGCCGCCAAACGCTGCGGCGGAGTTTTTTTTTCTCTTTCGCTCCTTTTTTTTTTTTTTTTTTCAAATCCCTTTCCTGCGCGGCGGCGCTCTGGAAGTCTCCGCGAGCACATATGGAGATTAAAGCGGCGCGGCGCTATAGAAGAGCGCGATATAGTCCTTAAAGCGAGGGGAGGGGCGGGGAAGAGGAGCCCGGCTGTTGGTTTGATAGTTTACCTTGACCTCTGAAGTGTGTCGCTTGCACCCTGAGGGCTCGGGCTGGCAAAACCTTTCCCGCTGCCCCCCCCCTCCCATCCCCTCCCCCCCCCCTGGGAATGATAATCTCGACGTGGGCGTTTACTACGGACAGCAGACACAACACCATTAGCCACAGCTTCGCTGCTGCTCATTAGGACCCCCCGATCGATACAGGCGGCCACAGAAATCGCCAGTGCTGCGGAACCGGCTATCACTCTTCAGAGTTATTACCGTAAGCAGCAGAGGCCAAGATTTGGGGCAGTGGCCCACTTCTTTTTTCTCTCTCTTTCTATTAAAAATAGGGGGCGGCGAGGGCAATAAGTGACTGACGGAGGCCCCCCTTCCCGAGGACGTTAAATCGTCTCACTTGTTCTGCAACTTTGCGCCGCGTGAAGTCATCGGCCCCTCTCGCAATAAAATTAGAAGCAGCCAGGAAGCATTACGGCGCGCGGCGCTCCCCGGGTCTCTGGGGCTCGGTGTTATGACATGGTCGGAGCGGAAAAACACTGACACGGAGGAAGTTCAGCTGATTACGCCGAAGATATTTGAGCGCTGATGTCTCCCTTATTGAGTGTCAAAAACAAATTAGTAGGTTTGAGCGCCGCCGTGACGTTTCGCTGAGCTTGCAAAGGGCCGGTCGGCAGACATAGCGAGGGTGCGTCGCGGAAAAGAAAGAAGGGAAAAAAGAAGTGCGCTAACGGGTAATTAACTAGATGCAGAACGAACGGCATTTGTTCCGATGATTCGCTGCAGCGCGTGGCCTCCGTCTGACAAGATAATGAAATTATTTTTTAATTCCCGCCGTCCTACCGCTCCTCCCCCGCCCCGCTTTTTTTTTCCTCTTGTGCCCTCCAGAACGGGAGGCGCGGTTGATGTGAGTCGCAGGAAATTGTAGATGAAAAGACAAAAAAAAGGAAAAGCACAGTCCATTGGTTTCTGGCAGAGGAGAAGAATAATATTGAGGGAAAATTGTGAAAATAAGAAAAAGGGGAGATGTATTGATTTTTGGTGGAGCCCGGGAAAGAAAAGAGAGGGAATAAAGAAGTGCTCTTTGGCCGATGTGTCCAAATGATGTCTCAGGGGAGGTTCTTAATGGTAGGGGGAGGGGCGGCGGGGGGTTAAGGGGGTGAGGTGGGGGTGACGGGGGCAGGTGCCTACCCTGACTAAGGCACGGAACTGCCCTTAGGCTAGGGCTAATGGTATTGGCTGAGCTTACTTTAAGCAGCTCTTTCCTAATGGCCAACTATGAGTGTGCCACAGGATAGACAGGTATTGATTGGTTCAAATGCTCTTGAGTTGACAAGAACTGAGAGTCCCTCAAGCATATACAATCTCGCAGCAAATTATGTCACACGGAAAGGTGATTAAAAACAGGAGCTCGGGGCTGCCACACTCATTAAAAGTGTATATGATATATATATATAAATATATATATATATATATATATATATATTTTTATGTATATATATATATATATATATACATATCAAATATACTTTACCCCTTCTTTTTTGTCCTTGTGCTGCTCTCCACTACTGTGTATTTTTCTTCTCCCACCCGCCTTTATCTCCCCGCTGTTTGTGTGAGTTTCCAGAGCCAGTGTGTTTATGCATTGTGAAATCTCGACCGGAGTGCCGGAGCTCCAAGTCTCGCTTTCCATAATGGTGATTCGCTGCATTGCATTGACGGTTGAGCCGCGGTTGCGTCAGCGGCGGGGGCTGTTGTTTTACACTTCATCAGCGGCGTAAAATTGTCATTTGAAAGGAGTCAAAAGGTCTGGCTTTTTTTTTTTTTTAATGAATACAGGTGTGATGGTTATCTCCTGCTTCTTCTTCTGTTTTTTTTTTTTCTTTCTTTCTTAAGTGCAGCATACAGCCGGAGCGCACGGAGAACAATATATTTGCTTTGTTGTCGTGCCCCCCTCACGCCCCCCCCCCTCCCTCTTCCTCACACACACATACAAAAAAATGCTGTGTACAAGATTTTCTCTTATTCACAAGGGGCGCTTTCTAGACTGCTTGAGGCATCTGCTTTGATTGCATAATTCCCAGGAGACGAACAACACAAAACAAAAATACTGACTGAATTCAGACTTATAATATACCAAACAAATAACATAGCAGCTCCACTCTTCAAAAACCATAGTTCTCTTCCAAAAAAAAAAAAAAAAAAGAAAAAGAAGAAGACGAAGAAGAAGAAGAAGGAATTGGAGCGTAAATTCCAAAGTTGAAAGCTTGGCTCTTTTGCAGGGACGAGGTTTAAAAAAAGAAAAGAAAAGATGAAGCAGTTTAAATATATATATATATAGAAAATGTGCAGCGCTGCTTAAACAAACAGGCCGCAGCTTACTTATTTACGTGCACCTTTACCTAAGCGCCGCACATCAGAGGCGTGATAAACGATTTCTGGGCCTGAAATGCTGCAAATATTTCAGGCGTGACTGGCGAGGAAATGTTTTATTATACGGGGGGCAACACAACAGGTCCCCCACGTCATCTCCTGCTTCTCCATGCGTAGCAAGGCAGTATTAAACAAAGTTAACACTGTTCAACAAGCTAAATAAAATGACAGGGGTTTTTTTTTGGGGGGGGGGGGTTCCAGCCGCCCCCATCTCCGCCCTTCCCCCGCCTCCTCCTCCTCCTCTGGAAAACAACAACAACAACAACAACAACAACAAGTAAGAAAAAAAGAAAAGAAATTCTGCATCCAAATAATCCGGCTGCACTCAAAAGCTCCCAGTTTTCTTCTCTTTCGATTAAATGCTCTTTCTCTGGCTGTTTGTGTTTTACAGTGGAGTGTGCTACATTGCTACTTTCTTCTCTACAGGGGCCCCTGGGCTCCCCAAGCAATAGGAGTAAATTAGAGTGCACCTGTTCCAGCTCCAAGATAAGCCATCTCCAGAGGATTTCCTCTGAGTAAAATGAAGTGAGTGAAGAATAAACAGAATATCACAGCATTACTCCGCCAAGGTGAAGTTGCTGCTGCTCTGGGGACACGGTTCGTTTTGCACAACACCCAGCAAAATATCCTCTATAAACCTCTGGATGTGAGACTGTAGGAATGGTCTCTGCTCACAGCGGAGAGAATAGGCGGCTGCACTCTTTTTATGTGTGCGTGTGTGCGCATGTGTGCGTGTCTTGGAGCCGAAGCAGCGGCGAGTCCGCTTCCCAACTGCATCCACTCGCGAGCAGCCTCGACTTGAAAATGTTCTCGTTTGTGGTCGGGGGTTTTTGTGGTTTGTTTCCAGCGTGTTTTGACTCCGTGTCAACACATCTGTGATCGTGGAAACATCAAACCGCACACTTCCTCCATCTCCCCGTTCCTGCGCCGCCGCCAAATAGTATCTTTTTTCTTCTTTTTTTTTCCTTTTTCACAAAGTACCTAATTAAGTCAACTAAGAAAATTGTCAGTGCAACTCTCCCCTCCCCCCGCCTCGCCAAACCACATGAGTAACTCCTCGCGCGTTTTTGTTGGAGGGAATAAAAGACGTAACCCCAGTGTGACGCCCAAAGACCACTGACCGGAGATGTCTAGAATGCAAAACTCACTCAGCTGGTCTGCACATGAAAGGCGCGGATAATTAGAGGAAAAATGTAATTCATCATACGTTTGATAATCAGTCTGATTTGGTCTCCTATCTGCACCAGGGTATTCAAATAACCCCCCTACTATTAGCACCCCACTCTCCCTCACACCAGCAGTCTGTTTTGGCCTCTCTTTGTTCCCCTACAACACATTATCATTATTGTAGCTAATTGCATGGCTCGCCTTGAAGTTGTGCTGGAGACTCGTGATCCGGGGTTGAAACGTGGACGGGGGGAATCCGGTCCTCTCGCGCAGCTTTTGCTTTGCACTGCTAATTGCCGTTACGCCGGGATAAGGCGCGCTCCTCGCTGTGGCCAGCCGGACGAGTCGTGAGGCGGGTTGGTGTGGCAGGGAGTGGGTGGGTTTTTTTTGTTTTGTTTCCTTTTTTTTTTTTTTGGTGGTGGTGTGTGAGGATGGGGGGGGGGTTTGCACTATCACACAAGGGTGGCGAGACGTGGGAGCGAGGGAGGCACGGCGCGGAGGGGGGTGGGGTAGGGTTGGGAAGAGCCAAGGGTGGCATAACTGAAGTGGGATGGGTGGACCAGATTGGCGGGGAGGGAGAGGCGAGCGGTCGGGGGGTAAGCGGCGGGGATGGAACGGGCGTCAGATGTGGGTCAGCGGGAGTGGAGTACCCTAAAGATTACGGCTGGCTTAATGTGACCAAGTCTCTGACAGGATCTGAGCCCCCCCGCTCCTCCCCGCCTAGATCCCAGCAGAGGTGCACCCTGGCATTCAGGGTGGGGGACGGGGGAACCTGGCTATTAGTGAGGCTAATAAAGCCCCGGCAGAAAGTTCTGAACTTACAGCAGTCCAGAGATATGGGCCGGATCCACACAGCCTGCCCGGATCTTAGTTAATATAGTCCTAAATGACGGAGGGGAGTCTTTAAATTCATATTAATAAGACAGTGGCGCTCTGGTGAGGTGTTAAAACATCCATAGGCCCCAATTTTCATTTTAAAAGCCTTTCCTAATAATTGTGTGTTCTTTTTTTTTTTTTTTTTACGAGGCCGCCTCTTTTATTATCTTTGTTTATTGAAGAAGTAAAATTGGAGGGAGATGAGTTCATCTAACTCTGGAAATGTGAAGGTTTTTTTTTTTTTTTTCCGAGCGAGAGCTCTGATAGTTTCTTAATTCAGATGGGAGCGTTAGTTTTACACCACAGTATCAACTTCCAACTTCAAAAATGAGTCACACGTCCCGTCGGGGGAGGTTTGAGCAAGAAAGGAAGTGGAATCACAGACATAACTAGTGACAAAGCCTCCATCACCTCATATAAGATCTCCTTCCATCTGCGAGAACTTTGGGTCTACCCCAGAAAAATAATAAATATCCTCCTCGGTTCTGTTCAAAAGGTGGTTTCAAGACCAAACAAAGGAAATGGTGTCATTAATGATATATATTAGGAACTAGGGCCTCTTAGAACACTTTCCGACAAATTCATGGATGAGGAGCTGATCTCTTTCCTAACAAAGGATTCTCTAAAATATGAAGTGAAAAGCTACCCGAGATGAAGCCGCCGACGAAACGGGCGAGGAAGAGACTATTTCCACAACACAAACAGATTTCCTGGCCTTTAGCAGTCTCTTACTGGGATACTTTGAGACATATCCATCAAAACACAGCTGTATTCATTCATATTTCATACCTCCTCCTTCTCCCAGTGCTTTAACGCTGTTCTTTGATCAAAGGAGAGGAGTCGGATCACAACAGGAAGGTTCCCTGCCAGCCAAGAAGGAGAAGGAAGGCCAACGCGCCGCTGCTGTACTGTATACGCCGCCGTATATGCACTGCTGCACTTCCAGCTTCAGTCGAGTGGAAAAAAAAAAAGGCGCGGGGAGGAAATAGAAAAAAGATGGAATAAAATATATGAATGGTATGCAAATGACAGACTTAAGAACACTTGTGAAGCTCACAACTTCCCACAGACGACGAGGCTTTTAAATGAAATTTCCACGCAATTCCGTGAGCTTGGTTTCAGGCCATGTAAAGCTCGGCTGCACAATCATACAAAACACGTTTCATTTTATTTTTTTTCTAAGCGTACAGAGAAATTAACATTTCCTTTTTTTTTTACCCAGACTTAGAATATTGTTCTAAGTCTTTGCTAGATGTAGAGAGGGGGAAATGGCAGTTTGTGCAAGTGAAGTAGTGATGGAATCACTGATGGCCCGGCAGGAGACGGATGGGGGAACGTAAAGCTCAAGAGTGACACCACGTGGACGCCAGTGGAAACGGCGAGCGAGTGGGCAGCGCAGAGGGCAGGGCGCGTGTTTGTTCAAGCGTGAATTTTTGTTTGTTTGTTTGTTTGTTTGTGCTCTGGCCGGTTCTTACAGTTGTTCCTTTTTTTTGAAGGATGGAGAGGGGGGTGGGGGGGGGAGGGGTGTTTTTCCTCTAGTAAAATTTCATGTCGACTGCTTAGCCTTCCTCCTCTTCCCCGTCCTCCTCCTCCTCCTCCTCCTCCTCCTCACCACCACCTCACCTCAGCAAAGTCCAAGACGCAGCTCTTACCCAAAGACCCCTTTTCGGCGAGGCAGTGAGGGGAGAGGAGGAGGAGGAGGAGGAGGAGGAGGAAGAGGAGGAGGGTGGAAAAGTGTTTGAAGACCTCCCTGACATTTAGACTCTCTCTGAAGATGACTTTGCCTTCTACTATAGCCTGCGGGAACATAATAAGACCCACACTAAACTTCAATTGATATGCAGTGCCAGATTCCTCCAGGGGAAATTATCATTCTGTTCATAATAAGAGCCACAACAAGCACCTGGAAAATGACTTTATTATACACTCCGCTTCAATAAAAGTTTCCTATGACCCATCGGAAGCGCGATCGCGTGGGCGCGCGCGCACGCCCGGCATAATTGCGACGAAATGAAAACTATATTATGCGTATGATGGAATGCTTATTCGACGGCGCAGGACCTTGCGCCGCGGATGGGCAGGCATCAGCTCGGGCTCGCTTGATTGGCAGGTGCGTAAAAGGCGGCGGCGCAGCCTTGGATGGAGGAGCTCTGAGACCTCCCTCCTTTCCTCAAGTCATTATCCAAATATGTTGTGTTTTTTTTTTTTTTTTTTTTTTTTTTTTCTCCCTCGCCCCTCAACAAATGAATGGCACAAAAAAAATAAAATATCAAAAAAAAAAAAAAAATTATATTGCCCTTCATAATAATGGTATTCCCTGAGCAAGGACGCGCAACAATGGGCCATTCTCGGCTTCCTGTGCTTTCCCTCTAAATACGCCAGTGGACGTGACCTCCGCAGCTTTAACAATGGGTTCAGCCCGCAGCAAAAGAGCTTGGCTTGTGGCCACGACGTGCAGCGTGGTGGCTTTCATCTTTGTTGTTATATTTAAGGATGACATCCTACCCCGTCGGCCCCCTTTTGCTATTGTCTTCCTCACCGTGATGCGTTTTTTTTAATTTCCCTTCACCTTCTTCCCTCACCGTTGTTTAGCCCCAGTTGTGGCTCTTTGATGAAAAGGTCGCCACTCAATTGGAAAACAGTCATTAAAATGCGGTGGGTACTATTCACCAGTGTGCATGGGGGAACCAACTCAACTGAGCTGGTTAATCAAAAGTTAATTATATAATTTTCATGCAGATGAGGGGAACATTCAAATGAATCCCAACTCTACAATCATTACAAAAAATAAATAAAGAAATAATTCTAAAATGCTATAAAATGTTCAGGGACCGAGAGGCTGTAAACAATATGAAGTTTAATTTGAGGTAAACAAAGTAAATATCCACCTGGGGGTCCGCGAAGGAGAAAGTGAGGTTAAATCAAATTTGGAAACATAGATACCAGCAGGTTTTTGTTGTTCTGATATACGTGCAATTAGGCAGGTCCTTGATGAGGACACTGGGAGGGAGAAAGTTGGCTTTCACAGCAGATGCTCTGGGAATTATTTAAAGGGAATTTACGGAATTTCACGCTTTATCTGTGAGCATTAATTATTCCTCACACACACAAGCGCAATAACAACGTCAACCACCACCACCACCACAACAACAACAACAACAACAACAAAAAGAGTTTAGGAAATATCCTCCCTATCTACGTTTGAGGGTGTTGAAAAGTTACCCACCAGCCCAAAAAGAAGAAGTAAACACTCTTCTCCTGTTACTCTGTCAGAGAATGTAAAGTAGCACTTTAAATTTAAAGTTCCCCCCTCCGCCTCCCCCCAACCCCCATCAAAGGGAATGATTGTGTTATGCAAATTAGCAGCATGAATATTAAACCGGGCGATGTGAAGTATCACAAATGAGCGAGCATTGTTCTGGAAGTGCAATGGAATGTGGTTTAATTTCTCTTTAATTCTATGTGCTTTTATAATGTTCGCACTTTTCCCAGTTGTGCCAGCGGGTTTTGGGTTCATTGGTGTGCATTACAACTGTGCTCTAACAATGCGGGGGCCTCCACGGTGTCAGCACAGTTCATGAATCCCGGCCCCTTATGCACCAGGCGATTAGTATGGTGCTCTGTCTGTGGGGCTTTGCCAGAAAATGAGTTCTCTTTAAAACATATGCCCCCTGCTGATTTCCTTTCCTTTCCCGATATGAAATTCCAATTTTTATAATGAACACCAATTTCCTGTATGGTGGGGGCGGGTGGTGTTTAAAAAAAAAAAAAAAAGAAAGAAAAAAAGTTTTCCACTATTTACGCCGCACGTTTTGGACGGCTGCAGGTTTTCTTTTAATAAATTAGCGTTAAGCTTTTGTGGACAGCCGAAGCAGCCTGGGGGCCTAATCGACGTTCAGGTGCCAGCAGAGAGAGAGAGAGGGGGGGGGAAACAAATCAGCTGGTGTGATTTTCCACATCGCACGTGCACATGACTGGCGTGGCAGTCCAAATGGAATTACCAGAACTGTAACAAATTCAATCAAGTAATTGATTTCTAATAAATTGGCCTAATCACCAGCTGCTGTCATGCTAAGATTGTTGTGTTGCGATTTTGTCATGCTTGTCGGTCGTGGGTGCTCGACAAAGACGATTTAATTTAGCCGAGAGGAGGGGGGTGACTGAAGTTTTCCCCAAGAAAAGACTTCACACTTTTGGCAGAGTTCAAAGGAAGAAAAAAAAACTGACAAACTTTATTGTTACAGTTTGGCATGGATTTGATGATTACACATAGAGCTGATGCAAAGCAGGTGACGAGGCGTCATCCACCGGTGTGTCAGTCCTCTTCTTTTCTTTTCTTCTTCTTCTTTTGCCGCTCCTCAGTTCTTTTGGAATCTTTTCTTTCGGTCAAAGTGGCTGGAATCGTTATTAATCTACAGGGGATTGGAAATTAAATCTAATTTGAAGTCCCGCTTGAATATTTCATCAAAGCAGTATTTAAATTTTTCATACATGAGAGCAAACCATGCAAACAATCCGCGCAAAAGCAAGGGAAAAAAAACACTAAACAGCAGCAGCGTCGCATCTGCCAGCGCTCAGAAAGATAAAATTAAGCATTCACACATTCAATCATGCAAAAAGGGACAATAAAAAAAAAAAATGAAAAGCCATTCAGCATTTTGTATATTGTCATTTCTGTTTTGGAACACAGTTGCGCACCCAGTGGTGTAGTGTACATTAATATTGCACAATTGAAGTAGACATTGGTGATGAATTATGTATAGCAGGCACTTACAACACTGTATGGTCTAAGTCTCTCTTGGGTCTGGGCACTCGCCTCCTCGGGAAGAGACACCACTCCTCCCGTACCCATCATCTAAGCACAATAAAACAGAGATATTATGGGATGGGAATTGGATGTGAAGCCGCGTCCAGTTAATGGGGGTTGAAAAATTGTGAGGAAAAGAAAAGCAACAGCCGTGCGAGACTGGTTAGGCTTAGGGGAAAAAAAGCCAAACACATTTTTCTGCCCTTTTTTTTTTTTTTTTTTTTTTTTTTACCTTTTTGTTGCCTTGAGCTTTGAATAAAACATTATTTTTTTATTTTTTTTATAAAGGGTCCATCAAAATACAAAACCCTCACCCGGATGGTTGCCTCCAGCTCGCCCACACTTCTCTTTCCACCCGGCAGCCACCCGTAGGACCAGTGCTGGGACAGGGCGACCTGGACCACCAGCGTCAACAACAACACCTGCATCATGGCTCTGCCGTTCGCCTCCATTGAGAAGCTGCGGAGGAGGAGGATGATGAGGAGGAGGTGGTGGAGGAAGCCCAAGTGGTGATGAACAGCGACGTTGCCGCCGCCTCCTTTTTTCCCTCAGTTTTATGGTTCAGAAACCAAGGACTGCGGTAATTAATAAGAAGTGTAATTCAAGGCTAATGAACGTTTAGAGAGAGAGAGAGAGAGAGAAAAAAAAATTTCCCATTCAAGACAGACTTACCGGTGTGTGTCCCCCTCTTAACATGGGGTGCATTAGCCAGAGGCTGATTTTATAGGTGTTGTTAAGGATTATAATCCCCTCTCTGCAGGTGTGACACATTTGCAGACTAATGGGACACCAAACAGCGCTAATGGACTGGGCTAAGTGCTCGCATATGCTGACGTCACCCGCGAGGTTTCAAAACAGAATTAAACATATATTCGCAATTGTTTGCGTCGAGGCGGAGGGACATTAGAGCACTCGCTCGTTAATCAGGCTTGTAGGTGATTGAGGAGAGACAGGCAGAAACAGGTGTCCTCAAAGGGTAAATAACAAAAAAGCAAAATGGGAGACTTTTTGGTTTTGGTTTTGATTTTTGGGGAGTGAAAAAGAAAAGAAAACTGAAAACGACTCCAAGACCTAGAGGAAGATACAGACAGCTGAGGCAAGGCCGGCAAGTAGAAACCAACCATGATGAACCACAGAACAACTGAGCGCAGACAAAGGCAGGCAAGGACTATTTATACAAGAGGGGAACAAAGGAGAACACAGGTGAGAAGAATCAAGGGCAAGACGGACAAAGAGACACAGGTGAAAATCGTTAGGCGACCAAAAAAGCCGGGTAAACAGAAACAGGAAAAAAAAAAAAAAAAGGAAAGAAAGTAGAAGGAGAGACGAGGCTTTCAAAATAAAACTGGAAACATTAAACGACAGTTTGTGACAGTTTGGGAGTTTTATGGCCTTGTTCTGCCAACTGGATAACAAAGTCAACGTAGTGTTGTGACGTCATGGACGAATAATGCAAGATAAACCAATATATCTTGACATTCATCACTTTAGGATTATGTAGACCGCCAAAACATGGGCGTGACCTCAGCAGTGACCTCACACACAAGCAGGAGACAGAAAAAAAACCACGCAATAACGTCAACGTTTTCCTTGTTCAATTATGAAACTAAGTGAACAATCAAAGTCTAAATATGTCAAAATGCCTCTGCATGCATATTTGATTTATTGATTTGTTTCTCTCTGGGCCATGGATCGTGATTTCGACACTCTTGGCTGTACTAGACGTTTTCCATCTTGGCTCTTGGAGACGAATCAAGCCGTCACCCTTCATTTGCTCCAGTGGAACATTACAGTGTTTTTCTTCTTCATTTAATATACATTCATTACAATCATGGCACATTGTAATATCATAATGTGATGATAAGCAGGAGAGCACATTGTGAGAATTTTAAAATTGTAACAGTCAAATATAAACGTCTGGCAAATGTGTATTAAAATTACCTGATAAGTTCCTTATGATTAGGAGAGTCAGCGCAGAACTGCTTTACGCATCTGTGCACAATTGTGTTGCTTTTATTCTTCCTTAATTTATTTTTTGGAAGCACAATATTTGGCCGCATAGTCTTTATGGAGGACAAGATGTTTGGATTCATAATAATAATAATAATAATATTAGATTTTATTTGTAAAGCACTTTACATTTGTGGTCTATCTTAATACATTAAATTCTGACTTTCCCAGTTTGGGCAAAATTGCATTAAAGACAAAATCCACAAAGTAACATCGCCCAAGGCAATGGGGGAAAAGAAGTTGTCGAAATAGAACGAAAATTAGGAGAGGAAACAGCTGCATGGTTGCGCACACACACACACACACACACACACACACACACACACACACACACACACTCGCGCGCGCACGCACACACACCACAGAAGTGTGAAATGTGATGTTTTGTTTGAGCCCAAAGAGCTCCAGAAACAGGACAAACATTTGGAAAAATGATTCGACATCTTAGCCTGCTGAGCAAACACACAATTTATTCTCCTCATAGCAATTCAACATGTCGAGTGGAAGGCATGAAATACATGAGTGGTGAGAACAAAAAGCCTTGTGGTCGGTTCCGAGAGCGGAGATAAATAAGAATGCATTAACATATTAGTGATGCATCTCAGGCAATGAGCAATACAATTGATCACCTTATGCACATTATTTAAATAGCTAAGAATGATATAAGAGTCACTGAATATATCCTCTCTGACACTTCACTGAGTCTCACACAGTTGTCTAAAGCAACATTAAAAATTATTTTTGTACATATTCAAAATCTAAATCAAGCCATGGAGAAAAGCACGTTTCGTCTACTCGCCGTTTGTACAACTGGGGACGCTTTGAGTTTTCCTGATCAAGACGGACTCTCCTGGAGTGCGCCTGTTTTTATTTCGAGGATCATCGTCATCACCGCCCGCTTTTATAATACAGTATTTTACAACGTGTACCTCTGTAATCAAGTGCAAAATGTAAAAAGAGCTCGGCTTAGAAAAAACAACATTCAGAGGAAAAAAAAAAATGCATAAGATATTGTGCCAGAAATATACAGGGCACAATCTGGCAGGCAGGCTTTTATTTGAAATTGGCGTAGTCGGAGAAGATGTCGACGAAATCCTGAACCACTCTGTAGCAGAAGTCGTACTGCTCCTGGAGGAAGAGGCAGAGAGGGAAGGAGAGGGAGTCAACTGTGCGTTCAAGAAATGCCCACAATTCTCTCTTCTTTTTTTTTTTTCATCTCTCTCTTCGCCACCACAGCTGATTTGATATTTTCCCGTTTCCCACCTACCACAGTCTGAACCATGTGTGGTCTCTGCATGCGCAGACTCTTGACCGTCTGAAAGACGTCCAGGAGACCTTCAGCTTTCACCCTCTCCAAAATGTTGCTGAGTGCGATGAAGGTGCCGGTCCGACCCGCACCGGCACTGAAACAAAAAAACAGAGGGGGGGGGGGGGGGGGATATTTATCGAGCCAAAACACAAGCACCGCTTCCAAACATCGTGTTTTAATGAAGGATCGTGGTTGCAGCTTAGCAGTAGAATAAACCTAAAAAAAAAAAAAAAAAGAAATTAAAAAAAGTAACCTCTTCTCACCGCTTCTTAACAACGGTGCTGCAATGAAACCCTTGTAATCCAGGCAGCACATCCTTTCCCCCATTTAAATAGGAAAGTTTGCAAAGGAAAAAGGTGACCTTTGTGTAATAGCGCTAATAATCATCCTCACTTAAAGAGGGGCTAATCCAAACGCTAACACTAATCAGTTTGAAAGCTCCGTGTTTGACTGAGTCAATGTTTACAATGATGGTGGGATGAAGAGAGAGAGAAAGAGAGAGAGAGAGAGAGAGAGAGAGTGGGAGAGAGAGGCAGGCGGAGATGTGGAGCGGGTGTGAGAGTGATGTGCGAATCGGAGGAAAAGTGTGGAGAGACGTTGGGGATTGCAGTGGGTTAGCCCCGTCTCCCAGGGGCGGCGAAAAAGCTTTAAAAAGCCCTTCTTAGACAAGTGGTGATGAAGGAATAGAAGAGAGTGATGACACCATTTCCTGTCGTTAGCTCATCTTATCAGATTAATCATAGTGGAAGTCAGAGGAGATTTCACTTTGAGAGGTTTTAATTGACTGTGAATCAGTGGATTGGATCAGTCCCAGCGGGCCTTGCTGCCTTAGAATCACTTCACCTGAAGCGAGGTTCTGATCAAAGCTTTCACAGCAAAGTCTTTATAAGGGATCACATAAGTGGTTTAGGCGTGGAACACCGGGGTCTACCGAGGCAAAATGAGGAATTTATTGTTACAGACATAAGAAAATTGTGGAGTGCCGCAAACGGCGAGCGAATCAGGTGGAAGGGCTATTTTTTTTTTTTTTTTAAGTAGGCGAAATATATTTATTTCAATATATATAAAATGATGGGCTCTGTTTTTTTCCATTGTGCTGCAAGAGATTAAAAAAATAATTATAATTAGTCCTCACCTGCAGTGCACAATTATGGGCCTGTTTCCAGACTGCTGCTGCTGCCTCTGCACGGCGGCGATGAGGTCGATCATTCCTCTTCCCTCGGCCGGGATTCCGATTTCAGGCCAGCCGTGGAAGTGGAAGAGCCGGACGTGTTGGGACTGCTTTTCCTGGCGAGACGAGGGGGGAAAAAGGTCCGTTCAACACTGCGTCGCCAGTGAATACAGATTTAAAGGAACGGCGTGGCAACATTTTAAAAATCTGAAGAAAAAAAAAAAAATACATATACTGTTTTTATTTTTTTATGATTCATTAAAAAACAACAACACAACAACAACGTACCGGTCTGTAGGTGAGCATCATGTCTTTGAGAGTGAAGGTGTCGCACAGCGAGTCTCCAGTCAGCTCCACCGTGTAATCTTCAAATATAACACTGCCCTCTGATGGCCAATACTGGAAACACTTTTCCTAGTCAGGACGGTGAGATGGAAACCCAATTAGGCTGCAGCTGTGCTGTTTTATGTTACAATATATATTTTTTGTTATTTTGCAACCACTAACAAAAAAAAAAAAAAAAAAGGTTCGAAAGAATTCAACACAAACACGCTAACGCACACATACACACGGAAGAAAACCGGGACTTAAAATAAAGGCGATGACATAACACAATAATAGCTGCGGCTCGACTCTCGGGCCTGCACTCCTGCTGGAGCGCCGGTACTGTACCTGCTCCCGCTCTTTGAGTTCGGTGAGCATAACGATTGAATGACACCTCCACTCCCACACCATCCTCCAGAAGTCGTCCACCGTGTGAGACAGGGGGGCCTGGGTTGCGATAAAATAGTCCTTCTGCCTGTAGCCCTGGAGGGCGAGATCAGCCGGTAAACAGCGCTCGCCCGGCGCAACAAACATAATATTTTGCATTGTTTGTAAAGGAAACAATGAGCTTTATTTATACTTCTATGGGAAATCTATACGGGAGGTCGTGGGGGAGCTCTTACATCAATAAAGGAGGCATTGATGTAGTCGGTGAACTCCTGTCCTCTTTTCACAGAGAGTATTACTCGGTTGAAATCATCTGCGCAAGAAAAAAGGAGGAAGGAAAGTTTCCACAAGTGATCCCTAATAAAATGCAAGTTTATGAAGAGTCGGACGGAGTTGGAGAAACATCAGAGCTGAAACTTTGGCTGTGTTATTAAGGCCAAACGCGCCAGTTTCCATATCAGTTCTCAGGAAAGTTGTGCTCAAGCTTCTTTTTTTTCTTCCCCCCCCCTTTGCAAGTTGTCAACTGTGTCACTGATCGCTGATTATTCAGATATCTGTGTACGAGGCTATCTCTAAAAATCACCGGCGTGCGCGCCGCCCGCGTGTGCGTGTGTGTGTGTGTGTGTGTGTGTGTGCGTGCGTGCGTGCGCGCGCGCTGTGATACTTTGATGCTTCTCCTGTGTGATGTATTATGAAGCCGCTCGGAGCACGGAGCGCCGTCCTTACACGGAATGATCTGAAGCACACGGTTCTTCTTCATGTTGGCAGGAAGGTTCCCGGTTCTCATGTTCTCCTTCATTATGCGAACATTGGTCAGCTTCTGACGGGAGGAAAACAGGACGCACATCAAAACGGTGGGCACCCGAGTCAGAGAGAGAAAGACCAAAACATGCTAGGAAAAAGGAATTTTAGAGGCTTGTCTTACGGTCTTTTTTTTTTATCTGAGTGGAGAGGCTTTATATATTTAATAATTATCCCTAAAAGTTCTGCGGATCTCCGTAAAACAGTCCAGAAGGGGGAACCAACGGCTGGCAGGTGGAGGGGTCCTTGTAGTTGAGAGGTGCGGTAATCCCCTTTGTGACATCACAGAGGGATTTAGCACACTTTTCTAAAAAAAAAAAAAAGGTGGAGCGCGCAAAAGAAGCAAGGTGTCGAGCGACAGGCTGGAGATATTGCACTGCCTTGCATGTTATGGGATGTTTACAGGGGCTTTCTCTAGTGCACGTGCACCAAAACAAATTGGCTCCCTGCAGGTCCACCCGGTGGGCAAACAAATACATATAACAGGCGCTGCGCGGCCATCGCCGTTCAAATTGTATTGATCTTGGTGTTGCATCGGTATTTAGGCTACCGTTTCAACGGGCCGTTAGCATCGAGCCGCGTCTGTTTGCCGCTATTTGTCGTCCGGCGAGCCGGTCCCAGGAGCGAGCGGGTTACTAACGGGTGACAAAGAGGAGGTTCGCAAACATTAACGTGACAGCGCAAGCCGGGGAAACGAGAAGCAGCGGAACCACCAGCAGCCGGAGCCCCGGCACTTGAACGCTTTACGCTTGTTTTATTAATGGGTAAATAAACAGGTTGAATTCACAAAACTGGGAGGGACTCCTTTGCAAAAACAGCAACGACAAAAAAGAGAGGGATTCTTCAGCGCCACAGCAAAGTGTGTGGCAGATGGCGCTGCCTTGTAAAGTTTTAGTTGAATCTAGGCGTGGTTATTTATGTTACTACTGCCAGGAGTCGCACCCTGGGCAAGTATTCCATGAAAAACATTGCGGCTGCAGGGGCACAGGGTGACGGGGACGATTCATTACCAACTGAAATGTTTAAGAGGGAGAGCGAGTCTCTCTCTCTTTCTCTCTCTTGTTCTCTCTCTCTCTCTCTCTCTCTCTCTCTGTTTCTGTTTCCTACCCTGAACTCCTCCTCCAGGCCCAGCCTGTCGTGGGGAGCCCTGGTGTTGTGAAGCCTGTGCAGATGGCCCTCCAGAGAGCACACATCCAGCTCCGTGTCTCCGTACAGATAGTACTCCAACAGAGCCTGGTAGATGAAGGAGTACTGCATCTGAGGAGGAAGTTAGGAGAGAGAAAGAGCTGTGAGGAGAGGCAGCTCGAGTTCCGTCCTACATTCTTCCACTATTTTCATATCACAGACAGATGTGTGTGTGTGTGTGTGTGTGTGTGTATATATATATATGTATGTATATATATAAAAGTATATAAAAGGCCGTCAGTCAGTTAAAATTTTTAATCGCGATTCATCGCAATTAGTGTCCTCAGTTAACTCTTGATTAATCACAAATTAATTGCACATTTTTTACTCTTCTCTTTATGTAACTTAACAAGAAATTTATTTTAGATTTATTTTGCACTAAGCCAGTTACTCAAGCAGACAAGTCTTTTGACATTTTCTGACAACAGCGCTTCCTCTGGACAACATGTCCAAACAGTGACTTCGACAGCCATAATGTGTATATATGTGTATATATATGTATATAAATATATATATATGTATATATATATATATATATATATATATATATATATATACATATATATATATATATATATGTATATACATATATATATATATATATATATATATATATATAGCATTTCTTCTTTGGTTTGTTTTTTAGCGTGCCAGTTTGGCTGTCAGGCCCCCGGAACAACAGGTCGCAGAGGGTCAACGCTTACATCTGTCTGGATGAGTTGACAGCGCTGCTCTCGTATTCTGCTCACAAAGCCGAAGACATCCACCCTCTGCTCCATGTGCATCATGTCGATCATGCTGTCAATGACAATGAACGTCCCAGTCCTCCCCACGCCGGCGCTGCAGGAAAACAACAACAGAAGGTAAAAGAAAGACAACAAAAAAAACAACAAGGCTCAAGGTCTCGTCTGTGACAAACGCTCAGGTGTAGCGACACAAACACGAGGTGTCAGAGAAGAAACAAGACCGGATCGCCGCATCAGCCACGGCGGATGAACATCGGGGCGTCTCATCTGCGCTCTATGATACCGTGTTCCTGACAAAAAACTTTGCTGCATAGGCATCAGTCGTGCACAGGATCCGGAGCACGCGTCGGAGTTGCCCCCAACACCCTCCTAATAGATTTACAAGGGTCATTTCGGCAGACGGCACCGGCGGGATTCCACAGCGGAGCCCCTGAATGGGTCCCACTGAGCGGCAACAATGGCTCTCAGCCGGGCACCTGTTGCGGCAGTTGCCACCAGCGGCGGCTGATTTAATGTGACGCCTCACTGAAAATCATTTTTTATGAAGACGACTGGATTATAAAGCCAATCGTCATTATGGAAAACCCAATCCGGTGATAAATGTTTTCATTAACTCAAAACACAAACAAACAGGAAGTGACTTTTCACTTCTTGCCGGCTGCGGCCTGGAAGTCATACCTGCAGTGCACGACGATGGCTCCGGCGTACGACGGATTGACAGCCTTGACCTTCTTGAGGAATTTCAGCATACCGATGGGTGAGAATGGCACCCCGAAGTCTGGCCAGCTGGTGAAGTGAAGCTGCGTGACCAGCCGCGGGGCTCGCGGACCATCGCTGCCCTGCTGTGAGGAAGAAGACACGCCGGGGATAAGCTATTAACCCAGTAGCCTACATCAAACGGACCAATCGCTGTGGGTATCTTTTTTTCTCCTTCCTCTTCTGCCGTTTTGCCCAATTCCAACAGAATATAATTATTGTATGCCGCCTTGTTCGCACATCTCATGCATGATCTCTCGAGAGGGCGTGAAATCATCCTCTTGAATGCTCGCTTTCTCCGCCTTATTGAGCGAGCTGCATGCGAAAGCAGCCAGTCGGAGGAGGGAGCAGCTCGATCCTGGCTTCAAATAAGGACGGAACAGAGTCCGTTTTTGAAATCTAGCACATGGCGAGATACAATTTTTGAGCAGAAAAACAAATAAGGACACATCTTGTAAAATTTTGAAAATCTGAAACATTTGCAGAAATAACACTTTCAACAACGTGTTGGTAATTTTGGACTGTGAAGAGTTAAATCAGCTTTAATGTGCAATATGTGAGTCCAGTTCTTTCTATTCTTCATTTTCATCTTCACATATTGTTTACCAAATTGCTCCAACTGCCCCAAGAGAATGATTACTTCTTTTTTTTTTTTTTTTTTCAAAGTCCGTCTCCATACAGTTTGGTCCCCATTTATTATTAATGAGACCCTCGCCTATTACGACCAGCCTATAGGCTTTTAGAGCAATTAAAATCCATATAAAGACCCATTAAAAAAAGGCACACCGTCATTAGTTCAACATCCACATGACCAGAAAAAGAGCAACATTTATCTAAATCTGTAAAGATATTCGGCATGAATCTCGTCTAATTTCGTTTAATTATGTTCTTCTAACATGTAACCACTGAATAAGAAGAGACTTTTAACGTGATGAATTCCTGGTAATTAAAGAGAGAAAAAGAAATCAGGAGCAAATATTGCCTTATGAGCTCATGAATTTTGGATGATTTTACTTACATATTGAACACAAAACTTCCTAATGGTGTAGTCCACCAGCACGATGCAGTCCTCCATAGCAACCCTAATGTTCCCGTACATCCAGCAGCCTTTCTCGGGCCAGTACTGGAAACATTTATCCTTTTGGGGGGGGAGGGGGAAGAAACAAAGAATCACAACAAGGAAAAACAGACGGGGCATTTACGCAGGCAACGGACGCAGGTTCAACTCGGTGTAGCACCAGGGGACGCACGCCAGGCGCATCAGACGTGCGCGAAAACCGGCGAGTGACCTGCACGTTTTCACGATGCAATTCGCTGGCAATCAGCGGCAACTCGGAGTCAGTCAATAGGATCCTCACCGTGACGTTTCAACCCATTAACTAGATTCTCAGACTAATTATCGCAGAGCCTCTTAGGATCTTAACAACAATTATTCCGTCATCGATCCCCAATGTCTCTATTCTGCCCTATCAAACCCTGCTGCTGAGCTCTCAATTGATCATCCCGCCGGGGCTAAATCTAATGCCACGCTAAGTAATCAGCTGGGTGACACTCTTTATGGATTCTCAGTTGGGAAAGTGATCACATAAAGTATCGCCGTGACTTTGGACAGGCCGTTTGCATAAAAAAGGAGATTTTTACCAATAATCACGATGCGTTGGCTGACTTTAAATCGTGAGCTAATGTCAAATTTGTAGTATTTTGGAGACAGAAAGTGTCTCGATACCAATGTACATAGCAGCAGCCCAGCCAGTATCAGCCTGCGTAATTACAAATACTTGAGAAAATTTTCATTGGGACGTATTTTGTTTGTAAAGACACGAGATAAGAGCAAAGGTGACGGGTACACAAAAAAATAAAATGCAGACACTATTCTGATTATTCTACTTCTATAAATGCCCACTGTAGATCTTATAGAATAGAATAGATGTACTTTATTAATCCCAAATTGGGGAACTACGCCGTTGCGGCACTAAAAACAATAGTTTTGTTTTTATTTGACTGTTCCTGTGTTTTGTTTCATTTTTTTATATTCCCAACAAATATCATACACCCCAATGGGCTAGTGAACAGAACAGGAGGGTGAGCACCTCTTTCCTCTCCTTCAGATTGGTCAGCATCACTATGGTGGCTGTTTTCTGCTCCCAAACCATCCGCCAGAAGTCTGCCACTGTCTCAAGCTTCGGGCCTGGGAGAAGAAAAAAAAAAAAAGCAAAAGCAAGAAAATCAATACGTTGAGACTGTAAATCACCGAACGGTTGAGGAATAATTCATATATTTACCTTGAGCTGCAATAAATTTATTTTTCTCTTTAAAGCCCTGCGAGGGAAAACAGAATTCGGGCGTTAGAGACGTTTTTCCCCCCCCAAAAACGTAAGATTAAACTTGCGGTAATCCGATCTGCGGCCCAAATTTACATCGATGTAGGATGCGTTTATGTAGTCTGAGCACGGATGCCCGTCAAGATGACTTAACACCACTCTGGAGTGATCGTCTGTGGGGAGGAGAAGAGAGAAGAAATAATAAAAAAAAAGGGCAAGCATCACTTTTCCCCGAGATTTAGTGATCAATACAACATCCGAGTGTAAAGGTTACATTAATATTGGCCGTGACAGACTATAGATCCTCACTCACATGGTAAAATGTTGGGATATCTGTTTTTCTCTCTGTTGTGCTCTCTGCTCGCCTCCTCGAAGGACCCGAGGTGGTAGTAACACGGCAGCGACTGTAAAGAAAGAAGCCCTCAGTCCTCAGGAGAGCCCAGCCGAGCTTCAGAGCCTCACATAACTTTTTTTATTGCCGCCTCCTGCACGGCAGCTCTGCGCTCGCAGGCCCGAATATCCATGCAAACCTTCCTGCCGCTGCTGCACGGCGGGGGGGAGGGGGGGGGGGTAGGCTCGCGCTTACGTTGAACTCCTCTCTGAAGAGCTTGCCATCGTCCGCCGAGCGTATCCGGTACTCCTCCTCCAGAGAGTCCAGCGGGATGGGGAAGTACCTCTTGGACGGCGAGGGAGACCTGGGGAGCAGGACCACCGTCTGCTCGCCTGCGTTCAGAGGGATATACGACGGTCAAAGCGCTAACGCCTCCCCGGAGGAGCACATTACAAGCTCTCGGAGCACCTGCAAAAACAAGGCCGACGGCCGCCGAGATTTCGTGCTTTGCGCGGCGTAGCACGACAGGAATGATTTCTTGAGTCATAAACATGCTGCTGCATGAAAGTGTCTCAACACAGAACTTGGCTCTTTCCTTTCTTTCTTTCTTTCTTTCTGGTCTCCCTTCTTTTTTTTTTTTTTTCAAAATTGTTAGTTTATACGACTCCCCGCGTGCTACGAAAGCAGAGAGTCCTCTAAAACTTTGGGCTTCATGTCGTGACACTTTTCAAGTCTATAAAAATCGTGAATTTACAATTAAAATAAAAAATACGGAGGGGAAATAAAAATAAAAAGGCTGATTTACGGCACTTCCGCTGACCACTCCACAAAAGTACCTTGTTCTTCCATGAAGCCATTTGGAATCTTCTTATCCACGGAGGTAACCAGGGCTTTCCGGTGGTTTTTGAACCTGCCAGCGGAGGACAGGGGGGAGGCGCGGAGAAAGCAAAGACAAGACAAAGGGCAGATATTTGATCTACAGAACAGAGGCTGTTAAGCACATAAAGAAGGCAAACAGCAAATACCAAAACCAATATCAACCATCTGAGAGAGGCAAAGCTGCTCCTCTTCATGCCTCCGTCCTGGACGCCCAGCGAATGACTGACTGTGGCCTGACCTGACCCGGCTGTTTTTGCGCGTGCCCTCTGGAGGTGCAGCTGTTTGCCCATAAGCCTTTGCACGCCGCCTGTTTCCAAACCACCCCCACTGCGGTGCCCTGACCTGACACGCTCAATCTCATGCTCGCTCAGAGGCTTTAGCGGAGATAAAAAGATGAGGCGGGGATCCACTCGGAGGAGGTAAACAGAAGGGAGGCGTCGGCCCTGTTTACCTTAGACAGTAGATGGTCAGCAGCACGACGATGATGAGGAGCAGCGATATGACCAGCGTGGAAGGCAGCACGTGGGCACCCTGGTGGGTGGGGTTTTCTGGAGAAGTGACATGTGCAAACTTGTAGTTAGGAGGAATTTCTGAGACACCTGAAGCAAGGCCAAATAGTCTCTAAGGTTAGCGACTGTCCTCAAAATGCTAATTATTTCACTGTCAAATGACAAATAGGATAATGGTAAGTTTTGTGATGTGCAACTTATCAAGATAAAGTGAAATATTGAAATGCTTTAGCATTGTGATAAGAAAATGTTTCCAAAATCAATGTCAGTCACAATACCAATACTAATAATTGATACTTCTACAACTTCTGATAATAATAGTAGTAATAATAATAATAATAATAATAATAACAATAATAATAATAATAATAATAAAATGACAAATAGGATAATGGTAAGTGTTGTGATTTGTGAAAAATATCAAGACAAAATGGAATATTGAAATATTAATTATACTTAGCATCGTGATAAGAAAATGTTTACAAAATCAATGTCAGTCACAATACGAATACAAATATCAATACTACTACTTCTACTACTACTACTACTACTACTACTACTAATAATAATAATAATAATAATAATAATAATAATAATAATAATAATAATAATAATAATAATAATAACTTATTTGTTTCCACGTTATTTACCTGCAGTTTGGTTGTCATGAGAGGAATTATTCACAGCGACAGTGATCCCAACCAGAAACAACACCATTGTCACTGCGAAACAGAGAAGGAGGCGGGGGGGGGGAGAGAAAAGGAAAAAAAATAAATAAATTGAGAAATACTGTAAGCAGCCTCAGCTTCCACTGGGTGGCGCCAGATCTATAGATAACCTGTCGGCTGTCTGGCGAGGCTCGCTGGGGGAGCTCAGCTTTGATGAGGCTCAAGAGCCTCGTGTCTGCCTCCCTCCGCTGAGCTCAAATCCTTCCGGGAGATGTTCCTGCAGCCTCGCGCTGCCGGGCGGACAGCAGGAGCAACAGGAGAATAACATAACCTGGTTCTCAGACATCAAATGAGGGGAGGGAGGCAGGGAGGGTTTTAAGCCACAGGTGACGGGAACCGAATCCCCGCCGGACCCCTGTGGGTTTGAGCTCGGTGTACTTTTTTTTTTTTGTCAAAAGGCGTCCTGTTGTGCTGCGCAGACTTTGATGTGCAGTGCCGGCAAACGCTTGACGCTCGGTGACAATGAGACCTGCTGCTGCTGCCGCCCTCTTAAAAATAGCAGCAGCCAACTGTTTGTGTTTGCACGCGGGTCTGGAGCTACTGCTTTATTCAAAAGCTCCTCACATTGCTGCAAGCGATTAGAGATCGTTTCAAGACATCGTTTCAAGTTCCGTTTGTTTTCATCCAAGAGGCAAAAGTCGGATTCTTGCAAACAACTCCAGGATCAAATTGAGTCTGACACATCATCCCTATCATCTCGAAACACGAGGCGATTTATTTCTCCAAACTGACGTCTTCTTTTCCCTCCCTCCCTTGTCCAAATAGGACGATAGTAAATCTCTGAATAAATTGGGCCAACAGGGCAAATCTGCCTAAAAGGCTTTGATGGAATAATGAGAGAAGCAACAAATGAGAGTCCTAATTTATCCTCTGCTCCACATCCTATTCTCCTTATAGAGGCCACAAGACAGGATGGAATAATTCATACTGTCAATTTAGCTCCTCTGGAAATGGGTCATCTAAAGGCCAATTTGTGCTCTTTGTGAGAATTTTCTGCAAGTAACACTAGGGGGTGTTATATAACTGGATCTCCTGGGGCCTTTTGCCAAACCCAGAGCCACAGAATAGTACGAGCCAGCACAATTTATTTCATGCGGAGGTGCGGTACACTGAGAAACACTGTAAATCAAGTGTGTGCATCTTTATCTTGCAGCTGATTTATGCTGTGCATTAGAGTGGAGTTCCTGCTGGTATTGCTGTTGCTACTTGTTTGATTTATGCAAGTCAGTAAGTGTGTCTTGTGTCTAGTGGATAAAACATAATTAATTACTTGTTTCAAAGTCTTAATAGACATGCTCAGGATAATAATACTACAAGAATATGCAAATATTAATGAGAACTAACAAAGCAAAAAATGATTAACAACAACAACAACAGTAAGTAAACGATAAATCAAACCCATCCTTGGATCACAACCCTAACTCTAACCTTACCATATTCTTAACACTAACTTTAGCCAAACATGTTTTTTTGTTTTTTTTACCGTGCATCTAGAATTGAGCATTCAAATTTAGCTAAACTGACAGACAGAAACCACACACACACATACACACTTTTGTTTGTCTTTCTATCTTTGCAGGGACTTTAAGCCATTTTCTATTCTTTGGTACAGCTTAAGTGGGACCTTCACTCCAAGACTAATGACACTACGAACGACCATGAAATGAGCCTGACATCAATTCAACCTTAACGTTAAATAAGTCTAATCTACTTTAATAATGATGCTGGAAAGTTGTGAAGACCAGCCAGAATGTCCTCACTTTGTAGGTTGTAAATGTCTCCTGGGTCCTCATGTCTGCATATTAAAGAGAATGTGTGTGTGTGTGTGTGTGTGTGTGTGTGTGTGTGTGTGTGTGTGTGTGTGTGTGTGCGTGTGTTTGTCAGTTTTGACATTGCAGGCAGCGGTATGCTTTTTTTTTTTTTTCAAATGAGGACATTTCTTGGCTCAGCCTGGCGCCCCTCTCTCTCTCTCTCTCTCTCTCTCTCTCTCTCGCTCTCTCTCTCTCATGCTGTTCCGCCCGCATATATGTCCCACAGCCAGAGGCCATGTGTTGCATTTGTGCCACACTGGTGCGGCGGAGGCGATTCTCTGCGCGGCGATAACAAGCTGACAGTGTGGGCACCTGTTCTCCACACTCCCTCACACTCTCGGACCCGTCCCGCGGGCTTCGTGGCGTGCTGCCTGCACGGGTCGCCGCACGGGCCGCCGCGTATCTGTCATGTGCTGGCACCACTTCCACATCCAACATATTGTCAAGACAAAAGGGGGAAAGAAAACCAAGAAACATTGTCTGCCAAGTGTCACTGCAAGTCACTTCATCTCTTCCATACACACACACACACACACACACACACACACACACACACACACCATATACATATCTACATATCTACATCTATACATACATAAACACTACCAGTCAAAAGTTTGTACACCCTATGAATTGAATGTATTTTCTTTCATTCTCATGACTGTTGACATTGCAGTTTCTCACTGAAGGCATCAAAACTATGTCCACACATGGAATTATGTAGGAAACAATAAAAGTGTAAAATAACTCAAACACGTTTTATCTTGAAACTCTTCAAAATAGCCGCCTTTGATAAGAAGCATATTTAGATTTATTTAACGCGTTTTTCTTTGCTGCATTATTACATATATTTTGATCATATATTTGATGTCTTCAGTACCTACCTGCAGTGTAGAAAGTTGTTAAGACTAAAAAAAAATAAATAATAATAATTGCATGAGAAGGTTTGTCCAAACTTTTGACTGGTAGTGTATGTATATAAATCATTTCTTGTGTGTTTGGAATTCTATTTATAATGATCATGTTTTTCTTTCCACTTCCTGTCAAAGCTCTTATTCTGATTTTCTTTACTTGCGTCTCAGCTGCCTCTCTCTCTCTCTCTCTCTCTCTCTCTCTCTGTCTCTCTCTCTGCTGCGTCCTCATTCGCATCTCGCTCCGATTTTTTTCCATTTTGTTCCAGCCTTGTCTCCTCGTGTCTTCGTCCTTGTGTGCTTTTGTGCTCCTGCGTCACAACTTTGCACACGCACAACACTTGATTCTTGTTGTGTTTTGTCTTGTTTCGTTTTTTTAAACCTCCAACCCACTCAGCCTCGTTAGCATGCGCGGACTGTTCCGTTGGTCCATGACACTGCAATTCCTCTCGTGAATTCAGTCCTCTTTAAAGCTGTGCTCACTCAATGAATGTTACCGTTTATACATAAAATACACTGGTTAAAGGCAACAAAGAATAAAATTCTAATTCACATTAGTCCTAAGTTATCTTTTGCCATTCTGACCTCATATAATTCTGATGTCAGTACGATTCAAAAGCACATTTTCAAAGAAGTAAAAACTCTGTTCTCGGCATCCCCACCAGCTATTCCGTCATTAAAACCAAATTCCTTTTTTTTGAAACCCGTCTAATGAAACACCAACCGCTAATACGATGCCTCCAACCTCCAGCACCTGCTCGACATCGACTTTCCCAAGGAATTAAATTATGCTGCATCACTTGAGTCTGGAGCGCAGAAGCAAATAATCCCATTCATGCATGATGCAATGCTATCTTAAGGAGAAATATGAATATTTTGTGAACGAATATGCATTATTTAAGGCGGATCTCCTTTGCTTTTGTTGCCGGAGAACACAGGCGTGACACAGACGGAGGCAGTTTTAGAAGCATTCTCAATTCATTGTACGAAAAAAGGTGGGGGGGCGGGGGGGAGATGCAGTCAAGACATGCGCTGGCCATTTTCTAAACAAGAAGACTGGCAGTGGCCTGGGATGAACCTGCTCTGACCCACTTCAGCACCCCTCTCAGTTCAACTCTCAAGAGGAACATCTGAAAAACGTGAGGGGAAAATAAAAAAATAAAAACAGCAGTCTGTTTTTCTGCAAGGCCTTCAGCTCGTTCACTCATTTGCTTCATTAATTCACCCTTGAAAAAGGTCGGCCCTTCTTCGTCTTTATTAACCAAACACACACAAGGCTAAATGACAAATACCAATTCAACTGCACAGATTTGACCACAATGGAATCCATTTCATTAAATGACCTCAGAATAGACTGCAAAACCGGAGAAAATGCACCAATTAATAAAAAAAAAAAAAAATCAAAGCATCGCTCTGACCTCCTTCACCTTTTTCTTGCCCCATCTTATGCATAGAGTGAACTACATTCACCATGCAAATATATGCAAATAAGAAGTCTGGGCACTTCAGCAGAATTTTCTTTCCAAGTTCACTTTAAAGACTTATGGTCCTAAAAGGTTTATGTTTGAATATAAAGACCTTCGCTTTCCAGTATGATTTCTGAAGCTCATCACCTGAAGACGGGGGTTCACGCGGTGCACATTAAAAATGCACGCGGCGTACATCCTTCCACCCGCTGCAGTGCCTAATGTGCCGCCGTGTTTCAAGCTAATGTCCTTGTCGTATATCCACCGTCACAGCACAGTAGATTGAAGCTGCGTGTTTTTCCTTTGTGGGCAATCCATCTCAGCCGCACTTCACAAACCTCCGTAAGTAGCTTGTTCAGCAATCCTTTACATTTTTTCTATTCATCGTCCCCCTCCCCCCCGAGTGAGGTATATGGATGAAATGTACCAAATGTTCAAAATGATGGAATGTTTGTGCGTTGACAAAAGTGCTGGAAATCCTTTTTTCCAAAGTTCTTTTGTGGCATAAATCCTGCGTCACTGACTCACAAATGCAACTGGAACCTGATATGTGGACCTGCCAAGTCACTCAAGCCAATCAAAAGGCTTTTAAATTGCGCAATTATTGCAACTAATTGATCAGCTTAAACCTCAACTAGAGAAAAGGCAAAAGGTTACCATCATTATTATAATAATGATGCCACAATTTCATTTGCCATTGTGCACCAGCGAGTAATCTATCACTAAGTAATCCACTACTGTAATTAAACTACTTTTTCAGTAATGGTGTGATTTAACAGGATTACTGGGGCAATTACTGGTAATTATATCATAAATACTTTATCAAGTAACGATTCCATTACTTTTATTTTGCAACCTAAAAATGACAATATCGTAGTTTGTTGTACGTTATGTGCAGGAAACAAGACGTTCTCAACTGCTACTTTATCTTGAAATAACTAAGGTAATTAGTAATTGATTCCTTATGAAACAAAGTAGTTAAAGAAGTAATCAGATTACCTTTTAAAAGAAGTAATCAGTAATCAGTAGTTGGATTACTTCCATGGAGTAACCCCAACAACACTGTGCAGCACAGTTTATATGTTCGTAACTAAAAGCACTCCCTGCACTGCTGTGCACTGCATGCCTGCATTGACTCTGACATCAGTGTGCCTCGGTTTGACACTCATGCAAACAAATTGCCGTTCACCATGTTGTTTGGCTGGTGGAACAAAAAAAAAAAGCGGCGTGCATTACGTTAATTATTCAACATATGCTACTTGCGCGCCGTAATGCTTTTCGATCAGACGGAAAAAGGAAGTTTAAAAAAAAAAGACAAAAACAAAGGCAGCGTTTACACTGCGTTGAGCACGCTCCGTGCACGCACAAAAAAAAAGAGGCACGATTTAAACGACGTAAACTGCACGCCGCCTGAGTCTCTTTGCACTTCAATGGAGCTTCAAACGTATATCCATATTTTGCGCTTGGCACCAGATAAACAGCACATCTCCGACTTTTCTTTTTTTGGGGGGAATATTTGTTTGCCCTCCATTTGGAAGGAGAAAAAAGACAGCGTATAAAAAAACAAAGAAAAACAAACAGCTGCCACTCCCAGCATTAAGTGTCAGGTGTACATCTGAAAAAAGGAGCGCAAACACATGTCAGCGGCGGCGGAGAGACGAGGGAGAGGAGGAGATGAGAGGCGGATGCAGATTACGGGCGCAGATACAACCGGCGTAATGACAGACATCCGCTGCACGCACGCACACGCGGTGAGAAAGGGATGAGGCTGCACGGCCTGATAAGCCGGCAGGCCGCATCTTCAAATGCGCCGCCGCATCTTCAAATGCGCCGCGCCTCCCCCACCCCCTTTTAATCCGTCATAAACTACGCAAAACATCACCTTATTTGATGCCACCCTCCCCGAAAGACGCGACGGTCACCCGGCTTCCTCGTCCTCACCTCACCTCGTCCAGCGGCACGTCTCCTGCGCAGCGAAAGGTCAATCTGGACAGACGTCTCCAAATCCAATTAGCCTCATCTCAGAAGGAGACACTGATCATTGGATTATTTCCCATTAACGGATTAAATTTCAATTGATCCCACCCATCCCTCTCGCTCAAACTGAGTTGACTCTTCTTTTTTTTTTTTTTTTGAGGTCTAGAGGATTTATTAAAGACTTACACTTCCAAGGAAAGCCGCCAGCGTGATCCGGTATCAGTTGACCCGCATGTCAGTCCATAGCCACCGTGTAATCCCAGTTCCTTTCTTGTTTGGCGGCGTATCAGGGTTTACGACCCGTGGTCCTTGTATTACATCCTCACTCCGGGATATCGACGAGAGGCCCGGATGAGGAGATGAGATGACAGGGTCGGGTGCTGAAGCGTCTCGCTGCTTTAACGGCAGCCGGGCCCTCTTAGAACCTAAAGAATAAAAATCAAGGAGAAAAACAGACAGCGGGAGAAACGTGTAAACACAAGCGTAGAATGTATTGCAGTATTGTTCAAGGTATGATGTCGGGCCATGCAGCAGTTTCCCAGTTTTTTGACAAATAAAAGGAGCCTCTTATCTTCACAGCACCTCTTGGTGCTGCGTTCAGAGCGTTGTGTGCAACAAAGCATCGGTTTTAGCCGGGGAAAAAACGAAGCAGAAACCAAGTCTTTCTGTGGGAGGCTGTAA
The DNA here is from genome assembly GCF_046127955.1 of Nelusetta ayraudi. Taxonomy (NCBI): domain Eukaryota; kingdom Metazoa; phylum Chordata; class Actinopteri; order Tetraodontiformes; family Monacanthidae; genus Nelusetta; species Nelusetta ayraudi. The sequence continues at coordinate 1,645,682 of NW_027466106.1, forward strand.
ACACGTTGCCAAAGACACTGTTTTATGGAGATCAATATTCTTTTTTCTCATCATTAACAAGACGGACTGGCGTGTGGGTGGAGAAATAAGCGCGTGCAAAGGGCTGTAATGCGAGATCTCGAAGAGGCGAAGGAAGATTCTCTGTGATTGGAGAAGAAAGAGGGAATGCCGGCGTTGAAAATCACGACCCGCTCCACACGGAGACGAGAGGGATGAGTGGGCGTGAGCTCGCGAGCGTGTGCGGCCCGCATGAAAGGACCATTGTTTAGCCTTTCTCCGCATTTCATCAACATTCAGTGTTTGTTGGACGCGCGAGCCACTTATGCCGCGGCCCGACTGGGTAAGTGCTCTCCACTCTCACAGACAGCGTACAGAGCTCAGTGTTGCGCGACGGCGGCGGGTGGGAGGGATGGCGAGGGGGTGTGGTGGATCAAAAAACAACAAAAAAAAAACAAAAACAAACATTAACAAGCTACTTATCGCCAGCCATGCAAAACTAATTAGCCTCGGAATAAGTCTTGCTAAACAGTGTTTGTTGCGCACATGAGGAGCTCGCGCCCATTAGAAGCTTGATGAATGATGTTGACAATCAGTGGCCAATTAAACTTGCGACTGCACATGGCCCCAAGATCTGTACGAGTGTGCAAGGGAAAGAAAAAAAGAAAAGAAAAGAGGGGTGGGAGCTGCGGTAGTGCATCGAATATGTTGGAAATTAATTCTTCACTATTTCCACAAAGAGCCCATTGAGATGCTGTTTATTGCCTTTCTTCAGCCTGAGAGCGGAACCCTGCCCCACTTCGGCCAGCTTGCGCCAGCTCCTCGGAGCCCAACTGCCCACAGGTGTTGGACAAAAAGGCGCATTGTTAACAGCTGGCGGCGGTGGCAGTGACACCGGCAGAGAGGAGGACGATTAGTCAGCCGGCCGAGGTAGATGAGAGCAGCTCCGTCTGAGGGGGAAATGAATGAGCGCAGTATGGAAAACACCTCCTTTTTCTTCTTTTTTTTCCAGGCCGCTCGAAAGGAGCTCAACTTTTCCGAATGTTTTCCGAAAAGTCTGCGCAGTCAGCCGCTCAACTCGAGAGTCGTAAAAAAACTGGTCAAAATAGGCTCCCGAGAAATGAGACGTTGAAGTCGTGCAACAGCAGGAGCAAAGGATTCAGTTGGGCATTGAGCGAGGGAAAGAGAGGCGTCACTGTAATCACACACAAAAGTGCACAGCTCGTGTTCCCCCCTCCCCCACGCACACACTTTCCCAAAATCACAGTGATCACTGTGACGCCAAAAACACACGGCACATGGCAGGCAACAGATTCAGAATCCGCACGATGCCGACCGCAAGGCTTCAGGATATGTGAGAGGAATTTTCTACGGAATTTTGCTTTTCTTACCGTGACGGAAAGAAAAGTAAAGACATAAATTTGCTTCCTACATTTGCGGGCTTGCATTTTCTAATCGCCTGGTACCTAAACCCACAAGTCAGTAGCTCAGGGTTTAACATAAGTAAATAAAACAATTCAATCCCCATCCAGGAACATATGCACTTGCATATCTCTTGTCCTACACAGAGCAGATGTGGGTTTATCCATATAAAAGGGTATTTTGCTTATAACTTCCATGTATCTATACTATACATACAAACAGTAAATGTTTTCCTGAAAAAGAGGTTTTCCCAGAAAAGATTTGTTTTTGGTGACCTAAAAATGTGCTTACGTTTGAACGAAAGGACCAAAGTGCAAACAAAGAATACCTGCATGAGTGTTAAGAGGAATGTGTTGAAGTTGGAAACTGTGTTTACTCTTCAATACAGGCCAAGGTAAGGACACATGGCTGTGACATCTTCAAACTTAGACCTCCACGGGATACAAGAGCAGAGCTATTCAATACACTTATATATATACACTTACACTTATATATTGGCATTTTATTAAAGCTCTTTCAGAACCAAAGCAAAAGGTAAATCCAAAAAATTCATACAACTGTATTCAAAGTCAGAGGAGAGAGCTGGAGTTAACAAAGTGTGGCCTTGATTTCGCTGATTCAGAGAGCAAGAACCTCTACAGCGCTTTTACTCCATATGTGGAAACAGGGCAAAGTTATAAATACACAGAACGCTGAGAAGAAAGAGTCACGACACAGCTTGAGTGACCTTTGACCTGGCCCTTAAACATTAATCCTGTTAGTGAATCTGTCCATCAAAGGTGACTCACAGAGCGGAAGCATAAATGTCACTTTCTATTTAAGAAAAAAGAAAAAAGAAAAAAAAAACTATATTATTTTTATATATGAATATTTAGAAGACCTATGCTAAATGTTAATAGGTATAAAAATGAATAAAACATGTTCCGAAGATTTAAATGCTGTATTTAAATCGCTAAGAATTCTTCATCTTTTTTAAAACGCCGCCGCTCTCCTCTCGGTCCAGGTATCCAGGAGGGACACATGCTAGCGGCACACATGACTACAGGAGCAGCACTTCCGTTGCGGGCCACTCTTCCCATTGACTAAGAGATGAAACATGCGGGCCATTAAAGTTTTATGGGAGTGCAGTCATCACCTAGCACTCTGGTTTAATCATTAATTCATACCCAAACACACAGCGCTAAGCACCGGCGCTACGATGCAGAAGTGAAGCGAGGTGTTTTCTCCAGATCACATGTGGAACACAAGAACTCGGAATAAGGGAAATTTTGCGTTGGTTGAGTTGGGCTCGACCCTGAACTCCCGGCAAAAATCAGTTTCAATTCAAAGCTCATTGGCCGATGACTCTCCTCTCCTTTCCTCACAGATGGTAATTCTTCCTGCTTCAACTATTCATGCTCCCAAATAGAAAGGAAGTGAAGCGCATTTAGGGCTTTCAGAGTGAGTGCATTAATATGCATTGGGCTGCAATAACGGTGAAATACTGAAAATGCGTTGTGAAAATAATATTAGCAAGCAGGTGGCTAAACGAGTTGTGAGCTGTGGCGTTTGTGAAGTAGCAACGATATGTGTTGAGGTTCTCCTGTGTTGCAGATTTGACAAAATAACACCTTGAAACAGATGCTCACAACAAAAAAAAGGTTCAACTACAACACATAGGAGTGCAAACCTGAAGATTAACTACCAGCAGAGGGTAAATTTCATTTCAATTGCAAGAAAAAACTGAACATTTCTGTTGATTCTCTTCTAGTCTGATTAGATGGCACTTTACCTGGACAACTGCAAAAAGTCCCTGCAGAAAAAGGTAAAACCTGGCCCAGTTTCAGTGACGTCTGACCTACATTTGCTGTTAGTTTTGGAGATGCAGCGGAATAAACAAATGTCACACAGAAGAAACGTCAAACAATACAAAAAGGGACGAGTGAAAGAAAGTCATAGTTTCCTGTGGACGTGCAAACAGTCAAAAAGTTTCCTGCCAGGAGTTTTCCAGAAGCTTCTAGCAGCGTTAAAACTGGTTTGCGTGTGGACAAAAGGACAAACTGTGAAGGGAGAATAAGGTGCCCTCATATGTGTGGACAAAGACGGTGCACTTTTGGAAAGCTTCACTTCACACTTTGGATGTATAATTTAATTTCCTACTTTTCAATTTAAAAATTTTGTGAAACTGTGTTTGTGTGTCTGTTTACAAAAAGCTTTCATTGAATTTGTTTGACGCTGCTCCACGTTCATTCTATGGAACAAATATATTTAGAGAAACTTTCGAAACAGCATTTAGACAGTTGAGACTTGGTCAGGAAACAAAGTCGCCTCCACTGAAGCCAAAAGTTACTTTCTCGTCGACACAACAGCAGTGACACACACTTTTTCTCTGTGACTTTGTGTGACGCAAGGAACGCAGCGAACTTCAGCCTTGGCTCCGAGGATACTGAAGACGACACTTCTGGGCCAAGTATCAGCGAGACCGGAGACAATAATCACAGTGATTGTGCTTCTCTGCCTGCTCTGCTGTGGCTAATGCACGGATAAGTTGCTCCCCTCCACTGGAGCACAGCGGAGGGCGAAACTGCCAGAAGTGGAGACGCGGGAGTCAAGATAAAGTGAGCTTCAGCAGCAGACAAACCCAAATCTGTGTTGTGCACTCAAAGCTCATGCATGCTCGTTATTCACCAATTGCCACCATTTTTAATGGACAACTCCAAACAGGCAGCAGAGGCCAAACCATAAAGTGAACACAACAACACACCTGCACAAAATAAACACCGCAAGCTTCATTAGGCCTCGCTCGCTGAATAAGGAGACGCACACTGAATATACTACACTGCATTTTCCACTCACTCCTCATTTTTCTTTTGACACTGATTACTAACAAAAGCCCTGGATTTTTATGACTCAGTGGATTTTCTTTCTTCCATCCCACCCTGGAGCCAGCAAAAACTCAAAAGCACATCTCAGAGGAAGCAGAAGTGAGTCGAGCACACGGACTTTCAGCAATCAGAGCTGCTACAGGGGATCAGGCCCGGGTTGAGACAAAGGTGAAAAGGCAGAGAGGGCTGAACAAACGAAACTGAAAGGCTTATTCTATATAAAAAAGGCAAACTGCAGGTCAAACACTAGGAAAGCCAGAGAGAGAGAGAGAAAAAAAAAAAGACGCTATATGTGAGGTTGTGCTGCTGACACAGCGGTTCAATGAGAAACTGGCAGAAAACACAGAAACTGAAGGCTGTGTGTAGGTGTAGGAGGGGGTAGGGGGGAAGGGGAGGCTAAACGAGGTGCAGGTGCGTCCAATCAGGCACACAGGCAGGGAGGCAAACACACAGGTGATCTGCATCAATTAATCAGGACTCTCCCAACACGAGCTGTGGGCCTGCAAAGAAGAAAAAAAAACAAAACACTTGAGTTTCTCTGTTTTTTCTCCCTCAATGCCAAGAAGAAGTTTAAAATAGACTCATGAATAAATAGACCTTCGGGTGAGGAAATGGCTCTTTAAAAGTGGCTGAGTTTCACTGGTAAAAGAAAAAAAAAAAAGACATGACTGCAGACATTTAGAATTATTTCCCTTTACATATATGTGTGTGTATATATATATATATATATATATATATATATATATATATATATATATATATATATATCCATATATACATATATATGGATATATATATATATATATATATATATATATATATAAATATATATATATATATATATATGGATATATATATATATATATATATATATATATATATATATATATATATATATCTATACATATATGTATATATATACATATATATATATGTATATATATATGTATATATATGTGTATATATATATATATATATATACATATATATATATATATATATATATATATGTATATACATATATATATAGGTATATATCATGTTGCTGAAAGCAATGACACTTAACATTCATAAAATAAGTTTTCACTGGGTTTACGGTGGAAAACATTAAACATTATGAAACATATGGAAACTGCCCAACAGCAAAAGACAGCTAATGGCACTAAGGCGCTATTAACAACCAAGCATTCAAACCGCACAGCTAATAAAGTCAGGTACACTGTGTAACACCACAACTTTAACAGGGTCAGAAAACCTCCTACACCGAGGCTGTAAAATAAATTGGTCTGATTCGACGTCAGCTTTAATGACACCGACGCCGACCTCATAACAGTCCCTCCAGCAGAGGATGATTTTAATAAAACCAGATAAGTGATTCATGACGCTGACTCACATCCGGCTCAATATCCTGGGCTGACATTAAAATGAAAGCATATCTTGTGTAATTCGGACGGCTGGATCCCAGAGCACTTTTACTGTGCTGATATCCTATCCTTGTAATTTAATCGACTCTAATGATCCAGTGGTTGAGCCGTTGTTTTGTCACGTCACAGAAAAGTGTGTTGATGGCAACTCTACGTGTTTAGTAGGGATTGACGAGCATCCTGGACATCATCATGAAGAAATAGTCCATGTCCAACCATAGTCATGCGTTCCCAAGGCGGGTGAAAAGTGGGCTATCGGCCTGATATTCACACCGCAGATGTTAAATCCCTCTAAAAATAGTTCCTGTTCTCAGTGGGCCGTTTAATCAGGAGCACAAACTGGAAGTTGCCTTGTTGTGAATGAGGTTACGATGAATGGGGAAAGGGGGGGGGCGCATTTATAATTCATATTCCAACACATGGCGTCGCCACCAGTTCCTGCCACGTTTATGTATCATCTGACTGTGGAATTATTATTAGCAGGCTGCACGTTGCAAACCCCTGCAACCTGTCTGCAATACCTGCTCCTCATCTGCATAGTTAATGACTTTTGCCACGTTTAATTGGAAATACTGGGATGCAAATGCTCCAATTTCCCCCCTCCCTTTCACAATAAAGCAAAGAACTTTTTTTTTATTAATGACCGCGTCAAACCCTCAGCATCCAGCCAGCGTGCCTCTTACGTATGCAGCGTGCAGGCCTGAGTACTACGTGCACTCACTGCTGTTTTTTTTTTTTTTTCACCTCCACGTCTAGACCGGCGATGCTGCGTATCCAGTGCGACACTTTCATCCCCTTATTGTCACAAAATCTGCCCCTAACGTTTGACAAAAGCAAAATATATATATGTATTTTTCCCCTCCCATCTCTCGACACTGCATGCAGCGATGACAGCAATACTGTCCGGACGACGAATCGATCACATGGACGGATCCCGCTCGGGTCTTTCTGGGCGTGTGTGGATTTGCTCCACTAACCCATATTTACTGCGGCTCATGCCGTCTGCGGTCAGTGATGACAGTCTTATAGAAATCCATCCAAATCCTCCTCTCGCGGCCCGGTGTTTCGCGGATTCCACTGCGATTCAAATAAGATTTTTTATGAATTCTTGTGATCCGAACACGTTACGATGAGAATGGATCGCGGGAGGAGAGGTGATAACAGCCATGCTGCTGGTGGAGAGGTTTCCCGGAAGCTGCGGAAAACACTCGGCGCGTACGCGTAACGCACCCCGATGGAGACGGTTTCTCCCTTTCGAGAATGTTTCCAGGATCTTACCGTAAAATCGGTGGTGAATTTCGCCTCACATAGGCATTCAGTAGCTTTTATCTCTCTCTCCCTCTCTCCACCGTGCACGGAACTGACGTCTGCTAGCTTCTCCCCCTCTTCTTTCCTCGATGACACCTCGGAATGGATGGGGAAAACAACAATAATAAAAACCACGACGAGCAGTTCAGCATTTACGGTCGTGTTCCCCTGCGGATCGCGGCCAAGATGCGCTTCTTCCCGCTGTGTGTGGCAGTCACACCGGACCGGAGGCTGAGTGTGTGTGGAGGCTGCGGAGACCCTCCTCCCCCGGCGTATCAGGTGGACGCCGCTCAGCATCCCTCGCATTCCTGCATCAGTGGGACGAAGGCCGGTGTCGCGCCGAGTTCTGCGCGCCTGCTCGAGATTATGCATGCGCCTCGCGGGAGCGCGCACCGCCAGAGCAACAACACAAGAGGGACGTCAGGAACGTTGTGGGATTTTATTTTTCTCGACAGGGTCGAAGTCACTGTTGCCGAGAAATATTTTGTGACACCCTGTGTTGAAAAGCTCTTTCTTTGCACTTGTGAAAAGACACGGAAAGTTCGGTACTGAGCAATTTAATTATTTAATTCTCCCATACACACTCCGGACATTTCAAAACAAACAGATAGCTGTGCACAGTGATGTGCGTTATTTTTTGACAGATCGTGTTTGAAACATCAAAAAAATGGTCTTTGCATAGTTGATAACGTCAGTCTGTCAGTCAGAAACTTAAAAATTGGGAGGCTGTGTTAAATGTTTAGTAAATTACAATATTCAACGGGGTATCTGATGTCGCCGCGGCGCTACGAAGCTGCCACAGCGGTGCGCGCTCCCGCGAGGTGCGTGCCAGTCTCAGCAGGCATGCTAAACTCGTTATGACACCGGTAGCAAGGGTGTGCGTGCGCGCGCATTGAGGAGGGACGTTCCTGATTATTTTTCTCTCTCTCTCTCTTTCTCATGCGCTCATGTACCTACGACGTGAACGTGAATCGTCGCTTTGTACGGCAAAAATGAGATATTAATGTTTTGCAAGAACTGATGAGTGCAGGGGAACATTTAAATTCATAACATGTTTGCTATGATTAATTGTTTAAAGTGATGATCTGGCAGGTTTCTCCATGGGAGACTGTTGCAGCCATTCAGTTAGTTGTTGTTGTTGTTGTTGTTGTTGTTGTTATTTATTTATTTATTTTTATATAAGTTAAAGTGTGTAACATTTAACCTACCAGTAGGAAATGAAAAAAAAATGAAGTTAACACTGTTTGCAATTAGCTTTTCTTACCATTAGCACCATTGGTAGCAAGTCCTACACATTAGGCTAACTGTTAAGTATTCTTGTTTTTAAACATTAGCAATGAGTCCAAGTCCAATTTACTGTTATTTTGTTTGTTGAATTTCAAATTTCAAAATTTAGATTTCAAAAGGCATGAAATATATTGTAGTGAATCATCTGTAATGTCTTCCGTAAGCTGCGCCACAGCTAATGTTTGCAGTCACATTGTCACATTCGTTGTTTAAAATACCGAGCACACACGGGGTGACATTTTCATGAGTGATCCATGCGTCTGACATTTGAGTTCCCCTGAGGAGAAAAATATATATCCTAAGGATTGTGCTGTTTAAGCGTGGTTGTATAAACAGCTTATATTCTTAGAATGTACAGACATGCAAGTCTGCACCCCCTCCCCCGCCCCTGTCGCCCAATCCCCACAGAGGGATACATATCACAGGCAGTCCACTTCTTAGACAAAAAGAAAGAAGTAAAGAGAGGAGGAAATGCTTGTTAAGCAGTATTGGGGCATTGAGTCTGGCTTTATTGACTTTTTTTTCGCAGACACTAGGATAATTAATTTGGTGTTATGGGTTGCTTTTGTTGCCCTCTTGTGGAAATTGAGTCAATGAAAGCATTTGATCTTATGTTACTGGTTCCAACTGAATGAAAACTAAGTAACGGCCAGAAAATACACGACTTTGTAGCATAATGTCAGAGAGATTTTTTTTGGAAAAACCATTTTACATTGTTAAGGAAGCCAGTGTACTAATTCTACTGGCTAATATGTGCTTCGACTATGTTAGTGATTCAGTAACAACGTGTTTCCTAATGTCAAGTCATAATTTTTCTTCATTATAAAAAAAGAGAGAAAATCTATTTTGTATATATTAGGAATAAATGTGCACATCAGTTTTAGGCACAGGGACCTGCATTGATTTGAATTTAATTTTAACGTGAGCCACAGCTTAATGGAGAATGTCTTTTGGAGCTAACAATGATGCTTTACAAGTGTAAAAGCGTAATTAATAGCATTATTATTAGCATAATTTGTGTAATTTACACAAAGACAGTAAGAAAATAGTAATTACATGATTGTAAATACACAGGGAGGTGGAGGATTATGTAGTAATCAGAGACAGTCAATCAGTTGTTCATAAAACCACAATCGTTCCAATTTTTTATTTGCTGCACATCCTCAAAGCCACGGAGAGCCTTGCAGTAACGCACAACATTACAGCTGGGGGCAGTGTTGTTCTATTAATACTGTATACACAGTGACGCTGTGCATTGATGGCACTGTCACTTTATTTGTGTGTGCGTGCGTGTGCACCCCCACAATTGCTTATCCTCTCCTCCATCGCGTACTTGGATTATGTGTGTATTTGTTTTATTCATCAGTCGCAACAACAGCAAAGATCTCTTTGACAGGCACCGATTTCCCAGAATGCATTGTCAGCACGTTGCGTCATTTGGAGGGCTTGCCCATTTAAAATTATTTGTAATGGAGGCACCACTTAAGCCTGCTGGGAAAAACAGAAATAATGGAAGCTTTATTCCCCCTCAAAAGTCATCTTTATCCTGATCACTGATTCGGCACTGAATGTTTTCTAGATGTTCATGATGGTAAATAAATATGTAGGGCTTTTATGGGAAACAATTACGTTTTTCTAGTTTCTCAACATATTTCAACTTGCTTCTGCAAATAAAAAAAAGAATCAAACAAAAACGAGGGGATGTTACTTTTTTCCCTCCTGCATACTATGAAAACATTTGTCTGGCTATATAAACCAGGCTGACCTTCATCACTTCATTTTATCACATCTGAGGCGGCAGCAGTTCCTTCAAGAGAGATCTGAGTCGAGTGTTATTTCCTCTCATGGCTGCCACAACACAGTGATAGATTACACGTGTTAATGCCACCTGCAGCGCGGAGAACTCAGTCTGCGACAAGCCTTCCCTTCACATCCCGAGCCGTGTGCCCTTGCGCTCGAAAGAATCCACAGACTTGGCACGAGTGGATAAATTGCTCCAAAATAGGCCACGATGACAAGTTGTTCTCGAGTGTCCGCCGGCAGCGATATAAATTTCTCTTTCTGTTGCCGCTGGTGCCGGCGCGGGGGAAAAGGTACCGCTTTCAGTTTTATGACAAAGCTTTTTATTCCCCATTAACCTTGACAGAGCAGGTTATCAGGAGGGGATTTCAGGTGGAATGAAGCACCCCTGTCAATCGGCAGGTGTGTCGCTAAAGCTCAGTGGGCACAAAACACACGCGGCGCCCTCTGTCCTTTATTTCTCCTCGTTCTCTGGGGGTCATTCCTTAGCTGCGCCCTGACAGCATCCGCAGATAAGAAAATGATTAAGTATCATGGACTGGCTCGCTGTCCAATTCACGTGCCGGGAAAGCTCTGCCGACTACAAAGAGCTGTGCTCAAAGCAAACCTTTTTTCCCCCCTCTTTGCTAAGTCTTAATAGGTTTTTGATGACTCTTTGTACAAGCCAAATCTGAGCAAGTGAGGCCTGCCTGGGGATCAATTTACAGTGCATTGTGTTTCTAAACGTGTCACATGTTTGAGATCACAGACATAGAGGTGTGCGATTTAGGACTTGTGATATAAAAAAAGATTAGAGGTATGAGGTGCAAACCTTTTAAGGCAGCCGGATCACCCAAGTCTCAGCGCTGAATTCTTGCTTGTACGTCTCTTCATCCTCAAACTGAATTTGTTTCAATTACATCAAAGCCTTGCATTAAATTCCATAACCAATCCGCTTCCTTACTGTTTTGCCGAAAGCAAGGGAGCGACTACCTTCCTAGCTGTCTTTGAAAGCTCCAGAAGAAGTCAAAAAGGGCAAACAGGAAGTGACTGCGAGCCCTGCTGCTGCAAAAGGGATTAGCATGCACGTAGTGTAATCAGAGCTGGTTGGCATTTACAGATTAACCGAAGAACAAAACCTGGCACTGCAGACGTTTTTCAGTTGACAACATTTTTTTTTTTAAGCATTTCACTCATGACTGCCTTTGGCAAGAGTTAAGTTCAACACCGGGGCACATGGTGGCAGGCCATAGGGGGCAGACGCATGGTGAAGGTTGGCCCTCGTGCCAATAACTAGCCTTGAGCTGCGGCGAGCTGACGGCAGGAAATCTCCTCAGCCCGCTCAAATGGGATAAGCACCGGAATTGTTCCGTTGCCCTCAAAGTTTTGCCTCACCTCGACAAATGCGTTCTGTGGGCCCTTTGCCAGGTGGATACATGAGAGAAATCCAAGGGATTTGGGAAACGTTCAGTCCAACGTGCCAGGTTAACCGGAGGCTAAAGTCTCCTATTTTGCAGGGAATTTGCGCAAGTGCAGCTGAGCTGACCTATGAGAAAGTACTAAACAATGTTGGATCACACACACAAACACACACACACACTCATCCAAACACAAAATCCAGCAGAAGAAGTAATGTTTTTCTCTGAGCTGCATTAGGGCGCATGGAAATGGCATGGGGCGATGTGATGAACGGGAGCAGTCAATCTCCTCATCAGGGCTGTTCATTAGAGTCAAGCACCATCCATTAGCCGCTCCTGATTTTTCGGCTGAGCCAAATGTCAGCGGCAGCCAAACAGGATTTAAAGAGGTCTCCACGCCCAAGTTTACCTGCAGAGCCCATCCCGTCCCGCCCGTTTAACTAAGCCGTCACCCCGACGTCTTCCGCCGTACACACCTCTCCTCCGCTCCACCACAATGGCCGCTGTTTAATTGCGCTGGAATTGTGCGTCCACGATTTCCACTTGGAGGGGATCATCAAGATTCAGACAAGCACCTGGTCCTTTTATGCGCCTGTAGACGGCTGGCAGGAAAAACGATTAGCGGCCTCATTTGTTCTCTATAGACAGTTGTGACCTTTCCAATTGGCACATCCTCTCACGAATATGACAGCTTTTCTTTCCCGAAACCAGGACTGATCCCGCGTTTAATGTGCACATAAATTGCGTTCACGCCTATTGGAGGACGGGGAACAGGAGCCTACAGTATGGTCTGTATGGCGTTTGTCCCCGGGTGTTAACGTTGGTCCCATTGTGTTGGCCCATTATAGGACAATGGGCTTATATAAATATATATATTCAGTTGCCCAAATGGCCTCTCAAATATTCTATCAGAATACAGATGCATGTGCGTGCTTGAAAAAAAAAAAAAGAGAAAAGGGTTACGTAACTTGCAATGCAAAGCCAAAAAAGATGCAGAAAGGCAAAAGTTCACACTTGATGCACGACTGGTCACCCGACGACCTTTTGTGTGTACAGCGAAATAGAGAGACACACGGGCAGAGAAAATGCAGTGTTGCACAGAACAGACCAATAAAGCCAGCCACAGCATCTCTCTGCGGCTTTGTGGTTAGATTGTATCATAAAATGTGTTTCTGCAGAGGGAATGGGTCGGGAAGCAGAGGGAGTGGTTGCCAAAAAATCACTGTTTACTTCAATGGATTACCTTTGAGTGGAACTGTTAGAATGTGCAATCACAAGGAAATATCAGTGCCGAATGAACTGGCAGGACTATCAAAACAAAAAGCTCGAGTGGCTCTGTGATTCTGGAACTTGTACTCCCCCCAGGAGCGTCGGAATAGACAGTAAATGCTATTTTTATTTTTGATGACTGCTGCGATCTGTGGCGTCAGCACTCGACTGTGATCTTCGCAAATGTTTTTAATCTGCATATTTTAGTAATCACTCGTGCACTTAAGATAAATTACATGGACTCCCGTCAACATTCGCACATTATTTCAGGCTTTCCAGAAATTGAATATTCAGCAAGATAAAGTAAATTGTATGAAGTAAAGACACGGATAGTACCTAGTGGATTCTGCATAACATAACAAATTTTTTGAGGATACATCCCCCCCCCCCACACACACACACACCTATTATTGCTGCCGACTTAGCAGCGTGGCATCTGTCCAGAACAAAGGCATACTTAAGACTTCCAGATGGACATAAAACAAACACAAAAAACCCCCACAACAATCTTGGCTCAGTCAGTGAAGAAAAAAAGCTGTGAACATCTGGTTGTAGTGATAATTAAACTTTAAAGATAGTTTTTCTTACTGATCTCTTACAAGAGGCCAGCTTTTGAAGACAGTTTGGTAAACACAATGACACGTCCACGAGTCCAACCCATTGACGAAATGCCGTCTGTGTGGAGGTCTGCGAGATGATTTTTTTTTTGACGATGCTTCCATTGACTGGGGAGATAAAGTGCAATGACAGACCTTCGCTTGGACCCCACACTGGATGGATGGAGTGCCATATTCTGACAGAGTAATCCACCAACAGCATAAAAGCAGCAGGAAGCCAACGACATAAATATGGAACTTCCTGATCATTAGTTCACTTTTATAGAGCAGAACTTTCTTGAATGGACTGGACAGGACTGTGTGTGTGTGTGTGTGTGTGCGCGCACGCACGCACAACTCATCCCTCGGAAACATCAATACTCAAGTGTTTAAAAATCATTTAAAATACTTTGTTGCTGGCTCGTGACTGGACATCTTTTGAACGCCAGATAAAGACGTTAAATTGACTCTTTTGATGTGTCTTTGGCTCAGTTGGGATAATACGCACTGTGTCCCCAATGCCCACACAAGGAGTACAAACAGAGAGATTAGTTCAAGGACGTCCACTGGAAAAACACCCTCACGCTCGCCCCGTCCCTCTCCTCCTCTGTGGCTCTGCATCATCCCGTCTGTTTTAGTTTTTAAAGGCTCGCGGCCTTGTTCAGTCATATTCAATTCAGTGGCTCTTGCGTCCATCAGGGCCCCCGATGTTTCTGAAGCCCAGTCTAAACTCGGGTCTCGGTAATGATGACCACGGGCCGAACAACCATCTGTAATGTGTCCACTGCTGCCTTGCGGGAGGCGGGGAATGATACGCTGTCACTCCAGCGGGGAAACATCTGTTCCCATTAAATTACTGTGTCCCTGCCACGCGAGTTATCTCCGGCACACTACGTTTTACCGCTGCAGTCCCGGGTCTGACGACAAGGGGATTAAATAAGATTAGTTAAATGACTGGGAACTGGGGGATGTAGCGAGAGACTGATGGAGACGGAGAGCAGAGCAAGAGAGACAGGAGCTTCACTCCCTTGTCATCTGCTCTCTTATCAATTAGTATCCGGCGACTGTCCTCAAGTGAGGCCAAAGGGGGATATAATCACCCCATCCATCAACGGACTCGCCTCTGCGTGGCCTCGACCCATTACACGAGTAACACCGTCAGCGGCCCGCGAGCGTCCTTGGAGCTGAAGATCGCTCAGATGTTTCAACGAGACGGATGAAATGTTTTCCTACCGTCGACCGCTCAGGTCCTCCTGGTGGTTGCCGCTTCGGGCCTTCAAGGCTTCAGGTTTGAGTCGAAGCCGCAGTCGAGGTGATGCGGAGTTAATTGAAACTTGCGCGCCAGATGGGACGTTTCCTTAATCCCTTGGATTAATCTGAAGCAGGTATCTGGTCGGCAGACAGACATTTTGAAAAAAAAAGAAGGCCGGCGAGACCCTGAAGGCGATTGGATGAACGTTCTGTCTCCAAGTCAAGGTTGCAGCTGCTGGTTTGCCAGGATGCTTCAGATTAACGAGTCATGTTGTTGATTGGGGCAACGGGATGGCGAGCCACTGAGCACTGCGTCGTCTCATTCAATCCCTGCCAAAGCCAGGAGTAAATTAAATCGTAAAAGTTGTCCATCAGTTGTTTGTCAATGCCAATGTCTTCAGCTGCAAACAGGCTCCCTTGTTTTCTTCATCTTCCTCTGAGGCTTTTAAGAGGCAGCTTGCAGCCAGTCACTTTCTGATTACATCACAACTGAAAGTAGATTGACTGGTTCTGGGAGAGCGAGAGAGAGAAAGAAGAAATAAAAAGCTCCTCATTGGAGTCCAGCGAAATGGATAAGTGAGTTTTCAGGTGTGAAATCTACACGGTGCAGCTGCCCTGTTGGGTTTAAGCTGGTGAGATCGAGGAGAAGAAAACAACCAGACAAAACACAAATGTCAGTGCGCAACGAGGTAGAAGGCGATGAAGACTTGCAAGCCGGGCGTCTGACGCAACATCACAACATCTGGTGTTGTGTGTTTGTTCTTGCAGAATCTTACAAGTAGGTCACATCCAGCTTTCTTCTCCTATTTCTTTTTCTCAAAGGACACATGAATAAAGTGCAGCATCATGAGGGCAGTTTGTTCAGTCAGCACGTATTAAATATAGAAGAGAACAGATTGTGTGCCTGCGCGCGCGTGCAGGCACGCGTGTGGCTAAGTAGTTCGTGTTCTTTAACCTTTGTGTTCCGTGTCAGATGTAGTTTAAGATTCCCTCTGACGGCCCTGAAGGAGGAAGGGTAATCTTGGCGCTGTTGCATAAAGGATGACGCCTGGAGTGCAGGCGATCTGTTATTACCTGAGTATCCACTCTATATGCATTTGGTATTCAACAAACGCAGGCGTAATGGGAAAGTGGAGGAACACCTTGTTAGCGGCTGCACCTATGGCGGGCGATGTGGGGGGACAAAGTGTACGAAGGGAAAGAAAAAAAAATATTAGCATTATGGGAGCTTTACAAACAGACTATCTCTTTGAAAACACGCCGCTTTAACATGCAGAGAAGAAAGAAGAGGGGGGAAAAAGACTTCAAGCCTCACGTAAAAAAGGGATATTTTATCCATCTTATTAATTTAATAGCCTCTGCTTGGGCTTCGTTTGGGAGGGCTTCAAAGTCCTGCAACTCCAGGTACGGATGGATAGACTTGAGAGACGGCGAATATTGGCTGAGCCGCTCCACAGAGTGAGGCGACGAACTTCATTAGCGCTATGTTGTTTAGAAGTCTTTAGGCTTTCCCCGCACAGCCTTCTATCTGCCGCGCGAATCACCCTTTTTGGGAAACATCAAAAACAAAAATCTTCCCCGCGCACCTGCCTCCACTGTAATTAAGGGGCTTTAATTTTTTAGCGGCGCTTAGCGGCTGTCACAAAGTTAGCTAAAGAGCAGTAGTGGCTATCATCTCTCACCCGGATAGTTTAATTCTTAGCGCTGCACAGCTCTGATTAAAGCTCGGCGGCTCATTGCTATGCTTTTCAACACAATGACTGGGAGCCGTGATAAACAACTTTTTAATTGCGAATGCCTGGAGTGTGACCACTGTCTGAGGTTTGCATTTTGCATCAGTGTCAGGTTTTCTTTTCTTTTTTTCCCGCAGCTGCGCCGGTTCAGCAGAAGATGGTGAAATGCATAGCCAAGTTGTTTGAAACAGTATATTCGGCTTTATCAGTTCATGCACACTCATGCAGGAAAACGAATAAACAACCCTATCACCGCGTCACTGTGGGAGATATTTCCACCAGACTGAGGCTGCCGTCAGACAGAGGGCCAAAGTGGTCCAAATCTGGTTGTTCAACGATTGCATGAAAGAAATAGAAGTCATCAATCAGAGTTGGGCCACTTTTCCATGTTTTAATGAATCTGTTTCAAATCCAATTTTTAAGTCAGTGTGAACGGGAATGTGACTCTACTTTATTGCCGATTGACATCCAACATACGTTATCAGTCAAAAGTTTGGACACTATGATGCAATTTTTTTTAGTTTTTGAGTTATTTTACACATTTATTGTTGCCTACATAATTCCATGTGTGTTCAAACGTAGTTTTGATGCCATCAGTGAGAAACTGCAATGTCCAGTAGTCATGAGAATAAAAGAAAAGACATTAAATTCATAGGGTGCGTCCAAATTTTTGACTGGTAGTGTAACTGTGGAACCGCAAAAGAAAAACAAACATTTTTCTCAAACGTATTATTATTATGAAACGGGTTTCGCTGGAGCTATTTATATCACAGTCCCACGACTTCCAGCTCTGCCTCCACATCCATACACGCAGTGAAGAAGCAGCAGCCATAAGTCAAAGTGCAGTTTACTTTGTAACTTTAACAGTATGGTTGTTTTGTTTTTAAAATTAGTTAACATGTTGTTGATGTCTTGTGTTTCTCAGTAAAGTATATTCATTGTTTAGTCGCTAACTTGTACTCACTTTTTTTTTTTTTTTTTTTTTTAAGTTTGCCCTTTACCAGGAGGGCCATAAATATCTGGTGACGGGACCACTGATAATGAGAGAAACAGCTTTTAAGCAAGCTTGTGCTGTTTATTGGGGAAACATTGTTGCGATAAAAGCCCTTTAATAGCGATAAAGAGGAGCCTAAAGCTGGAGCAGGCTCCATATTTCCCTCACTGTTAACTTTAAAACAAGGCAGCATCGGATACTTATGATGACAGCATTGTTACTACCTGCTAATGAAGCAATAAATCACATGGCACCCTTTACTTGATGAGGAGATAACGGCGCTCACATCCGTCAGCCACTAGTGGGTGCCTATGGAATCTCACGCGCAAAGGATGTTCCACATGCATGGATAATCAATGTCTAATCACTTTTTCAACAGCGAAAAATTAAATAAATATGCAAAGGAGACACAGTGGATCAATGTACCTCGTGAGTTTTAATCATCTTGATGAAATACTGTTTTGCCCTCATTTCCATGAGAGGATAAATCATTAAGAGATAAAAGAAAAAGGATTTTTACGGGTCAGTGAGCTCTATCAGGCGCAGCTCCTCTTCCCCAGCTGTGATAAACAGCTTTTTGCATTTCACCTTGAAATACCTTTTTTTTTTTTTTTTTTTTTTGCTGCATCATCACTGCATCGTAAACAGTGATTCCCTGATCAGAGGCAATCTCATCATCCCAACACCGAACTCCCAACAGAAAAAAAGAAACAGTGACTGGAGACGATCACAAGCGAACAAACAAGCTTCATCCTCAGTGTTTCATCATTTGCTTTCATCATTGTTTGTTCAGCAGGCCTGCGCTCTAATGCAGGCATTTTATGAGTTTACGTCAAACAACAAGCAGCAGCTTTAATACCTATCCGCCGCTCCACTCTAATGCACACAGTATTTGTCTCGGGTGCATAAAAGTCTGTTTAAATTGGCGCCGGCTCTTTTATTAGTGTCTCTGCCCTCACCAGGATCACACTGTGGACGGCCCGTGAAAACCTTTCCCCCTTAAATTATTCATCACTCACATATTTGTCAGCCGTCCCGGTGCGCTGAACGGGCTCGCTAAATATTGAATGACTCGCATCGCAACACCGAGGGCTGCGCACTCCACTCCACAAAGCTAAACTATTAAGGCGATGCATGACTCACACATAGGATGTGTCAGCGAGCCTCTAACAAGAGAGGAGGTATCCCGCTGCATGTGTCAGCAGCAGCAGCTCTCCCAGACTGCTTCTGTAGCATATGAAAAAATAAAAAATAAAACAGTCTGAGAGCTTTCCATTGAATGGGCCTCCCACTCAGAGTCTCTCTGCTGGGTTTTTCTGACACCGCTGCCGGTGGGAAACGTGGAGGCGTGGGTCAGAGGCACACTGATCTGGTACTCAACAGGGACCAGAGTTCAGGATGAGCTCTAATTGCGGATGTGAAGAGGAAGAAGTTTTGACCTTTCACTGATCTATTTTCATGCATTTATCACTTGGATCATACGCATGTCGTTCCCACACGGACACTGACTTTACTTCCCATCTACCCTCTCTGCTTGCACATGGTCACTATTGGAGATTCTTTTTATTTTAAAACCAATTTTAAGGGAAATTTTTACTTTTCTGCAAATGTTTCACAATATTATGTCCATTTATTATATTTATATTATATTTTCCATTCTACAGTAGAAGTGGGCAACCTTTTTTGACTGGTGGGCCACAATGGGTTCTAAATTTTGACAAAGGGAGCCGGAGCAGCAGCAGATGGATGGAATGTTTTGGTGACCTTCATTATAGGAGAAAAAATATATCATATATCAGTATAAATACAGCTTAACAGATGTGAACAAGAAGCAAAAAAAAAAAAAAAAAAAAAAAAGTCTTGCTGGAGATGAGTAATTAGTCACAGATGTAATGTCTGTAAAGATGCCAGAGCGGGGCTGCAATGAGCAACGCGACGTAAACTTGGATGGAGGTAGATAGAAATGTTAATTAGCATTCCCTCAGGCTGCTGCACTCGTCCTTCGGAATGCATTTGGCATTTGGCTAAATAAGTTGTGACTATTTCTCACCGGCCATAAAATATCAAGTGGAGGACTTTTTCCCTTCATAACCTGAGCAGATGGAATTAAAAGGCAGCGCATTGGGGATTTCCACAGCATCTCTCGCCCACTTTGTGGAGAGCAGCACCGAGAGGATGAAGTGAATGGCAATAAAAGAAGATGAGTGAAGGATTTGGATAAGTCACCTACTATAACCCCATTATGAGAGCTATTCCTTTTTAAGCCCTCATCAGCATAGCAGGGATTTCCAGGGCGACTTCACCACATCTCAAGAAAAAAAGGGAAAATAAATCACAACCTCCTCAGCGAGAGATGCAGCTGTCACTTATCAGTGCACGGGAATAAAAGCCTCCTTATTTATGATTTACAAAAATCCAAAAGCGTCACTTAAGGGAGGGAAGAAGTGGCGCTTTCAATGTGCCAGCTGGGAAGTAGGATGTCTGGCTTTTGTCTTTTTTTTTTTTCTTTAACCTTGTTTCATCCTCAGTCAAAGTCACAGTTTTCTGTGAAAAATGTGACAATGAAGTTGAGAGGGCAGCGGGTCAGAATTCAATGTCAGAAGACGTCGAGTGAGCAAGCGTCGGGGTCAGAGGGTGATAAAAAAGATAACAGTGGACAAGAAGTGGCTGAGACAAAAACAACAATATTCCGCTTGAGTGCGCGGCTGAGTGTGAAAAACATTCTGCTTCTCGGACACATTTAGATCTGCAGAGGTTCATGCGCACGCACAAATACACACCTCTCCCTCTGAAGTCCTCGTGAACCATTTGTTGTTGTTTTTTTCGTTTTTTTTTCCAAAAGGCAGTCTATTAAAGTGAAAGTGCCCAAGCCCCCCCGCCGCCGTCACCTCAAGCCTTTCTCCCTTCAGCAACAATATGTGTTTTATTGATCAAGGGGCCGTTACTTGGATTGCTGTTGTCGTGAGATTGTTGTTGTGGGGTTGTTCAAGCGCAGCCGCCTCCAAAAAGCAGCACAGCAGGAATTCTGATTTTCAGATTGAACCAAATGCAAGGCGGTATAGAAGCAAATGTCACCAAATATTCACAAGAAAATATTGAATGGATGAGCATGGATGATTTTTTTGTTGCGGTTTCCAGTACATGGCAGCCAAACTTTTATTATTATTATTATTATTATTATTATTATTATTATTATTATTATTATTATAAAAATATTTTTTCTCCTTTAGAAAAACCCATTTATATGTGTTGTTTGTAGCTACCAAGAAAAGCAGTTAATTTCTACTTTCTCGGTTTCACATTTCATGACAATTAATGACAATAGAATGAGAGCATCGCTTTGCACTCGCCCTGCCACATAATTCTCATAACTCTCATTTATTGCATGAAAACTGTTGCAGGACAATGTGTTGGCAACTCTTTGATTCCGTAAAAAAACTGAACTGCAACCTAGAAAATGTAAATATTTGTACTTTAACTTAACATAACTTTAGACATTTATAGAACATGATAAAATGATATCACTACAATTTCTAAAGAACAGACATATTGCATAAAGCATGCTATAAACCTATCTACTACTACGTTTACTATAACTGCATATTAATCTTAAATCTACTTTGTTAACATTGGGATGTATTGAGGAACAGTACAGGCATGAATCCACGAAGTGCCCCCAGTCTTTAAGGCCTTTCTCTTGTAAAGGGAAAGCTGACGTCCAGACAAAAGTCCTTGCCAGGTACTTAAGATGTCTTACTTAAAGGGGAAGGCAATTAAATATTGATTGGACCTCCGCTGGATGTAATAAATGAGGTGAGCTGAACAAAGACCACAGATAAATGTTGCATGTTCCCCTTGATCAAGTTAAAAATAACTCATGCTGGCCTCAGTTTGTGAGAAACAACCTGTCAGCAGGTCTGCTACCACTTTGAAAGTTTGGTTGGCCTCTTCAGTCTGACAAATAAATGAGTGAAAAATCCAATGTCAAATCGCAAAATCTGTTCTGATGTGGACATTGTCTCATTTTTTCAGCCCTTCTCATAATGAAAATTAGGTTTGTTACTGCAGTGTGTTTTTATGTGCAGTTTTTAACAACGCTTTATACGAGTCCCCAAACGTCCCCATATTTTATACTCATAAAGTCGGTCCCCATATAACATACAAACCAGCGTGTGTGTGTGTGTGTGTGTGTGTGTGTGTGTGTGCGTGTGTATGCAGAGTGAGAATTCCAACCAGTTTGGCCTCAATTCAAATTTAACCGAGGGAAACAGTCACATTGTCAGTAATATATGCAGAATTTATTCAGTCATATAATGGCTAAGCAAAATTCTGAAGCTCATCTGTCCCCCCACCAGCTTTATTTTTTTATTATTATTATTTTTTTAGGAGCAATTGAAATAGTGCAGCCAAAAACGGGTAAAACAATCCGAAGGAGGCCCCAAAACAGGCTGTCGGAGCAGGTGTGAGAATACAGGCTGGTTTTAGAGTGTGCCAGGTAAACAGACGGCAGTAGTGAGAACAAGTGCCGGGTTTAGGTGTTGCTCCCAGAGATGGCACAGTGTGACACAGGAGGAGCAGCCATGGGATGGGAGTAAAGTGGCTGTTCACTCAGAAGACGCAAAGCGGCGAGGAAAAACCGAAAACAGAAAGCATTTCACTCTGCATTTGGATTAATCAGATGTTGTTCCATTTTTTAACCTGAGAATACAACTGGCCCCCTTTTACCTGAACACTGGGGCATCATAAAAAAAAAATGTTTGGCCTCATTTTTCAAATGCCAAATCTGTTCCTCGTTTTCATTCCAGGCAGGCATTCAGAATGACACACATCAGAACATCACACATGGATTGTGTATTCATGCGTATCGGGAATGTCGAAATGAAAGGAATGGTGAAATCATAGAGCCAGCTGATGCAAATACTGTACTGTTGAAGGCACGCACTGGGTCGTGTTTACTTCGGCCTAATGGAAATGTGACAACAGGGGTTGTCGAATTCAAAATCCCAACAGTGGTAGTTTTACTGAGTAAGAAATTATTAGATTATATGGTGCTCTGTTGGAATCAATAAAGAGCAGTCCTCAGTTTATAAATGCATGGACTGTTATATATTATTGATGGGGCAGCATTTTTTTTTTTCACTGAGAGAATTCCCCCTTTGCCCAGCCCTATACATAAGTGTATATGGGTGTGTGTGTGTGTGTGTGTGTATGCTTACACACACAGTACACATAGTACCAGAATAGAGTAAAAAGTACTCTAATAAAATTGTACTAATCCACTGATTTTTACACCAGTTTGGATTCATATGGATTCACACCCAGTGTGACACATTAAGACCAAAGTTGTGAACTAAGTAGTAAAATACAGTGTGAGTGTGTGTGTCGACAGAGTATGGGAACGGGCTCGGAACAAGGGGTTAACGATTTCAAAAGAGAAAAATGTAATTCAGCAAAACTTGAAATCCCTAAAAATGAGGCAAAATGAAATAAGATGTATCACGCCTTCATTCTCATGCGGAGACCTAAATAGAGAATTATGTAATGATTGGTAAACAAGACGGTTGTTTTTTCTCAACAGGCTGCTCATTCATCCAAGGGCTACTCATCCAACACTCCAAAAAACAGGTTGGCCTGGCTCCACACTGTGTTCACATCCCGTCCTTACCCAGCGCGGATCATCCCGAATCAATGGACAGAATTGATGTACAATGGCCCCATCAGTCACGGCGCCCTCCTACAAAGGCACCGATGGAGATTGAAGATGCCACAGCTCAGAATTGCCTGGTGTTATTGACTTTATGCAAAGCAGCGTCAATTTATGCAGCCACCGGGTCGCGTCGTCAGTGGCGCCTGAATTTCCGGCGGTCTGATTTCTGTATTGGAATTAGCCACATAGGAAGGGAAGAGTAGGAAAAGGAAGAGTAGGGACGGGAAGGGCACTGATCATATAAACAGCAGCTGCTGCCGCCTTCCTGGCTGGCTGGCTGTTTATGGGGGATGCGGAAAGCTTCAAGGACTCCATTAAAATGAAAATGAAAGGTGACATACGTGAGCGTTTACATTCACATACAATTACAGAGATATGTCCAAAAAAAAGAGCAGGAAGGAGGAGAAAGCAGCCTGGATTGGATGATGGTGTTTGCAGGTATTTCATATTCTGATCAACAGTAACGTCCTGGGGTGTAATCCTTGACTTCAAGAGACATCTGAAAGACTTGTGGTGATTCTTCTCCATTAGCAGGTCCTGTCACGTGTTATGACCTCCACTTAATGCATTTTGCCGCTTCCTCGGTGACCTATCCTCAAGGTCTTTGATGTCCCCACCTTCTTTTTCCAGTTCTTTGCTGTCTGTTGTGTTTTATGTCCTCTGTGATCTCTTCTCTTTTCTTGTTATCGTTTAGACTTTTGGTTCCTCCTCATCTCCAGTTTCAATTTGTCCTGTCTGTCAATGATACCTTCAGAAAATGCCAGGAGGAAACTTGGATTCATGTTTCTGGATTCGAAATGTAAGCTGTAAATGTAATGCTTCCGTAGGTTTCTTCAGCAATTGAGCGACGCAGTTCACCGTCAAACTGAAACGATGGCAAATAATGCAAAGTAATCTATTGTAAATAATTTAAAAGCATCTTTTTATCTGCCATGTTCCTTTGGCGGTTGTACGCCTGCAGCGGCATACGCTATTATGCATGCTTTATTGTCACTTGATGTGTGGATTTTTTTTCCCCGCGCCCACGGATTCATGATTTATGTAAATAAACGTGATCAAACGCCGCAACATCGACGACAGTCGCATTAGTGACACTCTATTAATTCAACGTAGCCACCAAAGGCGTGTGTGGCAAACAGATTCCTAGCGCGTTCGCCTCCGCCCACTGACAACGACGCGGCAGCTGCTATTGGTTTTAATGAAGAGAGCTCTGGCGGCGCTTTGGGACTATTCTGTCTTCGGAGGTTGAAGGCACCTTAAACCTTTGAAAACAGCCGCCGCGCGCTGTTTTGGATCGTGTTTTTTGACGGTAAATTCTAGTTCTGTGGTGCCTGGCTGGTTTATATGGAGCCTAGAAGAACACAAGGTGCCAATGTTTGACCTTTTTAAAAGTCCACAACAGACAGAACAACAAGGTGTTCACGCAACCGGTACATTTCTGCCCCAGTGCCTTGGCAGGAGTCTAGACGAGCGGGCGTCGGAATCACATTCTGTGACTGAAGGAGATTTCCCACATTTCCCTGCATGTGTGTCTTTGTGTGTTCATTCCGATGGGATGTCTAATCGACTTGTAATGCACGCGGCTCATCCTTTCGCGAGAGAAAAACTAACTCACTTGGATGAACAAGTGGCATCGGAAGAAGAGACGTTTAACTCCTCAACCAGCCGCGCTCATCGTCTCTTCCGTTTTGTCGGCGCGGCTGAGATGTGGTAGAATGCTCAGACAACAGAGGGCAGCTGAAAAATTCACACACGCGCGCACACGCACGTCCGCAGGGCGGCCTGGTTTTTTAATAAAAATGACTATGAGCTGCAGAGATCGGTAATGCTTTTTATTACCAAGGAGACTGCGCTGTGTACCGACCCCAACCGCATCTGCTGCATTTGCGGGGAAGGAGCCCAAGCCGACGAGCGATCCTCTCCTCTCCACCTTCCTCTGTCTCGGTTTCGCTTCTCCGACACAGACCATGTGAGATGGCCATTTCGGGAGCGATGCAAATTAATGTTAAATGGCCTTCTCTCAGACAGACGAAAGCTCCAAACTGGAAATGAGAAAGGAGAAAATGCTCCAACAAACACTCAGCGAAGTGCTATAATTCAGCGGCGTCACGCTGAAGGGGAGCGACGCGGCGCTGGAAACCGTCGCTGGCTGCGATTTGGTGTTGCCAGTGTGGGTGGTTCGCGCCTATTGGCGGGGTAGGGAATTGGAGGGGTATTGTAATTCTTTGGCTTAAAATTGGCTTAGAAACTGGATCCCCTGAGGAGAAACCCAGGCAGGCTCCTGGAGAACGTGACTCGGGAATCAAACCCGCAACCTTTTCCAGTGAGGGGTCGACGTTGCTCACAACAACAGCCCCTCCCCCATCTCCTCAACCGGGATATTGCTTCCTGAAGCAAAAAACAGATTTTATTTGCTGTTTTGTTTAATCGCTTACCTCCCTCCAGCGGCAATAACGCTTTCGCAGCTGGACCAGACAGACTGTTGACAGCCGCCACTGCGGACTTTTATTCTTCCCGATACTTTTGTTTGTGTTACTTTGTGTCAACTTGGCCGTAGCAGGTGTATCGTAGCAGCTGCCCAAGCGTGTTCCTTGGCATTTGGACCCCATCGGTGGGGGGAACATGCACAACAACAGCAACAAAAAGAACAAGAACAGCAACTCAATGTCTTGCTGCAAATCCCTGCTGGGGTTTCAACCCGCACTGGTTGGATGTGTTGCGAATAGGTGATCGCAGATCACATTTAAACCCCACTGCTGTCAGACATGCATGTCGGCACTCATGAATCTCTCCTTGTCCGATCAAAAGGCTTCGACGCAACGAACCGTTGTCTGATGGAGACTTTTTGGATGTCAGGTCTGAATGCACAGCTGAATTTAAGTCAGGGCCACTAACAAACTAAACTGTGACGGTTCTCCCACACGTCTACCTTTCTTTCAAGCTTCCCCGTCATCCATCCACTGGCAGAAGCACAGCCGTCATTGATTCATTCTGCGACACTGTTTCATCCGTGACAGTCGCCACCTTTTGTCAATCCAGTGTTCATCATGTGGGACTGGCTGTTTGTGCACGTGCCGTATGCGCCGACTGACTGTGCACCGCGCTGGCAAGCTTAGCGGATAAACGGGGCTTTTGTTAAATTCACAGAGAGCGTGGCCGGCTTGGGAAATTGATCGCAGCGATGTGCAATTCATCTCCTGGGCTGGATACTGAGAGCTGCAGCTGCAACGGCGGAGGACCGTTCCGAGACAGATCTGATGGTGCTGCAAAACGCTGCGAAACTAAGAGCTTTAGGTTTTGTTGTGTGGGTTCTGCAGACTGAGGTTTGCATGAAATAAGATGTGCCAGGACTGACATGCAACATATGTATTTGTTTTAATGCATCAATGATTTACAGGTCTGCCAGTGGCTTCTGTCTTCTTTCCCATCCTCCACTCTCAAGCCTCTCTGAAGTGATCCGACACCTCTCTGCCTCTGCAATCAAGCTCACCTGGTCCTCATCAGCTCATCACCGCGCTACTCCACTCTGGACTTCAGTCTTGCTCTCCCGTGACTTCCATTCTGCCTCAGATCATCCAATCCTCAAGTCTGCCACCACCTCACCCTATTTGCCAGCCACCTGTTTCCCGATCCGTCTTCAGCAGCATCCATGGACTAATACGACGTTCTCCATTTCTGCTGGCATTTGCATGAAGGATCCTTTTGCGCTAATTAGTCCTGACGTTTGCTCCAAGGGTCCCTCAGCTAAGACTGGCTCAAAATGTCCTCTCCAATGGGCTGTTTACGGATCTCGTGTCTGGAAGGAGGTTGACAGAGGGGGAGCAAACCTTCCCTCGGACATTTCAAAACACAGATTATCGCAAACCACAGAGTTGTGTAGTGTGAAATTGCTGAGTGGTGTACTGTGAACGACTCAGCAGCTGGAAAGACCCTCGCTGTAAGAACCGCTCGCCTTCTTCTCTTATCCAGTCTGTGGGGAAAAAAAGAGAGAGAAAAAAAAAAACATGTCTGTAGTTGTTCTGGGCGGTGGGAGTGCTGCAGTTCTAAAAGATACCAAACGCCACTGAAGTGCAAGAGTAAACACAATTTCAAAATCCAGCCCCCCGACTGGCTACACATTTCATTTCCCCCCCCTTTTAAAAAAAACAAAACAAAAGCATGGAAGGCAACGCAATGGACCCACTAAGAAGAATTCACAGAAGCAAACCAGGAAACAATCAGATCCTGCAAGAATCTCTTAATTTAAACTCTGAAAATTTCCTGAGTAATGTAGCAAAAGAAAAAAAAAAAAAACACAATCAGGCAAGACTGAAGCTGTTTCAAATCTCAACTCTGCACCTCACACTGACCAGTTACGGTGCATGATCAAACTGAAATGCAGAGCCGTCGCTGTCAATGCAATTTTATAAACAATAAGCAACACAAGCGAGTTTTCTCAGATTCTCTCCGTTGCCGCCATCTCCGGCTACGTTCCAACAACGGGAAGAACTGCGCTCGTCCCCTGCACTCATCATTGACAGTGATATCCCGGCACCCGACCGCTGCATGCGGTGAATAAACTAAAACTTTGCATAATTTGTCGCGCCTCGATGACAGCTCGAATCTGCGGCCTGTCTCCCGTGTGAGAGAACGGAGCCCGACCTTGAACCGCAGATGAAAAGGGACAAATCTGAACTTCTATTTTTACGCTGGTGCAGCTTGTAAATCATCGGCACCGCTCCGGCAGTACGTGCGCCACAGTTTTGAAGTCTTCGGGGTAAAAATCTTCCTTGTGCGTCGGCCTCCTTGTCACAGGTAGAGGGATCATTTACAGTTACGACATTCAAGGTCCGACGTGACGCCGGTTTATTAGATTGTAGTTTTATTTTACTTTTTGTCCGACTCCAGTGGAGCAGCCTTGGATGATTAATCAGCCATGCAATGTACTCAGCCCTGTGTTTACAGCCTGCAACAAATATGGTATTAGTTTCTTTTAGCTCTGATATATAAAAGTAGAAAAGAATAAACTTTTGTCAGCTAGCTGGGTGTTTGTTAGCTGGCTACAGCACATTATTGAACGTACTTCAAAGAGACTTTCTTGAGGCTTTTTTGTGGCTTCTGACGACACTTGACTGAATCAATGATCCCCGCCGCTCACAGTGTGACCTCTCGACTTCCCGCTCGGCCAAAAGGCGGAGGTCAGGCGACAAATACGATTCACGGCCCTAAAGCCTCCCAATCCCTGATTGAAGCACTGTACAAAAACTCTTACTGTAGTGAGAAAACCTTTATCTTGTGTCATTGATTCAATGTCATACCAGATATTGTGTGTTTTTAATCAGATTATGTCTCTGGCCTCCCGCCAGCTCAGAAGCTATAAACCTGCAGCCGGTGTGGCTCAGGCAGCATCAGTGGAGCGCTGGCGGAAATAGTCTTTTGTGCTGCAAAAGTTTGCTTTGAAGAGCAATGACACATGCATTATTTGCAAACAGGACTCCTTCACAGAAGGCCCCCACAATCACAGTTCATAAGAGGTTTCAAATGCCCACTTGTTGCTACGGAAGCCTGAGCTAAATTTTATTTTTACAAATGACGAGACAATTTGGAGTTGCTTGAATTGATTGATTACTGTTGCACTTTGTTGCAAGTACACCATATCAGCAAATGGAAATTGAGAGCCAGGAGGGAAAACAGGTTTGTGTAAAGTAATGATCAAAAATTCACGTCACCTTTAAATGCCAACTAGAAATTTGAAAATGCAAAAGCATAATTAAACTATTAATTTGATGGAGGTTGTTGTGCTCCTGAGTCACAGACCCAGGAAGAATAAAAATCATCTATAAAAATATTTTGGTGAAGGTTTGGAAATTTTGTACATTCCATGAATACAAAATGGTCCAAATTCAAATAAATAATAATAAAAGTTGAACTATGGTCCGCTCAAGGAAACGCATGAGCAGGCATGACCTTGCTAGCACATGGCCCATATGTTATACCGACGATGCTTCCCACCAGTGCAGCAGAGTTTTGACTGGTAAATGTATTTTTTTGCTGTTGGGTTTTCAGCTGCTGCTGCTGCTGCTGCTGCTGCAGACATTTTCTTGCCTCAAATAAAATTTATCATCACAAGGGCTTAGGAAAAAACAGTGAGACGCCGCACACTTTCACCTACCTCTCGCAAGCGTTTTATTTATTCTCAAACTGAACATAAAATGCGGGGCTTCATATTGGCCCTCCTGTGCAACACCTGCAGCCAAGAGTGTGTGAGAGAGAGAGAGAGAGAGAGAGAGAGTGCGAGGGCCCGCGCCAGAGAGAGAGAGAGGTTGTTTATCAGGCTGCTAATCAAGCCACTAACCTGCAGCTGTGCCTGCTGTCGGCCCGACTCACCTCTCACTCTCTGCGAAACCACACTCCTCTGCAGCACTCTCACGCATCTTTGAGCCGTTGTTTTTTTTCTTTCTGAAAGGCTTTGAAAGGTGGAGGCTGAGAACCGCTGACTACCTGCGTCAACACAGAGATTCTGGGTTATGCTGAGATGTCACTGACGCTGGTTTCTCGATGCTGATTTTTGGACAGACACACTGCCAAGGATGAAATAAAAAGAGTGGAAACAAGATTTCGTCATCGATTTGCAAAATATCTCTATAGAGGTGCCCTAAGACATCATTATCAGAACTGAAGACTGACAAAACCATTTTAATTAAATTTCAAATGCAGAAAAAAAAAAAAAAAAATGGTTTGGTTTCATTTTTGTTTTTGTTTTTTTTGTAGAGTCATTAAATGTTTTTGTTTGTGGGTTTCCCAGAAGCAGAGTTTCATCAATTTGCAATAATGGGCAACAGAGCCAGGTGTCTCCAGCAGTTATGATTTCCCATAGTTCTTTTTTTATTTTATTTTTTCCCAAAAGAAAATGTGTATGATGAATCTGGAGCCGTGTCCTTTGTGACACTAAAATTGTTTAGATATTTAAACAAACACATTAAAAGACAAAACGAACTTCTTAGTCCGCCTGCTCATTTACAGCTTTTCCATTAAAAAATATTTACGATTGCCCATGAAGCTGTGGTCAAAACAGTCAGAAATAAAACATGAACCGATTAAAACAGCTGTAAATGTGCCTGAACTTTGGCTAAATCACAATTTACTTAATTTTCTCAGTTCCACATCCAAAACCTAAACTAGAAAAACAAAGCTGTGATTATTTATTTTTTGCCATACAGTTCTGAGTATATTGTTTACAACCCATATGCCCACCATCCAAACCTCAAGCTGGGAATCATTAGAAAATTAATGGGACAATCAATTACAAAGTAGTAAAAAGTTTATCATAATGGTACCTTCGGGGCCATCGGTTCTTCTGATGCTGAGACATACGTCCTTTATTTTCTGTTTGTTTAATAAGCGGTCAATAAGCGAATGGCCTCGAGGCTGTCTCACTCGTGAGATGAAAGCTTCCAAGCCGGGTCGCAGATTTCATCACATCATTTCAAACAAAATAGACACTGTGGGAGGAGAATGCAGCCAAGAGTGTAGGGCCGGAATTTCATTAATCCGACTGTGCACTGGACAATTTAATCGA
Source organism: Nelusetta ayraudi (assembly GCF_046127955.1). Classification (NCBI taxonomy): domain Eukaryota; kingdom Metazoa; phylum Chordata; class Actinopteri; order Tetraodontiformes; family Monacanthidae; genus Nelusetta; species Nelusetta ayraudi. The sequence goes on from NW_027466106.1 coordinate 1,676,289, forward strand.
CACAAACACAATCAACCCTGTGCTATCCATATGGCTCACTTCATCATGGAGTAATTAAGAAACAGAGCAAGAGAGCCTTTCCCACTGTTAAATTAATCTCTATAGTTATGTACTAGAAATAAAAGCCAGTGGGGAGAAGGCAAATTAAGTCAGAAGGGGGGGGGGGGGGGGGGGGCTCCTTCAGGAAGATGTTGGTTGTATTGCAGCGTGAGGATTGTCTCATGTTTGTTCTTCAGTGTGATTGCCTTGGCAACAATAAGATGCTTTTCAGTGTCCTTGAACGTTGATTGCTGAAAAAAGGCTTTTTATGTCATGTGAACTCACCTCACAGGTTGCATGTTTAGCCTTCATGTTGCGTTCCGGCAGCCTCATCAGGATCAGGAAATGTGCTTTTCGCACAACAAATCACAATCAATATTCAAAGGAACTCCTCACATGCAGATTTTCTGCTCCACTTACAGTTAATTCATCATTCGTATGAGTTAAAAAAAAAAAAAAAAAAAAAGGAAAGAAAGATAGAAAGAAATTCAAAGTGAAATTTGAATCAAAAATTGAAATAACCACTGCCGGATTTTGTTCTTTGTTGCGGTCAACTGGAATATACAAATCAGTAAAAACTCCCGTTGTTTAATGACAATTGCGCTTTTATGACACATCTAAGTCACACATAAACAGCTTTGGATTACCCATCACAAACCCAAACAGCTTTAAAAACAATTATGTGATTCACATATGTTTTTTACAAGCCTTTTCCACAACATTTATGATGAACAGTAAACTCTGATTACAGAGTATGGTACTTCAAGCGGTCTGATGGCGTTAAGTGGAATACAAAAGCTTAATTGGACAAAGTTGATGTGTTTTTGCATTTATTTCTTTTTTTACAGCTAAAAATGTGAGATCAAGAGGGACAAAGAAAATATTTGCAATATGCTTTCTCGCCATTATTATTGCTGCTACGCTCGCCGACGTTTAGGATTATGCAACAAAGATTAAAGTCTGTTGTTTAATTACAGCTTTCTCAGCATTTGACTGTTTGATGAACTCACTTGCATCTCTGCAAATAAGTGAGGACGAGAAAACATTGAGTACAATGTGTTCCGCTGTTGAATCAGTATGCAAATGTTTACGCAACACAATGTGGTGTGTACATACATATATATGTATATTTATATGTTTTTTGTTTATGTTGGGGGGGGTCGATGAATAATAAACAAAGGAGCAACATCTATTGTAAGGGTGGAGTGCCTCGTTTGAAGCTTATAGATGCTCCATGATTAAAACAGGTTAAAACTGTATATAACAATATGCCAATACTTGGAGTATGGATATTGCATTAACTCACTGTCGTTTCATGTGATGTAATTACGCTATGGATCGTTTTGCCTCGTAGAGGTGGGGCCAACACTGCTAATTAGCTTTTATGCCTCGGTAAGTAGCTTCCCACTCGTTTTGATTTTCATTTCAAAGAAATACGTCTTTGCCCAGACTTCCAAGAAGTGTGTCTCAAGGCCTCTGTGCCTGTGAGAGAAGCCATTAGTGTTAATCCTTCCAAGAAATGAAAAAGATTTAGGCTAAATGCTTCATGGAGGAAGGTCTGAGATTGCCACCATCCGTTGTAAGAGAGCAAAGATCTTCAGGGTTAACAGCAACCACTCAACAGTTTCTTCCACTTTATGACTTGTGATGCGTTGCCGTCAGAGCAAACACGACAGGCCCAATCTTAAAATAGGCAATATTTAAATATATCACACTTGAGTGAGTTTTTTTTCCCAGTAACTTGGAGATGAGGGAGATCTTTATCCAAGCAGACAGAGGAAACACTGGCAGTGGCTTCTAACAGATTTTCTTGAAAATTGACTCAAATAGACACAAAATTGAGTCATCAGCTTCCTCTCTGGCTGTCCAAGCACATGCCTACCTCCAGCAGATGTCTTGCTGGAGACTCCTTTTTTTTTTAAGGCATGTAAAAAGGCAGGCTGTAATGAGAGGGCTGTCAGAAAGGCCAATCCATCTTGGTTATCCAAACAATAAAAGGTTAATAACTTAAGTGTTCGGAGGCCATAACAGGATGGAGAAAACTGACCTGTCGCAAAGTGTCTGGGGCAGCTCACAGGCTAACTTCATTTCCTGACATGATGGGATTGGGTCAACTTAACTTGATGAAGGCCAAGACTGGAGCAAACTGGCTTTTCTTATTATTCAACCATACCCCTCCATAGATGCCTTGGTGTGTATCAAAAGGGCTTCGAAGGTCACAAATACCCTCAGAATGTTTTGTTGTAAAATGGATATCACTAGTTGCTATTGGTTTTGTTTATTCCTTTTGCGCAAGATTGAATTGCCCAAGCAAAAACTTGGCATTTGAAATCCCTGCGGGGCAGTTTGGACCCTGGTAGCAGCTGAAATCGAATCATTTGACAAGGAAATTTTCCAAATCAGACAGGAAATTTCTGCAGCGACATTTTGTTGCACACTGAAACGACATCCGTGTTCCAAATTACAGATTTCCGTCGGTTTGATGCAGTAAACTCACAGTGGGGTGCACCAAGCTGCACACCTTTATGTTGCACTTACTGGAAGTGACGAAAGTTTCATTTTCAGTCACACCATGTGGCCTATTACATGGGATATTTTCACAAATGTTTCAAGATATGAAGTACTTTGTACAGAAATGCACAATTTGGAACAGCACAACTGAGAGGATTTGGAGTGTCTTCTAAGTAGACTTGTCATTATGCCATGGCAGAAACGTGCTTCTCCAATGCTTTTAGACCCTTGTCGAAAGATCTCACATCAATGATAATGTTACTCATGTTGCCTTTTAGCACTGGAATGTCATTTTGGTTGGCCGTGCATGAAGATTTCAAAGGACCAATCCATTCAAAGCATGTGTGACAGCTGGGAAGGCTAAACTAGAATCATGATTTGATTTGAAAATGTATTTTTCTCTGTGCATGGGTCTGGTGTTCAGCAAGTTCCCAGTGGGTTTAGTTGGACTGCAGTCACCCAAATGACAACTGTGTATCCTTTACGGCTGGCTGGCACCCAGTAGGTGATCACTATATCATCGGCATCCATCACAAGCTTCAGTTTTCTGACTGGTGCTATATCTGTGCTGTAGGCATGGAAAACCATTTGTTTTTCAAAGATCCAACAATCCAAGCATCAGTCGTGGCCAAAAAAAAAAGTTGTGGACAAAAAAGGAATAGTGAGATTTAAAACACATTAACTTAAAGTTGAACTTTTGTTTTCATCTTAAAAAAAAACAAAACAACTCCAATCTGATCTCTATCGGTTCTCTCACACTGGTTTGGCCTCCCCCATTCTGAAAACGTCACATCTAATAGGATTATACAACAAGTGTGATGGAGAGGAGGGGAGGCTCCAATGATTTACAAGGCTGACAGGAACAATTAGGAGGGTGCGCTCAGCAGGCTATTACTCAAAACAGACCAAATGAAAAGTGTTTCTCTCATTTACATCAGTGCAGCCGTGACGGGGGGACAAGCAGAAGTGTAGAAGAGTCAGTCTTGCTTCTCACCAGGCGAAATGTGAAATGTTAGAACCTTGTTATTTACCATAATAACCGTGAGACAGATGCATTTTACCTGCCAGCCCTTGGATGCTGTCCACTCCAACGTTTTTCCCAGCCGATGGCTCCGTATCCCCACTGAGCACACACGAAATTGTGACTAAAACAAGCCAAAATCGCGTTAAATTGCGCTTTAGGAAGGTCTATTTTTGCACCACTATAGGGACTCCAGCTCCTTCTCCCGCAGGAACGCAGTAAATTGAGGGCCCGCATGCTGCGAGTCGCTATAAAAAGGGGCTAAAATCAAAATTTAAATGACACCGCAGCCGCAGAATTATTAGCTCGAAATGATCCTGCGTCCGCATTTATTACGCCGGCTCGTGCTCAAGGCGGCGGCCCAGCTGTATTTACGCCCGGCGCGGGCGGCTTGTGGGTAGATGAAAGTCCACAAACACAGGATGGCACAGCGAGAGGCAATTAGAGCAGCCGCAGTATTTCAAGACTTGGCCTCATGGGTCACGTGTGAATGCAGCAGCCAGGGACTTCCAGCAGCTCCCGTCCCCACATCTGCTGAATAAATGAAGAGATCTTTTCACGACGCACAATGCACGCTGACAGACGACCGGGCGGGAAAAAAGAGACATTTCGTACGTGAAGATGAGGAGAGGAGGGGAGCGGCAGGCTGATGGCCAATCAGGAGTATCTGTCACCAATTTGATTTCTTGCAGCGAAAATGTGCGGAAACTCCAAGACCCATCAGAACAGTTTGATTGTTATTCTGCTAGCGCACAATTTCGGGGGCCAATTAGCACCCGATCGGGTCGACAGCGCAGCGATGATGCAGACCCTGGAACAGTGCGTCGCTCACATTTCAAGAGTGAATTCTTGGGGATCGATAGTGAGACGCTTCCGTCCTAGCGAGCCTTGCAGGGCCACTCAGTGTCCTCTCCCTTTCTCTCTGTCTATCTCTCTCTCGCTCTCCCTCTCGGGACAAACAGGCGGCAGTCGCTGCCAAGACCTGGCTGTGACGAAAGCAAGAAGCCGCCCGCGATGCTTGTAAACAGGAGCAGCCACAGCGGAATGAACGGCGGAGCATCGGCGGTCGTGTGTCATTATAATTGGAGAACATTTCCTCATTAAAAGGACAATGGATGTTTTTTTCTATGTCCCTGACTGTCTATGGAAGAAGTTTAGTTTGAAGCACGTAGGTCAAGTGCTTCTCAAATCTTTTGAGTTGAATCCCTGACCGGTGCCCTGCAGTACGGGTTGGATGAGAGTGGCTTGGAAAGAAATATTTGGAAATGACGCTTGTGTTGTTATCAGAGTCCTCTAGTTTTTTCTCTATATTCCGCGTGAAATAAACACTGTCCTAAAATTTCTTAGGATTAAACATGTCACCTTTTCTAAACCTGATAAATAATGAGCGTCAACCCTCATAGCTTTGGCAACACAGAATGTTGGCGACAAGTCAAGTAAATGGCACTTATATAGCGCTTTCCAGCACCTTCACAGTACCCCAAAGCACTTTACAATGGCCTCTCATTCACCCATTCACTCACACACTCATACGCCAATGGGTGGCTGCTGCCATGCCCATTGGGCCCCATTGGGAGCAATTTAGGGTTCAATGTCTTGCCCAAGGACACTTCACACATGTGGACATTTGGAACCGGGATTTGAACTACCAACCCTTCAATCATTAATTTGCAACCTGCTCTATCAACTGAGCCACAGCTGCCCCAAGTCACATTGTTCCTTTTGTGTTGAAAGTTTTCCTCGTAAAGACTTGTTCTAAAAATACTAACGTTGAATCAGAAAGAGCTCAGAATAAATCACAGTTTTACATTTGCCACTTTAAGTTTTGTCCATTATCCACCCGCAGCCAGTCTGGCTGCAGAGAAGCTATAATTTTACACTTGCCAATCTGCTCCATAATGGATATAGAAGTTTCTGTGAAGCGACCATCATTGCTGAAGTGTCCCTCTCGTCTCACCCCGCTCTTCCTTTAATCCTCAGTTATCATTAGCCTTCTCTCTCTCTCTCTCTCTCTCCGTTCGCCAGAACTCCCATCTAATAACTCTACATCTCCATTATACCAACCTGATGCACATCGACGCGAGGCTGCCGTCTATGAAATTGGTCCACCGCCAGTCTGCAGAAACTTTTTTTTTCAGGCGCTGCGGCTCCGTCCTCGCTTTCCTGTTTGGTCACTGAGTTATGTACATAACGCCGCACTCAGAAGCATGTGGGGGCCGCACTGTGAGGGAGGCGGAGGCGGGGGGCTTGGGGGGGTGGGCATGACTGTTTTTATAGATAAGTAATTGGAAACCTACAGCCTCTGCTGGCAGAATCGCTCATTTACCTGCGACCCAGGTCAGCCCGCTATAATTGCATCCTTCCAATCAGAGACAGATCTTTAGCTCAGCCTACAGCCAGAAGTTGCCCGTGCGATGAATATTCCCTTTTGATTTCAGATCTCTTTTCATGTGGATTCTGCCCTCTATTCGAACGACGCTCTCTGCCACCACCCCCCAAAAAAAGAGAAATTTAATTATTCCGCTTGTTCACAGCAGCTAAAAGAATAATGAGAGCGTGTATCTGTGCGTGCAGCAGGATGTCTCTCCTTTGCCAAACACGTCATATATGCAAGGTGTCGGAAATAAATATATATATTTTAAAAAAAAGCAGAGGGGCAAAAATGTCTTATTTTGTCAAAAAGGCTTTTCGGCCGATTTGTTGTTCCCTGTAAACATCTTAGTAAAAGTCTACTTGTGTGTGTCTGCAAGGAGATCGACATTTATTGGTTAAAGTGTGCATGCTGAGTCAGCGTTTTCTCTCCGGCGGGGGTTTGCAAGAGCCGTAGCTTCGTCTATCAGGCCGATTCAATTCTGACAACGCCAGTTTCATGTGTCCACCGTGTGCAGCCTCCTGCAACGTTTCAAACAGGTGTTTCAAGAGAGGAGAACCTTGTTGTGACCGCGCACGCATGACTAACGTGCTGACTGGGACGGGACGCTGCTGTCCTGCACTGTGCTGTCCTGTGTGAAGGTGAGGAAACTCAAAGAACGCAAACAGATGGGTTATTTCACAAAATGCCAAGTGACTGGGGGAGGTGATGGGAGAAGCGGTTTCAACCTTCAAGAAGCTGATATATTCATGCATGACCGTGATTAGAATGTATTCTGTGAAGCCACTGCGGGGCTTTAAAGCAAAAAAAAAAAGAAGAGCCTTCCGGCTCGGACGACGCCTGTCTACGAACAGCATGTAAATCACAGCATCATCATTGGACAGAGTTCACGATGGAAGACAATGCAGATTTGATTGTGTTCACGCCTTAATGGCTCGCCTTGTTGGGGAAACAAACTGCCGCGATATCGCCGTGATGTATTATCGTCGCCCGATATTATTAAGGCCACCTCATTTGTTTGCATGCGAACATGCAAATGAAAACCGCGTAAAGACCCAAATCTAATTGCTGCTGTGTCTGCGAGCGGCAGATCGAGACCGCTGGTGATTTGTTAACGCGAGCTCAGAGCGTCTCGCCGCAACAAAACCAGTTCAGCCACCTGCAGGCACGCCGTAAATATCATTAAGCGTTAAAAAGCCAAAAACATGATAGGTATTGCTGTGCTGTTTGACCCGAAACAACAGAGAGGAAGCCACAGGCTGAGATTAAAAAATGAGTGAGACTTTTTATTACTATTGAAAAAAAAGAAAAGAAATCAGTTACATTTGCATAAGGGAGTAGATTTCCTGTTTTTGAAAAGTTTGAAAGAAAAATACTTTTAGAAGAAAATGAGTCTATTTGGTATGCAGAATAATAGTCGGGGCATTTACTAAGAATGCGCTGGAATGTGCCCTGAATAAATTAAGATTTCCTGCATTATTCCTTCTAATAAAGAGACCAAAGAAGCCTGCAGGAGGGTGATTGGAAGATCTTTTTGAATTTACTTCCTCCGCATTCAACCAATCAGATTTGTCTCTATTAGTTCAGCCATTGGCCAACATGTGCTAACACTCCGAGGCTAGTACCTCGGGGTTAACTCTAACCCTTGACAAAGTTCGGGTTGGGGAAATGCAGAAGCATCGTCCAACGAGAAAAGCCAATCCGGTGTCTCCTTTTTTGTCACTGTTTTTATTACAGTTACATCCGCAGTTACGCGATGATGACCAACTCCTGCTGGCTTATTCTTTCTGGTTCTCGCTGGTCTTTTGCTTGTTGCGTGCACTTCTCTTCTCATCGCTTCTGCCTCTTTCTTTGTAATAGAAGCCAATGTGTTGAGAGATCCAATGGACAGACTAAATGTCGGAGGTGGTATCCATCATATTCATGGATGTTCATCCGTCCCCGCCTGGATTCCAGCCAACTCTCGCCCCCCCGATCTCAGGGTTGAGATCTAAGCGATTCGCAGCGGCGCGCCGGGTCAAACGCCGAATCTCATTTAAACGCCCTTCCGCGCTGACGCGGCCCCACAGGGTTAAACACTCTGTAAATGTTGCATGCCTCGGTCATAAACTGAGCCGTCATAAATTACAGCTTAAAGATGCCGTGTCGAGGGTTAATCCCTTTATATTCCAGCGGCGTGCGGCTGAGTCACAAAATGGCCAGCGGAGTTAGTTAGCAGCGAGATAGCGAGATGAGCTCGGATGGAAAATCTGATGAGTAACAGTGATTTAATTTGGATGAGGAGAGATGGCATCGTCGCGCATCATGAGACTTCAAAGCCGCGCTGGGTGAGTCACAAGCGACGGCCTCCCGAGACTGGTGGTCTGACATTATATTCGACGAGATCTATAATTTTTCCATCTGCCCTATTAAATATTGTTTGAAGCTCATCTTCTTTTTTTTTTTACATGGAAGCACGCCACACGTACTTTAGGACCTCCTCCACGGGCATTTATTCTGTGCACTTGTGAACCTCCTTCTATTTTTCCCTGCAGAGCAAAAAAAGTCACAGCAAAACAAATTCATTTTAGAAAATATCTGATTAGTCACGTTACAACATGGGCAGCCATCTTCCAGCAGTACTGTGTGCATGTTTGTGTGTGTATGTGTGTGTGTGTAGACAGGAGCACATCCAACATTCAAAGGGGTCAAGAGATCATTTCTCATTTTGAAGCACTGTGTGATGTTGACCAGAGCAAAACAGAGTCTGGGCTGTTATGTATTGAGTGGTGGTCCGATAAGATATCGATGAATTTCACACCAGTGACACTGACAGTCACATTAAACTGCTCTAAACTGCTCTACTTGTGTTTGGTAACCTTCAGCAGTGATAGGATTTTTAAAATATTGTTATTAACGTCATTTAAAAAATAAAAAAATACAAACCAATACACTGGCAAAATATAGAGATAAAAAATGTGAATGTTTGGTCCACCTGATGAATGCTGCCCACCCACAACACTAAAAGGTTTCCAGAAATGTTGCCTCTAAAATCAACACGTCATCTTAAAATTGCGCAACAACAATTTTGTAATTAAACACTCAGCGCTAATGGTACCTTGTTAAAAAAAAAAAAAAGTCACTTTGAGGCTACGCGTGACAATAAAGCGTGCAAAGTGTTTTTTTCTGTCAGACTTTTTTGTTTTGTTTTGTTCCTAAAGAACGGGAATTTGTTTCCGCTTTTTTTTTATTTGTTGATCCAGTGGAAGCACACAACTCAGAGTCCCCGATGCCGCTTTAGCTGTTTGAATGTAGTCTCGGGGGGGCGGCGGCGGGCAACCGTCGCAATGGGCAAATAGATTTACAGACAAGCAATTACGTTGAAATCTCTTCAAACACGAGCAGATCACAGAGGGGGCAAACTGTCTCGTTCCACGCGGAGGGCACGCAGGGCAAAGAGTTACACAGCAGCTGGGAGTAAGAGGCGGAACAGAGAACTTTCAGCCCGACTGTGTCAGATTATATTAGAGATTATGTCCTGACTGTTTGCCCGACTCCGGCGGTACAAAGCGGAAAGCGTTTTTTGCCGTTGTGTCTGCGCGCGACCGCCAACGGTTACCCGGCAATTATCTCGCAGGCCGACGTGGGAATTGTTGCGTTATCTAACAACCCTACATTAGCCTGATTATTTATTTTTATGTACTTGAGTTGTGTAATGGAGACGAGTTAAAGAGCATTAGTGCTGGCTCCTCTGTGGGAGGTTTTACAGATAGTTAAGCCAATTTTCCAAAGACATTAAGGGTGATTAATGGTGCTGTGCTTTTATTGCTGCATGTTGGGGATGAAGCCGGGATGACAGGTTGCGAAAAGACCAGAAGTGGCCTGAGAACGCTGCTTAACATGGGTAACATCGTTGGACATGGTCTCCGGGGAGATGGCCAAACAAAAAAAAAATTAAGTGGATCCATTATGTGTTTGTGGTATAGCGGTGGGAGGTGGATAAGGTGAGTGTGTCTGTGCACACGTGTGTGTTTGTGTGTGTATGTGTGTGTGTATGTGTGTGTGAGAGTACGTGCCTGAATCCATTGTTATTTCACAAATAATATGATTACACAGGCTGGACCTGGCGCCCAGGAGAGATGGAACATTCACAGTATTTCAGATTTACAATATTTGCAGTGTCGGCGGAATGTGCAGTCGCAGCCACACAAGTTTAGCTCGATGCTACAAAACTGCAACTTCAGTCGTTTATTATTTAGTCATTGACACTGAGAACGATGTAGCACTATAATTATATAGTCTCAATGTCCTCACATTTTATATAATGTTCACATTCATTCAAATTTTATTCCACCCAAAAAAAATCATCAGTCATTTCTTGTTCCTGACTGAAAATCCAACAACTTCTGCATTTCAACAGCTACTTCTTGGAATCTTTTACACAGTCAATTGTGTACCCAAAATTAAAAAAAAAAAAAATACTGATAATAATTATACAAAAAAATCAAATTGCTAAGGCATGGCATTTTTCCACAATCCACATCACTGGTCAAGAGCTTCAAGGAGGGAAGACCTGCAGCCAAAACACCTGAATACAGGCGGGACACCTCCATGCTGTGGCGTTTTCCAAGAGTGCGAAGGCATGACGGCAACTTAAATGTTCTGTTTTCATCCTAAATAACCGCTGTGGGTTCCACGGCCTCCATCAACACAGTGGTGTTGAGCAACTGAGAGTAAAAAGACCCTCAAAAGTCTTCAGAGTCCATTCTGAATGGCTGGCAAGTGTGAAAAATGCAAATGCAATAGCAGAGGCCGATCATTTTTTACCAATGGACACTTGGATTTTATGGTAGCAGATGTGACGGCTTTAGATGAGGGGCTTTCACATCCAACCGAAACAAAGTGTTCATCCCATGCCACAGGCTCCGTTCAATAAAATATTCCGAGCCGCCGCAGTCACGCGCGCCGCACAAAAGCAACCTCTCACAGTGACAAAGTCCTTGTTTATCCATCTCACTTGTTCTCGCCCCCCCCATGTGTTTGTGGCTGCGTACAGTGGGGGGAAATACTCATGAATAATTTAGATAAAAGATAAAAATGTATGTTGACTCCTTTGGCTGTTTCATATGCTAATTCAAACATTCTCGTTTCCACCTAGGGAAGTTGTGCGGATCTGAGAGAATCATTTGACGGTGCACGCTCCTCTCTCACCTCCGGAGACTTTGGAGGAATCCGCCCAGATTGGGACATGAGCCAAAAGAAGAGATGCAAAAGTGTTTGTCTCCTTACTTCACATGTCCCCCCCCCCCCTCCCCCCCAGCCCCTTGTGCGACATTTGCTGTTTTGCCGATAACATATGTTTCTGTCTCCAGCGTCTTTGTTCAGACAAAGTCGTTCACTGCGAAGTGGACTGAGAGGGATGTCCAGTTGTCTGGAGTGAGGCTCCAATCTGTAGGGAGCGAAACATGCTGAACGTAAAGGTTGCTGCTATAGGAAGGAACTGATGTAACTATTAAGGTTATCAACAGTTTTGCAAAATAACAACTGATGGATCCTATTGTAGTCGTGTTAAACATCCCATGCATAAACTACCTCCTTTGACTCTGTGTCATTTCACAGCACAGGAAGTATCACAAAACTACAACCTCACTCAGAACTATACATGCTCACCCAGGAACTGCTTATTTTTGGAATAACGATGAAATAAAGGTAAGTTGGTGCAAAACATTTCAATTTGAGGTTGTGTTTAGGGCACTGATGATATATTTTCTGATTTTAGTTGGTTTGCTCAGTCCATCTTTTTTTTAAAAAATGTTCAGCAAAAACCAAGAAGTAGCTGCATTTCCATTACCCCTAGGATTGCGTAAAACCTAAATATCGCAATAAAAATGAAATGCAGATTTATTGCAAAATGTTTTGTACCTCCATCCTCCTCAAAGTTGAGTCTCCCGGGATGAGATTTTACAAGAATTACGGCTTATGCGCCTCACACCATTCAATGGAAACACCTGCAAATCCCTATTGTACTTTGTCGAAATTTTTTGAAATATCGCTTTTACTTTGCAAAAAAAAAAAAAAACTGTAATGGAAACACAACTACTGAGCGGTGTGCGTTGTATTTTGAAATCCACTGAATGCTGCTTGTGTTTTATTAGCTGTCTGCTGCCATCTGATCTACCTAGCAACAGCGCTCAGAAATACTCCGGGCAGGTATCAGCAATGCCTCAGGGAGACCTCAGAGATGCTGACCGGCTGACTAGAATAGAAACTGGTTCGGAGGCAGTTATGAAGCCTGGGCACCGAATAGCGGGGCTCGCACTGAAGAAGCCAAAGCGTTCCAAGCAGTGGTGGTTGGAAGCAGTGGCGGGAACGTTGTACATGTCAAGCGGGAAGTGATGGGTGCGCTGGGGTTGTTCCCATCGGTTGGGAAGCGCCCACGGCCAAATGCTCCTCGCACCGTGGACGGGCAAACCGCGCTCGCTCTTTATCTCCAGTGGAGTACGACCATTGGAAAGTCTTGGGTGTTTGCCATGGGGTTCCAACCATCCTCGGGGGATGCAAACACAACGAACGGTTCAACTCGTAGTCACCACTGATGGCTTTTTCTTTCTTTCCTTTCCTCCTTCTTCTTGCATAAATCAAGACACTCCCATCACGGCCCCAGGCTGGTCAGTGGATGGTGTAGAGCAGATATTGAGCACACTGATGGAGGAGAAGCTGGTAGAGAAGGTGGCGGTGGTGTTGGTGGAGGGGATTTTTCCCGTTCCACAGCTTGGGCACAGCGAGATTAAGCCGCCGTTGAGCCACATGTTCGGTGGCGACTTGGATCGGCACGCATGTAAGCAGGAGCAGTCAGAAGCTCGTCATACGCCTGTGATCAGGCGAGACCCCCGAGGGGCGAACACACAATTAAATCAATGAGGCAGCAGGCGGAAGATCACTGAGTCGGCTCTGTCTCACCGGCTCGGAATTAAACATTTGTTTGAAAAAAGGATTTTTTTTATTTCTTTTTTCCCTCCCTTCTGCTTCAACTCGGCCCCAGCTCCCAGAGGGCGATAAAACTTTTGGGGCCTGTGCGGCCGTACAGAGTTATCGGACGTCTCTGCCTGAACTATAACCGCCCCCCCTGACTGGAAAGTAATTAAAGTGGTATTGACACAGAACCGTCTCGCGGTTCCAGTGGTAAACTAACGGAGCAGGGAGCCGCTCCATCCATCCGCTGTCTTGCTGTAGCAGAAATTAAAAGTGTTGAGGGGGAAAAAAGGCGCAAGGGAATTGGCCGGCCAACCCACTTAGCCTCTCAACCATGTGCATCATTGTAGAAGAGACCTGGTGTCGAGAAATAAACTGTAGTTTTTTTTAATTCGCACTGGCAGTGAACTGTATCTTGAGGGAAAAGAAAAAAAAATCAAGTTGTTTTAGTCATTGTTTTTTCTTCAAAAGAGATGAATTTGAGCAAAGTGATTTGATCGGAAAGTTTTGGCTCCACCTATTCACCGAAATTAATTAGCGGTACCAGTAATATGCATGGACGCCGCCAGCCGGTGGGAGGAGGGCGCGACAATTTGCCAAAGCCCTGATGCGCACAAGGCCATGAAAGCGTCGGCCAGTCGCCTGTGCGGAGTCATGTAAATGTGATGAAACATGAAATTCAGTCGGAGGGGAAGACCGTCAAGGACTGCCATGGTTGAGGAGGCCAAAGTCCATATTGCACATAAAAGCCCAGAGTTTTACTAGCGCAGAACATGCGGCCGCAAATGGAAGTCGCTGAACCATTTATTCCAGCTTCCTGTTGATATTTAGTCATTTTTCTTTTCAGGCCAGCGCGCCTTATTTTCCCGCCACTTGTGAGCGATTTTAACCTCTTGATAAAACCTCCTGTTGGCCGGATCGACCATAGACGATACAAGGAAATAAAATATGCCTAATGAGAGTTTCTTTCTCCGCTTCTTCTCCTTCCTGACCTCTTTATGCTCTCTGCATCTGCCGCATCGCAGCGTAGCCACCTCGAGCAAAAGCAATGCTTGTGTTCCTCCTCTAATACCTGGCTAAGACAGCAGGGTCACTATATTGTAACCTCTGGTCTAGTGGCGCCGACTGAACTTGCTTGTTTTCTCCCTACAGGTTTTTCCGATATGAGGCCAGTCTCTGGTCCTCATGAATAATTAAGAAAAAGACAATTTTATTTAAAAAAAGAAAAAATCTTTCTCGGGGTAATAACTCATTCCTCGCCTCGACTTTCTTTTCCTTTCTCCTGTCCTCCTGTTACTCCCGCCCATTATTTTATTCTCTCTCTTTGCTCTCACATTCTCATTAACGCTTCTGGCCCGTTTGCTCTTTGTCTCCTTGTCCGCCCCCCCCACACACACACACATGACACCACACCACCATACCTCCACCTCCCACTCCACCCTGCTCCTCCAACACTTTGGTGCAGATGCAGCGCCTCTTCCTCTTCTTCTTCTTCTTCTTCTTCTTCTTCCTCTTCTTCTTCTTCTTCTTCTTCTTCTTCTTCTCCTCCTCCTCCTCCTCCCCTGCAATTCAGCCCCCTTCAACACCTCTCATAAACACTGTGCGAGACGCATGAAGGTAACAGGATGCCGGAGACATCCAATTAAAAAGGCACAATGCTTTTATTATTTCGCAACCCCCGCCCTCCCCCTCCATCCCGCGTCCCCGGCCGGCTGCCTCCCGAAAGCTCTTCAGATTATATAACAGCTCAGTGTCAACAGTCGGTGGAGGACAAGTTAAGGGGGTCTTTGCCGATGAAGCAGCTCAGCGACTCTGGACTTTTCCCCTCACTCCCTCCCTCCCCTCATCCCTCCCTGCATCCCTCCCCGCCTCCCTCCTTCTCTCCTTCCTCCCCTTGCCATATCCACCCACACATCCACCCACCCTCACTCTCTCTCTCTTTCTCTCTCTCTCTCTCTTACACACACACTCACAATCACCAATGCACGGGGATTGCAGCAGCGACGGCGGCGGCGGCAGCAGCAGCAGCAGCGGTAGCGGCGCCGCGAGATGGAGATCTCCGCTGTGCGTGTGAGTGCCTGTTACCGGTGAGTGCGGGGAGGAGAGGCGATGAGTGTGTCAGCGATGCCGGCGTGTGAGGTGTGCGCCGGATAGAGAGCGGCTGCCTCTGCTGCTGCTGCTGGAGGTGGTGAAGGTGGTGCTGAGTGGAGGGGTGGAGGAGGGAGAGTTAAAGGCAGGACAGGGGTGAGGGGGGGGGGGGGATGTCAGTCAAGGACCTGATGAGGTTTTCAGGCATTGTCTCTCTGCGTTTTTTTCTCTCCTCCTCTCCCCACCCACCACCACTCCCGCATCCCGATGGTGACCCGAATCTTCTTTGCCGGATGTGTCACAACTACTCCAGCTGTCACTGCACCGGCTGCCTCTCTCTGTGTCCTCCCGCAGCCTGTGAGAGCTGCTCCAGCGGCTGGCCGGTGCCCAGGCACCCACTGAATGCCTGGACGGAGGAGGCTGGCTCTGCCGGGGATCTGCGCTTTCTCGTCCTCTGCACCTCTGATCTGTTTCCCAAGGTAAGAGTTTCTCACGCCTCGTCCGTCCTCCTCTCTTTTCTTGCGGAGTTGCACGCATTTATCTGATCACGCTCTAGAGAGGAGAGCAGAGGAGGGGAGATGGAGAGGTGAGGAGAGGAGAGGAGCTTGGGATTCGTCTCGCAAGCCTTTTCCACAGACAGAAATATTCCCCCCATGGATCAGTGAGGGCATCGGAATCACGGATGATGAGTCTCTGTTAAAAGTCTTTGGTGAGGGCATGCATGCGTGTGTGTGTGTGTGTGTGTGTGTGTGTGTGTGATCCCTGCATGTATATGCGGATCAGATAGGAATCAGTCAAGGAGGTGGTGGGGGGTGCATCCCTGCATGCAAGATCCTGATCAGGTTCAATGACTTATACGATGAACTTGCCGAAGGTTTTCCCTCCAGTAGAACGTCAGCGTGATCCAACTTTGATTAACCCCCCGCCCCTCCCCCACCCCGTCATAATTTTGCGCCTTTGCAGCCTTTGACAGACGTGCAGCGTTTACCCGATGAGGCGTCTGACTATCAAGATTGTTGCACTTGTGAACGTCCAGGATCCGCTGGTGACGCATGTGGACGAGCGCTGCGCTCGAGGGCTGTGCTGAAATGGACAAACGTGATTTATCGGGGAGCGCCGCTTTGTGTTAAGTGGGTTGGACCGTGCGTAAAAAAAAAAAAAAAAAAGAAAATTAGAAATGCAAAAAAAAAAAAAAAATGTGGAGATGTATGCGGTGAGTGATGTGCTCCTTCGAGGCTTGACGGCGATGACAGCTGGTTTGCAGACTTGACATGACTAATGGCTCGTGTGATCCGGGAAGCTCTCGGGTGCTGCTGCATCGCACAGGGCTGCACTTAAATGTGCTCCCTCTATTCTCAACACGTCATCCCCTCGGCTACCTACGCTCACAGGGAACACAGGCAGGGTTCAGCTGGAAGGTGCCAAAAAAAAACAAAAAAAAAAAACGACGGAGATGCTCTGTCTCAGCGTTTCACTCTTTCAAATGATTAAAAACAAAAACAGAGAAACGAGGAAGTGCTCTCGATACCAATCTCTGCTTCTTGGATGCCAGTTTGCTCATCCCAGGTGCACGTCTGCTTATTTATCCAAGGTTTTAGTAGCCGGTGAACTCGTCAGGGTGCAGCACTATGCACTGAATGGTAAACCTGTGATATTAAGAGAGATGCACCAACACAAGCATGTGTGTCATATTGCATGTGCTTATCCCAAGGAGCCATATCACAGCCAGGAATCACCCAGGACAGGACACAGAGGAATTGGTGGGGGGGCTACCTCACAGATGGAGCTATAAAGCCAATGCTGTAAAGCAAACTTCCAGCCCTGCCAGATGGCACAGGTGTGTGTCTTGGTGTGCAAATGGCAAGGTGTTTTAAACGTAACCAAAAAGTGAAATGAGACAGCAAGGTGGTGGTGGTGGAGGTGGGAGGGCAGCAGTTGGTTGGTCCGGACAAGTTTGTTCTGTAGCAAAGAGGAAGAGCTCGATGGTGCATTGAGAGGAGGATTACTGCGACGTGTAATGTGTACAAACTAAATTGGACAGTGCTATAGAACTGCATAGAGCCGAGCGCACGCACACACACACACACGCACACACCTTATTTGATGGCCTAATGCAGCAGTACGCCGTGCTGCTTTTACATTGTGATTGTGAAAAGCACTGTTGGTGCAATGTCACTTGCATTTAATGAAGAGGAGGCGGTGGAGGGGGAGGAGGGGGAGGAGGGGGGAGGGGGAAAAAAATCCCCACAAAAGATACAGTAGCCAGGAAGAGAATTACGACAAAAGGCTGCTGAGCATGGCATTAATCTGTCATAATGAAGAGTGAAGCATTGAGGCACTGACCCCTGCATGTGTATGTGTGTGTGTGTGTGTGCGTGTGTGTGTTCCGTAAGCACTCACGACTAACCGGGCGCCACCGCCGCAGCACAGACCGGCGTCCCTTCCTTTACGAGACGGCGTATTGCTGTGGCGGCGCGGCCTCCACTTTGTTGACGGAGTGGACGTAATGGCATCACTCAGTCATTAATGAGCGCGGCTGCGGCTGCGGCTGTGTTCCATGCAAATATCCCGGGCAATTACTGAGTTGACACAGGTTGACAAGGATGCTCGGCGAGCCGGCTAACACTTTCTCTCCTCCTCGTCCTCGTCCTCCACCTCCCTCTAAATCATGAGTCAGCAGTGTTGTAAGCAAGGAATATGGAAACACACACACACACACACACAGAATTTACATTCTATACAAACAGCCCCGTTCCTGCGACACTGTGGTCAGGATAAATCCATCATGATACTGCAGCTATAGGTGGTTTTTGTGTGTGTGTGTGTCACATGCAGCTCTTTAGCGTGGGGGAACTGAAGGGCAATTGGAACAGACAAACGTGGTCTGCCAGGGTGCATAAGGAGATTTCAGAGGATTACTTTTGCAATTTTAGAGTCAATGCATTATTCATAATCCTTTGGATAGCTGAGGCCAAATCAGGGAAGGACCTCAGGTCATTAGCGGAGATACGGCTCGCTTTGAGAGGAGAAGCAGAAGCAGCAGCAGCAGCAGCAGGAGGAGGAGGACGGGAAGACGGCGACAACGAGTGTAGAGGAGAGACTCCACGTGTCACGTCGCCACCCCACACCCCCAAACCCCTCCCACTCCTTCCCGCCCCCGCCATTCCCCTGTTTCTGAAATCCCGCAACAATGAGCCCCGCCAGGAGATTTCCTTGATTCCCTTTATGAGAATTACCGTTTAGCTACTTTGTATGCCTTACATGAGTGGATTAGAAATTGTGGGCTTTTAGAGGGAGACTTCCTGCAGATGTGATTACCTTTTTAGCGGTGCCAGATTGGTCTTTCTGCCTGTGCAATAGTGTGATTCCGCGCGAATCAGGCCCCGAAAGATATCTTTCCCTGGTGCAATTACTCTGGGGGGGGGCACAACTTAAGTTGCTCGGCGGACACGAGTTTAGCTGCGCTTTAGAACATAAATATGACTCGCCCAGAAAAAAAGAGAGATAAATAAATAAACGATGGGCTCCAAACTTCAAATCAACCTCATCTGAAAGCATGACACCACGCGCCGTATTGCCACTGTGTAATGAAATTGGGTTTTACGAGTGACACTGGAGGCGGCTCCAGAAGCTGTAATGGGAAATATGATGAAACGAAGTTGCCATTTAAAAATATGCCATTTCATCAACAGTTTTCAACTGACCATTATTGCGGAGTGGACGGCAAGCAAGGTGAAAGACATGGCAGGATTCCCAAGAAATACGGCCGCCTGCTTTTTATTATCAGGCCTTGTGTGTGCGTGTCTATGTCTTTGTGTCTGTGTGGCACGCATGTGTATATTGAAGCTCCTTAAGATGACAACAAAAGTGAGAAACGAGCCCTTGCACACATCAATGTCCAAAGCTCCACCGATACACAAACATTCCCAAATACGGGACACCACTTCACAGGTTTGTGATCAATAGAAACTGACGCGCCGCTAATTTCAGATTAGAGCGAGGCCATCGAACGTCCCAGCCGTTGCGTCATTGGAGCCGGCGCACTGCAGACGTACATCAACTGCGCAATCAAGACAAGGGACAAACAGAAAAATTGAATCCGGCGTGGTGTGGTTTATTAGAGCAGCCAAAAGTGACAGTAAGAAAATGTCGGTTCAGTATAAATTTCCCCAGCAGAACAATCACACTGATGGATTTACAATGTCTGTGAATGATAAAACATGATTACTTTCAGAGAAGCGGCGACATCCTGAATAGCTCGCTTTTGTGCGGTAATAAATGGCTCATTGGGGTTTATTTATTGCGCCGTATCTTGTCATATAATGTGATTAACCAAGCCCCTTTTTATCCTGTTGTTTGCTCTCAACCCTATCTGACATCATTTCATTTCCTCGCGCTCGCTTTGCACGTATCCTGTGCCCCATGTGCATGTTTCATCACAGACGAGACATAAAATGCAATATTTGTCATTTGATCCAATGCATTGGCTTTAATTTGGCGCACAACGCACAGAGGGGCAGTAAACAAGCAGCGCGCCGCAGAGACTGGGAGCACCGTATGCTCACCTCCCAGTTGTGATAGAAGCAGTTTGGGATTGTTCTTATATTATATTAGAAAGCAAATACATTCTCCACAGTAGCGGATTAAACAAGGTAGAAAACATTCAATTTTGGGTAATAGTTCTTAAACTACATTAGGAGGCAAGAATACATTCTTAACTGTAAGATGGTGATGAAACAAAATCAGTTTCAGAATAAAACTTACATTTTGGCATAACAGTTGAGGTAAATGTTTAACTGACAGGATGAGCAAACGGTTTATGAGTCGTGTTCACCTAACTGTTTATGACAGTGTAGCAGTAGCGTCTCACACCTTTTTGTCTCAGTGGCAACTGAAAAATTACACTTTTTCTTTTGTACTCTAAAGCATTATAAAAATGTCAGCGTCTAAAAGCTAAAGCCGCTCTGTACCAGTCATAGTCTGCAGAGTTTCTGCAGAGTCCACTCTCGCGTTGGCGCTGCAGCAACAAAACAAATGATTTTTCAAAGTGTACACTGTTCCCATGCAGTAATAGCCTCCCAGAGCCGTGACTTCCTTCTTCTGTTCTGCCGCCTAGTCATTTGTCTTTGCTTATTTTACACGCAAACACTGTCTAGAAACTGTGTTCTTCCCTCTTTATTAACCCGGTAATCTGATATATTCAAGTCAAAGATAAGTTCTTTGAGCATCCTCACATTAAAGCGACTCAGTGATACTCGTTCGGCTTTGACCTTGTGATCCAGTCTGTACTGTTGAGACCGTGCGTTTAAGAGGCTCAAAGTATACGACACTGTTGTTTAGCGCATGCTACCTAAAGGGCCACAGCTGCAACATGGCCATTTCGTTGCAAGAGACCTCGGCCCAGAATGGGAGTACATTAAATAGTAAACATCCTCTATTTGTGGCCGTGGCATCTGCCCTACAGCGATTCCTTGACAAAACAACTCCACGCACAATGTACGCACAATGTGAAACTACAGACAATCCACGGAAAACGTATCGGAGGAAGCGCGTCGTGGCCTTCATGGGGAGATCGGGCACAAGTGGATGGATATAAACCAACCTTAAGGATAGCCGAGAGTGCAGAGCGGGGAACAGGAGCTCAGCCTTTTAGATGTAATTATGATATGAGGAACAGCGAGGCTGCTACGTGAACCGTTTTGTTATAAGGGCCTGAACGTTCCTCCCGATGTATGGCTGCATATTATCTGTGAACCGAAAGCAAATGTTAGTCTACGCTGGCATCAGAAGACAAATTCCATTTAAAAAAGAAAAAACAACAACTAATATTTTTTTGAAATTTCCAAACAGTTTGGCAGCGAGGCATTAATTAATCAAGCAAAAATGCGCACCATGTATAATGAACAACTCAAGCCAGAAGGAAAAATAAGGCCCACTACTCAAAGTTATCATTTATGATCCACATCTTTGGGTGAAAAACAGCAACTTTGGCAGCTTTATGATTTATGCACTGTGGTTTTGATGCACTACATAACCCCTTCTCTAGCTGGAGAGCAGCATTATCACGCATGCTAGCGCCGCTGAGGCATAAATATCAATGCAATCTGGCATCTGGGCCATGATGAAACCACAAATCAACAGCAAAAGTGTGCGCCTCTAGCTGTCGCTGGATCACGTGAGAGGGACAGATATGAGGAACAGTCTGTGAACCAAGTCTCTGAGGGGTCAAAGCGTGTGTATTGCCGATAAATATTGAACCACAAACAGTGGGGAGGCTGAGATGCCAGGGTAATATCATGTTGTGATGTGTCAATGGTACCAAAGAAGTCGATCTAACATTTCTTGGAAACTTAAAACATAAATCAATTGCTCAAGATAACAGGAATACTCTGGGTAACATTTTAGTAAAAATGTGGCTTTTTTTTTTCTATCAAAAGGTACACCTGCAGCAGAACTATGATGATGTGCTCATGGATTCAGTCCATTCCCACTGGACCCTGAAGTAATACAGATTTCCTTTCTTTGCAGAAAATATGGTGAGCAAAGACGACAGCAAATGCATTGTTCTGTCGAATTCCGATGATTCAGACTCAGAGACAGGCCCCTCAAACCCTCTCGACACACAGTCCGCACCAGAATCAGGCAGGCAACAGGTGAAGAAGAGAAACAAGGCCCTACAGGTGCGTTTTAAGGATATCTGCGAAGCCCAGAATGAGCATCGGAGGCGACGCTCCAGGTCCATTTCCTGCAAAGTAACACAGAGAAAATACATGACCATGCCTGCCAGACGCTCCATTCCCAACGTGACCAAGAGCACCGGGGTGCAGACCTCACCGGACCTCACCAAGCGTTACAAAACGTTCCCCTTCGACAGGAAAAAGGGTCACACGTTTAAACACGCCGCCCTGGTGGAAGATTACCGAGGACAAAACAATGGGTTTTTGAGTGATATAAAGGCCGTGGGGGAGGACGGAGAACCTATCAGGGACACCGCCAAGTACAAGGGAAAGATTGTGGGCCAGACAAAAGCCCTGCTTCACCACACTGACAGCAGCGACACCGAGGATTTACTGTCCGGTGCGAACTGCGTGGACGGAGCGGACGTTTCGCGTTTCTCGGAGGAGTGCAGCTCCTCGCCCTCCAAGAGAGAACCGGAACACCAGGTTTGTGGAACTAGGACCAAACACAAAGGATTACCCAAAGACGACAAGGACCCTGGCTCTTTTCCAAAACCCCAGCCGGGTGACTCACAGCACAAGCCGAAGGGCAGCGGCCCCGTGGCTTGGAACTCTTTGACACATGTGGAGTCTTTGGGAAGTCCATCTGCGAGCTGCAAGTGGGAGAAGGAGACACGGCCAGGCAAGCAGCAGTCGCAGACGCTCCCCCACAGCGCCAAGTGCTCGGCGCAGTCGCAGGGGAAGTGTCGGACGAGGCACGCGTCGGCTTCGTCCAAGCTGCAGCAGACTGCCGGGGTGGACGAGGACTTTCCCCCGCGCGGCAGCAGCAGAGCCCCGGGCATGGGCAGCAGCCAGCAGATAATGCCCTTATCTGGAGACAAGGATATCAAAGCACAGCTGCAGGCCATGGAGAATCTCATCAGCTCCAGCCAGGAGACCATCAAGGTCCTGCTCGGAGTCATTCAGGAGCTGGAGAAAGGTGAAGCACAGAGAGAGGGGTGAGTAGGGACGTCTCGTGCATGTTATCATCTAGACACGCATGCAGCTCTGCAGGTTTCGCCCCACGGGGAAAAGTGCAGCACAGTCCAAATAAACAATTTGAAAACACAATACTTCCGGATTTTGACATTGTTCAGTATTGCATGTGTTCTATTCCAGCCTCACAGTTTTTTGGGGGGCAAAAAATGAAATGTAGGCCAATGCTCGCTGTCAACTTCAACAAAGTACTCCAGGAAGCCTCGGTGCATGGCACTTGTGCTGCCGTGGAGAGCCATTTCCAATTTAGGAGGCTTATGGAGCACCACATTGTTGGGACTCTGTCTAAAATCCACCCACACTGTCGACGGTTCTGGGCGAGCTTCATAAGCTGCGGCTCATCCGCGCGCTCTCTCGCCAGCCACAGCCTGTTTTTTTTTGTTTTTTGTTTGTTTTTTCTGCCAGTTGGGGAGAAACCATTTAATTGGCTCACACGTGCCACGTGGGAGAGAGTGAAGACATTCACGCCATCCAAATGTTTAGATAATATCGAGAAACGGCCAATGAAGTCAACTTTTTTTAGACTCGCAAAGACATTCTGAGGCATTTCATTAGTTAATGCTTGTAAAAGCGAAAGGTCCACTGCTCGGTGTTGGTGTCCCCAATGCCACCTGTTCTGTCAGGTTTCATTAGTCACACCTGTAGAGGATAAGCATGTTAAAAGGTGTCCCTCAGTCATGTCATGAATTCTATTTCAAGAGTTTCATCTTGGGGGCAAAACAAAAAAAAAAAAAAACCCAAGCAATTCAAAGCAGACTGTACTTTTTATTTGGCAAATGTAAGCATCCCTATCCAGCAGGGGAATGAGATACCCTCGTGTGACCCTCTGGAACTTGGTTTAAAGGCCCAATTAGTGCAGCCTCATAACAATTTGCCTTTCATCTCCATAAAACTGCCGCCGCATTGTGTCCCATCAGCATTAATAGAGGGATGCAGTCACTGGAAGCGCTGCCTTCCCGGCCGTTTGTGCTACATTTTTCTAATATCGCGCTATTCCCAACAATCCACTCCTAGGCCGGCGGATTGTCTTCTTCAAAGCGATATCTCGCTATAAACACTGCCTGCTCTCAGCCCGTGTACGTACACTGCGTTACGTGGCTTTAAAGCGGCTGTTGTCAATCCGCCGTTCGTCTCCGGTTTAAGCGGAACGTCATCGAGGATGTTTTTCGACTTTGAGGGCTCTGCTGCAAAATCTCGTCTTTCTCGACCTGTTTTTCCTCTCAATTCGTGTTACCGCTTTGCCAGGCCGCCAACCAGAATTTCCTTTAGTCATGCATGTTTCCATCTACATGACCTGATCCATAACAACAGTCAATAGTGAGACGCATCAAAGGCCACGCTGTGCCGATGGCTTCGATACAATTATACATTACATAGGTCGCCGCTGTACTGCCAACAATGGCACTTTGTGAGTCCGTCAGTCGATGCCCTGGGCAGCGTTATCGGCGCACGCGGGAAAGGCAAACTCCGTACGGCTTGACGCAAAGTTGCAAACTGTCAATATGAATACATTATAGCGCAGCGCCGCACTCCCATCGACCAGGAATAAAAAACGCAGTGCGCTACCTTGAGTCGCGCTACCCACTCGCCACACTTAACGGTACGAGACGCAGACTTTTCTTCTCGCAACTGGGCTACTGTCCAAGGTCGCTGCAGCAGCTCACTGTAAAACTTCTGCATTTAGAGCCGCTTGAGCAAGTTGTGCATTCTCACACGTGTCGGAAACACACGTGACGATCAACTGAGATTAGTGGAAGACGTGAAGGTTACTCCCGATCAGTCCGGCAGTGGAAGCCAGTCGGCGTCACTATTAGACAGTGCATTAAGCAGTCAGGGTGCAGGGGCGCTGCCAGGTGACGAATCTTGAAAATGAAGGTGTGAATAAGGTCATTTATGCTTTTCAACTATGGAGCTGTGGCAAGGCTAAGACATTCTTATTAGACCTGCGGGCCAATCAGGGCTGCGGGTCAGACCTGCTTCAGCCTGCGGTGATCAATCAACTTTGTCGACCAAGTTCGCACATGCAAACAAGGTGTTGACTCTGGTGTATCCTAGTTGAGGACAATAAAAAATAACAGCATACGGTTCAACAATAACGCAAGGATGATGCAAGTGCGGCAACGGCGCACAACAAGTGATGGAAGGCTGCAAACATCACGCGTTTAACGCAGCGGGAAAGGGTTCATTTGTCCGGCGTGTGGAACGGCCTTGACTGCGGCCCTGCTCCGTTGCCTTTGCTTACAGTTCACCACTCAACGGAGAGCGCTGTGCTGTGCTGTGCTGTGCTCGGGGAGGAGAGGCGGGGGGGCAGCGGAGTAGAGCAGCAGGCGGGCGAGATGGGAATGACTCGGGCAGAACGTGTCCCAGGACAGCTGACGCAGGGGCGGGAAAAAAAACGGTCGCGGCTGTGAATTTGCCGCGTCTCTAAAGTCTCGCGCCGGGGGGGCGACGGTGAATCTGGGTTAACGCCTCTTCGTGGAAATGACAAGAAGGACGCCGTCCGCCGCGCCGGCTCGGTGTCCTTGCGACGCAGCTGCAGCCTCGTCTCTTCCTTTCTTTTTTTTTTTCTTTCTTTTTTTTGAGGAACTTACTGACCTTGAGCTCCTATCAGCATTTTCGATCCGCGCGCGATGCTGCTCCGTCCCCCCCGCCCACCCGCTGAGGTCACATCTCATGTCACGGTGATACAGTTGATGGCCACACCACCACCACCACCACCACCACCTCCTCCCTGTGCTCCTCTCTCTCTCTCCCTCTCTCTCTCTCTGCATGCCATAGAGCAGGATGACAGCAGAGGAATTACGCGCGGTGGTCCTCCCGGCAGTTCCCCGCAGCTCCGGGATTCTGTCATTGCAGGGGGGGGGGGCCGGTAAAGTGACAGAGGGGGCACATCAACAAATGTGCACACCTGCATGGTTATGTAACCCCAACCCGGAAAAATATGATTGACAGCCGGTGAGGTGACAGGCGACGGCTGCTGCTGCTGCAAAGAATCCCGTCCTCCGTTTATGTTTATTTAAACGTCTCCCGTTTGACACATCAGCCTCTGACGCGATGATCCCTGTAAATTGCAGGGTACAAAGCTGAAACTCAACACAACACATGTATCTACACGGATGTACGCGCGGCATAAGGAGAGCTTGACGCGCCTTATCTTTTTTCCAATTGCTTTCTCGTGACTCTCGACGCGTCCGCGGCAAAATGAGGCTCAATGAGACAAACAGCGAAGAGCACAAAAAACGTGAAAGAGAAAAAGAAGAAGAAGCCATTTATTTCACCTCACGCCGGGCGAGACGTGCAAGGATTTAGTGCCGTCTATTGCCTATAGAAAAGAATCCGGGCATATTTTTAAAACCATGTAATGGCAAGGTAGGTAATCCTATTATGTAGAATGTGCAAGTCTGCACAGTTTATTACCCAAATCTGCGAAAAACCGTGGGATCAGAGCCGAGGCTGCATTTTGCGGCCGGCTGGGGAGGCGGGGAGGGGGAGGGGGTAAAACAGGCTGAACGCAACTGGCGGACGCGAGCCTTCGCCCCACAGGTGTTGGACTGTGAAGCCAAGAGCTCCCGCCACATGAGATCACATGTGTGTGTCTCTCTCTCTTCATCTCTCCCTCTCTCTCTGTTCTCAGGCTCACGTACCGAACAGGACAAGACACAGCCAATTGTGACACTTGTCGAAACAGCGCATGCATTATTTACAGGTGGGTCCCCTTTTTTCCGCCGCCAGTGTGTCATTAATGCTGCATTAAATGCCTTTTTTTTATTTATTTATTTATTATTTATTCTTTCCCCCCCTCTGCCTCCACCCTGCTCAATCATCATGACTCTGGGAGAGCGAGCGCTTTTGGTGCAGTGGCGGCTTTCTGCACAAAATGATGTGACAGTATTTCCTGCGTGCGGCGGTGGCGAACTAGAGGGATGAAAAGATGAAAACAAGGTGTTTTGGGCTGACGGATGACTCAATGTGCAGCCACTGACAGTAATGCATGTGAATTATGTTGAGCATAATGTATCAAACCACATTGACCTCAAATGAAATATAAAATGTAGAATGAAGAGTACATTTATTATCATTTGAAACAGTTCCTTGTAATAAGTAAGTGATCTCACGCAGAGTGGAGTTTTATGGAATTTTATCAGACGCCATAAAACATGACTGTGGCCTCACTAATCCTTTTAAGCGCCTTTTTTTTTCTTTTTTTTTTTGCTTAAATGTTTCCGATTTATATATTGTATTTCTGTCAGAATACATGAACAGATTGTGAGTTACTGCAAGATAATGGAAAAAAAAGTCCCAGTCACGACAGATGGTAAATCTGCTGAAGCTGTAACCTGGTGTCTCTTAAACCCAAAGACCTTTCATGTTGAACCTCCTTGATGCATTGTTCTTTAAAACAGGAAGCTAAATACTCCTAAAGCCTTCAAAATGCACGTTTTACAATGAGAGGATTTTTTTCCCCCCCTTCTTTTTGGTCTGGGCCTTGACGCAGAGAGTCATAAAAAGCAGAGGGGGGGGGAAATCAAAGAAAGTATACATTTGAACTTTAAATCCCCTTCTAAACACGAAGGTTTGCAGTAGTAAGAGGATAATCTCCTGAAAATTGTGCTCTGTGCTTCTCTTTTTCACACAAAGGCTACCATGCTGAAGATGAAGAGGGAGAGAGACAGAGGGGGAAAAAAAGCACAGGCTGTGCAGTCAGTCATTTTGGATGAATTCCAGTCTGAACATGTGTAACACCTTCAGGGACACATGACACTGCACAACTCCGAAAAGGCAAATCTGCCTGATCCATTTTTCTAGAATCGGCTTTATGTGACGGTTTCGCGTTGCTCCTGCTTCTTTCCTTTTGACTGGTGCATTGTGCGAGGCTGAC
Source organism: Nelusetta ayraudi (assembly GCF_046127955.1). Classification (NCBI taxonomy): domain Eukaryota; kingdom Metazoa; phylum Chordata; class Actinopteri; order Tetraodontiformes; family Monacanthidae; genus Nelusetta; species Nelusetta ayraudi. The sequence goes on from NW_027466106.1 coordinate 1,703,861, forward strand.
CCAGATTGTGGCATAAGACCATTGTTGAACTTGAAAGCAGGATATATCCATTTCATATTAGTTGCAGAGGGGTTGAGGGAAAATCGGCCCAGCCTCGCTGTAGAATAGATCCCTCGCCGAGCGCCACATTGACCAGTTACAATTTTAAAACCACACCCCCCCAAAAAATAATAAAATAAAATGATTTGTGGCTGAGACTCAAGTGTGATGAACACGGAAGGACCTGCCCTCCCTGCAAGAGTTCCAAACCAGGAAAACAACTCAATTGCATCTTAATAATTGATCTTGCATGATGAATTATTCAGAAGACACAACAAATTTCCAGGAAACAGCATATTTAGCCCCAAGATTGACCTGAGCTTCCTGCCATTTAATTTGTAATTCAGCAGAAATAACCAGCAAACACCTGGCAGAAGGCGAACCCTCAGTGCCCTTTGTGACGTCACAAGGGGTAACTTCCATCATGGACAGCTTGAGCAAGCACTTTACAGAGAGTGACGCAAGCAATAGAAGAAGTCGGGGATATATTCTCATCTGCGAAGTGAATTTTACATAACATGAGGTCTTTAAAACAAACTCCGAGAGCCACCGGAGGCTCTAAAAGCAAGTTGCTCCTTCCAGCTTCTCCTGCCTGTGTTTCCGTGTGTCTAAAATGGAATGTATTCTTCTGCCAGTCTGTCATGTCCCCTCCACCGGCTCCATCTATTTTCTCCTCACCTGTGTCAGAACATTCTCTACTCCTGTTATTGTCATTCCGCCGACAACGAGACTGCTGCCTCAACGGCAACTTCTGTAAATTGACTTCCCCCCCGCCCCCCGCCCCCCACCCCCCAAGTCAGTGATTTGTATAGAAATTCACTTCCCTTTGAAATTAGTTACACAAACAATTTTGGAGGCTGTTTTTCCCCCCGCCCCCATTTCTACGCACCTTGCTAAGTGTAATGAGGCGGTGCAGAGCAGACATACATCATGATTACTTACCCTTTAGGGCGAAAACCAGCCATGTCAAAGTGCCAGCACAAAATTGGGAAATAAAATAAAAAAAATGGCACGTTGCCCGACAGCTGCTACAGCACATTATGCGCGTGGAGTAAACAGACGAGACCTGCCGCTCCAGGCTTTCACATGCCAGAGTGAAACTTCTTAAGACAATAAAGTGGAAAGAGGAGTAGAGATTGACCCGTTCTCCGCTTCTGTCGAATTGCGACAAACACAAACAGGCTTTTCCACAGCGCCGCGCGCTCGCACACAGAGAACCTGATTCTGAAAAAAAAAAAAAAAAAAAGAGTCATTGAGGTAATGAGATGTAAATGCTTTAACGTATCCCGGGCATCAAATTGTAATTATGAAAATCTACAGAGAATGATATCACCTTAAACTGAAAGTGTCACGTGACTGGAATAGGAAAAAAAAAAAAAAAATCATCAAACTAAACCAATAGATAGAAAGAATATCTGAATTCCAGTTGCAAGATTTAATAGAAAGAAAGACAGACTGATTGAAAAGGCTGTTCAAAAACTAGATTTGTCTATTTTTTTTTATTCATTTGCATAAAAAATAACATCTAAAAAAAAAAGCAGTACAACTGCAGGCAGAGCGTTATAAAAAATCTGCCCCTTGCGTTATAGAAATTGCTTAAACTATTGAAATGAATGAAATTTTAGATTTACGCCATTCTGGTGGCAGCAAAAAAGAGAAGCGAAGGACTTTAGTTTCCTCAGTGGATCATTCTTTGTAAGTGGAAAAAGACAACTGCTTGCTCTGGGTCCCTTGACTCTGGGAAACAGAAGGCAGCTGCGAGCTGTGGTCAATAAAACCAGGGAGCAAATTGAAGTCTACAGAATTAGCCTGAGTTCAAATCAAAAGAGTTCAAGAGGCGGCGTCAATAAAGCAAGAGGAAGCTCAGCATCCTCATAAAACAGAGCGGGGAGGGTGGGCTGTCTTGACATTCTGTAAGGCAGCGGGAAAAAAAACAGCTCAGCAAATTATTGGAATTGATTCTGCTATCAGAGACACAGACAGGCGTCAGCGGTGAGAATTTCAAGGCTGTTGCTTTCCTGATGACCCTGTATCTAACCTCAGTAAGAGATCCTTCAAATTTTGGTCTGCCTAATGGCCTGTGAAGCCTCTCACCGTGCATGCGACTAACACGCCCTTATTAAGTCGGACGGACTTCACCTTAAGAAATCGAAGCTGTTCTCATGAGCCTGAATTCAGCTGTCCGTGGAAAACGAGTGGAAAGGGGCTGCGGGAAAGTGGTGTAACGCTTTAGTTTTTCCCTCCGTTTCATCAGTTTTACAACTCGTTCTTTTTTTGTCTTATTGTTTTCTTTCCGTGAAATGCAGATTTGAAAAGAATCTTCTGATGGAACGAAAGGCCTTTTAGGCCAATATTACCTCATGAGAGCAAAAAGCACACAGCAAAGATAAATGCAATAAAATCAGAGGAAGAGGATGACAAGTTATAGTTATGTTGTGCTTCATCCATGGCCATGTACGTTCCCAGTATGTGCTGTATTCAAGGCTTTATATCCTCGACTTCAATCACTACGCAGATGACACCGTGATTTAAACATGGGGTTGGGTTGGGAAACAACAGTAAGAAAATTGTGTCTAGTTTTTTTTTTGGTCTCTCAGAGGAACAGAACAACCTTTCACTGTCCTGCTAATGCAAATTCAAGGTCAGAAATTCAAATGACACCTCTCATTGACTCACTGTCACAGTGAAGCTGCCTTTTTGTGGCGCAAACCAGGGAACACACACCTGCGTTTCTGTACTCTTGTCCTCCTCATCGTAATGAATAACACAAGAGCATTCATTGCATACGTAATCTGATTTGAATGTCATTTCCTGTGCTGGCTAATAGAGTCAAGAAGAAAAGGGGAATGTGAGGTGCTGCAAAGATTCGATTACTTAGCTGCTCTCTTATGAAACAGTCTGAGCACTGCAGTGGCTTGGCTGGTGTGTGTCTGTCGTTTTGCCCGCCCATTGATCACATTGATTTGTTTTTTTCGGTGGTTTGGTTGTTAGTGGAAGTGTGTGTGTGTGTGTGTGTGTGTGTGTGTGCGTGTGTGTGTATGCAAGTGTGTGTGTTTAATCAGTGTGGTTTGGACAATATAACATGTTGAGACAAGATGGACCCAGGAGCTCTTAGTGTATTACTCTATGCATTTTGCTGCAGTTGTTGCGCCTCATTGCATTATCTTTTTTTTTTTTAATTGCAGATATGTATTGAGAGGTTATTTGTTGTGCAGAGAAAGTCGAGACGCCAGCGAATTAACTTTCGATCATTTGTTGAATAGAAAGGTGTCGATTCGCGAAACCAACAATGAAAATGCTATCGTACAAAAAATAATTATTCTATAATCTGTTTTATAACCATTTCAAATAGAGCAGAGCCGCTGCTGGCAGTCCGGCTAGTAATCCATTATGCTTCTATTTATATCTGCCAGAGCCATTGTCATAAATATCTTTAATTCTTCAAATACTGCTTCTTCCTTTTCCTGCAGCCTCCAGTCTAACAAACCTCTCCAGGCTATTTAATGTGATTTCTCACTTGCTCATGTGCACCTTTCAATTTCTGGAAAGGTGTTTTATCTCACCTGTTAATTTTGGATTGCTCCACACCGTTATTAATAACCATTCCTTCATTATAAGAATTGAATTGGGATGAAATGATGGAATATGCGCCACTATCTAATCTGACGTTGTTCTTTTTAATCCGTACCACATCTCAGGCTGTCAGCTGACGGCTGTAATCAAGACCAAAAGCCATTGGTAGATTTTTTTATTTTTTTATTTTTTTATTTTTTAACTCCCGACCCCTGGTTTTAAAGATTCAAAGAGGCCCAGCGTTTCATATGTCCAAAAAAAAAAGATTTTACTCCACAAGGTAGCTGAATTCAGGAAGTGAGCCTGTGGGTCTGATCCAGACTTCCAGTTCCCCCCTGACAGGCTCCACCCACGCTAAGGCTGCGTACTGCACCAACTCATACATCACTGCAACAAATAAGGGCGCGCACGTGGCAGGCGATGGAGAGAGGCCGATCGTATGGAGGATAAATCAGAACTTCAGTAACCCTGTGCATTATTCAAGAGAAAGGGGAAGCACCTTTGAGAGATACTACACAGACATAAGCAGAATGTCTCTCGCGCTCCATCAATCAGGGCTAAACTTTTTTTTTTGTCTGCATATTTTATGAAATATCCTTTTGGTGCTTTTAATATCAACTTGAATGAGGCCTAGTGGAGTCGGAGTACGTGCTGGTTGTTTCTGTGAAATATTTTTTCCCTCTTAATTGCTTCCTGAGTGTTCGTCATGAGGAAGATGCAGCGGTCCCGGAGGAAATCCTCTTGACGTACCTGAGAAATCGTAGCCATTGCCGCTGCCGTTCTCATTGTCGACTTCCCCCATTTACACTGATGAGTGTTTCATGACCATCCAAGCAGGAGATTGCTGCAGGTGTGAGTCAAGACACACACATACAAGTGTCAGGCCAACTTCTCTGGTTGAGCTCGACAAGAACTAGGCGGCGTATGAAATGTTATTTATTCATGCATACATTTTAAGTGCCGTTGGCAAGCAAATTTTTAGGCTTCTACCGTGAAGATTTTTACATTTTAGGTTCAAATGTGGATGGGAAAAAGAGAACTCATATGGCCCAGATCCACCTGATGTGAGCGCAAACTCTTTGTGGATCCGGCGCTGTTTCGAATGAGGCATGTTTGCATAGGAGGGGGTGTCATTTTGCACGTAATGACTAATTGAATTCTATTCAAATGAGTCTGGCGCATTTTCTGCCGCTTTTCACGCTTGCGTCCGCTCTGTGGATGAGACGCACTGTTTCTGGTGCTATTTGCACGGATTTTCTGCCGTAAAAGCCGAGCAATCACTTTATGGATCTGGCCCACGGTTCCTGAACTTCAGCCTCCTGGTTTTCCTGCAGTCAGTTTGAAACGACAGACAGAGGATGACAGAAGCTGGGTTCTGCTTGTGCCAGAATCATAACACAGCAATATTCATTTGGCATCAATGATAAACGATCACCAAATGCACATTAGTTAGACACTTGTTATTGTTATTAGATATGACGTACAGTCTTAAAGCGTGATGTGTTTGAATATGTTGTAGCTGCTTTGCTGTCTCGTACAAAACAAAAAATTATAAATAAATTGAAGACATAAATTCACAATACTTTATTTAAAAAGCAGCCACAGTGATCTTTGTTGTACCGTGAGGCCTGCCTTTAAGCCCTCAGTAATAGCAAATATTTCTATGCACATCAAGTCAATGTCAAAGCAGAAAATAACGTTCAGCACATCAACAGGCTACGGCAGAGGCCCGCGGGCTGCAACAATTTTAATGGCCTCCCTAATCTCCCATTTCTGAAAGAGCTATGTATGATTTACATGTTACAGCGCATTAAAAATATGTGTGTGACACTTGAATTGAGTTTTAAAGTGTCGAGTAAAGGCAAAAATGCCTTTAACAAAAGGAGAAAGAGATGTTTTCTGTCCGAAGGTCAGACAACTGTCAGCCGATATGCACGGAACAAAAGGTGCCCTCACGTTTCTTAATTTAACGTTTTCCAAAATTGAAATCTTAAACACTGGCTTGCATTTGTCCTTGGGACATAGTTGAAGTAACGCATGCCTGCTAAATCTTTTTGGCTTTTCCAGTGAGGAATGAATACGTCATTAGATGCCAAAGTCATAGCATAAATTCATGCCAGTGGAGCACGAACGGCAGTTGCAGTTGCCTCAAAAAGAAACAAAGCAGCTACACACAATATTTCACACTGACTGAAGTATTACACAATTATGAAAGCGTAAACAAGAAGATCAGTCGGCACCGCTGCTGCTCGGGGGATGGGTCCCATCTCGCGTCCTTCGCGATGAGACGATCACTTGGACAGAAATAAAGCATAGAGCTTATTTTTCGAAAAGCAAAGGTGAAAGCCTTTTTTGCTAACAAGCTCTCTTAAGTTTCAAAGACATCAACATCATTTTGAGTCTAAATATGCAACAACATGTTTCCAGTTTTGGGGGCGTAAAAAAAAAAACTTTGAAAAGTGTTGAGTTCAAATATGAAAGTGCTAGCGAGAAGCGTTATAATGAGACGCACAGAGCTAATTAGCGCTCGTGTCCCTCACTGAGCGCCGGTTGTTTTGCTGAACAATTGTCAGGATTTTTTTTTCTCCCCCTGTTTGGTCTCATTAATGAGATGGAGTCTCTCTCTCTCTCTCTCTCTCTCCCTCTCGGCCGCATCTGTGGAGCAGGGAGCCATGTAATAGACAGGGGCCACGGCGTTTCAATCGGAAATACATGACGGGCTGAAGAAATCCCGCGCTCTGATTTGCATAACCTCCTGGGGGAGCCGCCGCCTGCGCTGTTAGCAAGCCGGCGAAGGAGATAAATGTCACTCTCTGGCGATTTAATCTACTTTTTTTGTTCCTCCGCGTTACACCGCGCTGGGCCGAACCGCTCGTCTTGCAAATGGAAAGCTGGAGCCGTGAACGGGTGGAGGGAGGGCGTGAGGGTGGGGGGGGGGGGGCTAAATCGCAAAAGTACGAAAAAGTTACCTGACGCTGCAAAGGCGACGGCGGCAGAGTATTGCTTCTGGGGTTTTTTTGTTGTCGTGCCGAGACATTTTCACAAGCGTCGGAATCAGAATCCCTCTCAGGCGGCTGCAGACAAGCAGCTTGCCACCGATCGCGGAAAACACGCTCACGCTGCATAGCTGAGGAGGTGATTAATCGGCTCCTTTTTTTTTTTCTGTCGGTTGCCCTAGAAAAAAAAGCCTCGCTCGTCTCTCTGGCTGCTCCAATCTGTTTGTTTGCAGAGGAGATGATCTTAGACGTAGGGCATTTTGTTTGCCGGAGCACCTGCTCCCCGGCGCCGCCCACATGGCACCGCGCTGCCTCTGGCTTAACAACTCCAGGCGTTTGTCCACAGCAGCGAGGTTTAATTGCAGGACGGGGTAGGGGACGTGGGGGGGATTAATTGCTTAATAATTGCCGGGGCGCCACTGCGTTTTCGCTGCACCCCTGCGGTGTCCGTCCGCCCGTCTCGACAGCAGCTGGAAACCGGAGGCCGTGCTCGCGCACTTTGTTCCTGGGTTTTTTAATTTTGGCTTCTTTGAAGTAGACGTGAGAAAAAAAGAAGATGCAGGTGGAGATAACAAATAGGGAAATGGTGGAGATAAGGACAGGTAAAGGCAAGCGCAGCACACATGGAGGGGAAAAAACAGCGGCGCCGGCTTTCATTTTAAGTAAAATAAATACAAGACAAAAGGAAATCAAAAAATCAAAAGGAGGTTCTGGGGCAAACAAAGCCTTTCGCTTTCACATCAACAAAAACGCCTTTCAATAAGTCAGAATCACGGCTCCATTGGGCCAGATATTTTCATTTAATCCAACATATTGATTCGTTCCGCGACAAGCCGGCTGTCAGCTCTCCGTCTGGGTGTTTCCAGCCGGAGGTTTTAATAGACCTCCGATCTTACCCTTAATTTATCTTTAAGGGTGACGGCTGTCCCACCTCTCCCCCCGGACACCCGGCTTCATTATGTCACTCTTGAGGTGTGGCACATCCCTCAGCGAACTAATTACACCGACCGTCAATGTCTTCGAGATTCCGACGCCTTTCTACGTGTATTTGTGCTCCGGGCAGACAGGCGGGAAGGGGCCGCGAGCCCCGACCTTGGCACGTCACATGTCATCTGTTCGGGCAGCTTCTGCTTCAGCGTCCTCTAATCCTCAGACGCTCAATGAGAGGCATCAGCTTCTGGTGAAGCGCAGGACCAGATTTTTTTTTTTTTTTTTTGAAGCGCCCATGCTAATGCATTGTAAACAAACGGCAAATGATCGCCTGCAGAGCCAGAGGTGCACATCAAGGTCCCATACTACGCTCAGATCTTATATATTTTGCTGCAGCCTGCCGTTATTATTTATCTTAAAAGTGCTGCATATCTACGGGAAATGAAGGGCATTTAGCCCTCTGATTTCAGCCCCCCAATGTGTTTTTTCCTCCTGTGTTTGTTGGACCTGGTTGGACAAACACAGGCGGATGATTTGGCAGAACCAACGCCAAGGTTGAGGAGAGCGTTTGTAACATCACAAAGTGCTGCATTTTGTTTTTTTGTTTTTTTGCCAGAGCTGCATGTTTCAGCACAGCACACGTGTTTTGGGTCAAGGATGAAAGGACTCACCTCATTTTCTGGGGTGGTGGTGGTGGTAGAGGGAGGGTTCGGGGGGTTCAGTAACAGCCAAGAGACTGATACTGTTGTTAGAGAGTCGAATTTTCAGATACACTGTGCTAATGGTGATGATAAACATCAAATTAATCCCACCCCAAAATAGGAGTCAAGCGAGCATGGAAATAGCAGGAGTCCCCCGCTCGGCACAGGGAGGAAAAAAAAAACCCAAAAAAATGGATGATTCATACTTTATTTCCATTATGATGCTTTCGAAATTTACTGCCCACCGCAGGAATAAATACATTAACAGCGGCCGGCGAAAATCGATAGCAATAAAGCCAAAGAAGATGGTTGCGCGGCGATGCGTTTATCCACGGGTTGAACGCCGGCAGTTAATCAGGGTCTGTTTGGCCTCTCAATGGACGGGATTAGGCCCCACGATTCTCGGCGGGCACCAGAGATTTAATCGCAGCGAGAGTTCAACCGCGGCGCAGATGACGAGCAGCTCGGGATTAGACTGGCAAACGTGCAGGTCTGGTGTCAGGAGCCGCAAGCCACACGACTGCCTCCCTCTCTCTCTCTCTCTCTCTCTCTCTCTCTCTCTCTCTCTCTCTCTCTCTCTCTCTCTCTCTCTCACTCTCTCTCCTTTTTTTTGTGGAGGGGTGGCACACATATAATCTATGCAGAAAAAGCTCTTTGACTGCTGGGATGATGCAAAAAAAAAAAACAACCTCTTTTACTCAGAGAGGACTCTGAAATGTGTCACCGGGGAAATGTGCTGCCAGGGTCCCTCCCTCAGTGCCATCTGGACGTCCCGACTCAACAAAAAAAAAAAGAAATAGATAAAAGCAAAAGAAGTCAAAAACTGAGTCACAAAAGTTGCACCCAATAAACAGGATTTTAAAGATTCCCAATTAAAGTATCTTTACTTCCTTCCAAATGCCAATGAAACGGGGAAAAAAACAAAAAACAATGATTTAGATGAAAGGGCAACATGGTGGTGCAGTGGTTAGCACTGATAGCAAGAAGGTTGTGAGTTTGATCTCCAAGTTCCCCATGTTCTCCATGTGTCTGCGTTGGTTCTCTGCGTGTTTTGGTGACCCACCTAATAGGGGGAACAAATTTATAATGGAATATGTAGAAAACGTGCTTTAATACCTATTGAAAATGAACAAAAGCATTGCAAAAAATATGTCTTTGTAGCCACACGGTATTTCGCTCTTTATTGAAATGACTCTTAAAACACAGGAAAAAAATGGATGAAGTACAGCCCTTTTATAACTTACTTATTATTAATATAATTTCTTCAAGTTTGGCGGGCCGGATTAAAAAGCCTAAAGGGCCGCATTTGGCCCACGGGCTGTAGTTTGTCCATGCCTGGTTCAGAGGAACATGATGCTAAGTGTTGTGTCTCTGTGTCTGTGCCACAGCGTGGAGCTGGACTTCAAGCTGCAGGAGGACAAGCTGCAGCCGCTGATGAAGAGACTGTGCCCCATGGACGGCCGGCAGTGTCCCGCTCTGCCTTACTCCAACGAGGTGTTCACCACCACACCCAAGCGCAAGTCCAAGACAGAGTCCAAAAAGCACGCTCGCTGGAAACTCTGGTTCCTTTGAATAAAACATAAGGATTTTGAGGAAACTCCCTCTTTTTGTCCGTTTTTGTTTTTTCTGGGTTTTTTCTTTTTTTGGAGGGGCGGGGGAGACAACCGGAGTGGGTTGTTGTTGCAGCAGGTGCGTGATACCCTTTTTTTTTTTTTTTTTTCCCAACAATGGCGCGCTGCCAGGCTGCAATCAGGCCCGGGAGACGGGATGACAAAAGAAGCCGGTGCGTTGGAGGTTTTTCCGGGTTGAGACGGTACATCCAAGGACAGCAGAGACACACGCGTCAACAGAAAGTGGTTGGGGTTGGGTGGGGATGGAAATTCTCTGAACCCTCTATTTTTTTTTTTTTTTTTTTTTCGTGGCGGCACGTTTGCTGCAGAGGATCGACACCCACCTGCAAAACAGCGAGCTTTACAGGAAAAAAAACAAAAAACTTTTTCTTTTTTCTACGTGTATTTTTTCAGGTGTGCAAAGACGGAATTCCTTAAATATATAAATATATATTGAAATGCACGTCTCACTTTATATCTGTCTTTTATTGAGTCCTCCAATGCAATGCACTTTTGGTCCTCCTCACCCAACCCCTCCACCACCCCTCGCCCCCGCCTCCCTCCTCCCCCCTCGCCCTGAGAGCATATTGCTTGGCAACAGGAGGAGGCGTTGTGTGGAGAACCCCCCCCCCCGTCCCCCTTTTATGAGAGACGCTATAATCTTTGAAAGGACATCAGCCGCAACCCAGCAAAGCACAAACATTTGTCTCTTGAGAGGAGCAGGGGTGAAAGACTGAGACGCGGTACAGAACATGGCAGTTTTGTCAGGCCCACTTCTCCTCTCCTTCTTTTCCCCTCCTTATCTCTTTGACATCCCACTCGCTCGCTCCGTCCGGCTGACTGACGGTCCGCCCGCCTTTGTTAATGACCGCCGCCTCCACCTCCGTCATCTCTGTCATCACCTTCCTTCCTTCCTTCCTTCCTTCCGTCCTTCCTTCCTTCCTCCCTTCCTCCCTTCCTTCTCTTCTCCCATCCTTCCGCCCGGACCGCCACGTCGGCGCTGACTCGCGGCGTCAGCCTCTCCTTAGCAAGGTACTGTGAAATTAAAGTTCCAAACGTCCTAACGTCGTCCGTTAGGGGTCGCTCCACTCACCGGCGGCAGAACTGCTTCAAGGAAGAAGAAAAAAAAAACCCCGCTCTGCGCCAGGTCAGGGCTTTTTCTAATCACAACGTCTTGTGATTAGAAACGACCGTGACTAAGAGAGAATGTTTTCTATGATGAACTCAAACTGTCTTTGGGAGTCTTGTTTTTAAGTTTCAGACTAAAAAAAAGGCGAAGGTTACTCTGACCATTAAAGCAGCACCATGTGGTTCTTCTGCCTTAAAAGATGGCTTTAAGATCATTTTTGTGATTCTTTGGCTGACTGTAGGGGAGAACAGCAGCACTCTGCTGGCACAGTGCACTCAGCTGAATGTATAACCAGTGCTAGGCTGACTGTGGAATGCAAGTGTCGTACTCCGGGCCAGCAGGGGGCACTGTGTGAGTAGCAGAGGCTCCATTTTCCTCATCGTGAGTCACCGAGTTGCGAAAATTATTTTAAAACTGTAGTTTTGAGCTGGGAAAAAACTCCATATCTCACATTCATTAAAGGCTTTCCTTTCATCGACTTGTGTCGCAGCAAAGCTCACCTGCTCACTGCTGAGCCTGACTTCTTTTCAAGTGATTTTCTTTCTTTATTTTTAATGACCTGTAACGCCTGAATTTGTCAAAAAAAAAAAAAACAACAACAACATTGACTTGCCACTGTAAGTTTCACCGTGCGGAAAAATAAAACAATGTTATTTCTTGCTTTTTTTCCCCTCATACAGAAAGTTTCTTATGTACAACCAGTAGGTACGTCTGTCTCCCAACTCCACGCAGATAACTGCACAGCAGTTGAAGGGCTATGACACAACGCTGATGAAGTACAGTAGCAAATTTTTGCAGACTCTTATGCAGATTCCGTCAAACGTCCACGGCGTGTCAGGAAGAAGCGTCCTGGCCGCCGACCATTAGACTGTACACGGCTGATCATTCTTCAGGTCATCACTGTCGTCATGCAAATGATCTGTACCTTAAGAAAGTGCAATTTCTAGTGGCTATGTGCAATATGATGCATTTTTCTACTGTTTCTACATCACGATTAAAGCATTTTCAACTGACCCAGTGTGCTGCCGTCTCTGCCAAACCGAGGTGCCTTGTTACTTGGCTTGCAGTGGGAGCAGGATAAAGTTGGGTGAGTCATCAGTCTCGACAAACAGTTCAGAGGATCAGGAGATTAAAAAAAATAGACACGGAAAATGTCGTTTGTTGGGCACTAAAATGGTCCAACTTCTAGGTCGCCTGCGTCACTCAGTCTGACAGATATATTTCCATATTGGCCATTTGGTGTCAGTTTCATTTTAATTTAAGGGCAATTTGTGGTTGGATATTTCGAATATGTCCGCGGCTCCGGTCCGACCTTGTTGGATGTTTTTGCACTCTTTCGTGGTTTTGCTCATGGCATTTTTGGACCGGAAAAAAACAGACAAACTCCGGTAGCTCAGTCGACCAGCTGTGGCATACGCGGGCTGTAATTTGAATTTCAAGGAGACTCCTTTGTTTCTGGGTTGTGGCAACATGACGGAGGAGATTGAATGGAAATGCAGCCTCTTTGTGCTTGAGTAGAGCAGAGTTGGAGAAATGGAGCCCTGGAGAATCCGCAGCAGCCGAGGGCTTGCGAGGACATTTTTATCCTCCTCAGGGCGACTGGCCTTTAAAAATAAAAAAGGTGCGAGCGGGCAACTTTCCTCAGAGAGCGGCAGACTTTAACACTGCCACTCTGAGCCCGATCCCCCAGAAACTCAGCCCCTTTGTTCGTTCTCACCTCTTCCACGGCTGATTCGTGTCCCCTTGCGTTACAAAAGTCTGTTATTGTGTGACTTCGGCGGGATTTCCCCCCCAACATTATTTCCACGGCTCTCGCCTCACTCTACATTTATCTCCTCCTTCTACCATCTGCTTCATAATCCTCGGCACGTAGGAGTTGCGCCCTTGAATACGAAATGCAGGAAGGATTTATTGATCATATGCTGTGTGGAGAGATGCCTTTCTTGCGTGACTTTGTCTTGTTTGGGCAGAATATGAGTGCATGTTTGAAGCATTCTCATTTAAACTACACAATCTGACAGTGTCAAAGTAGCAGGTGGGAGTGTCACTGTGGATTTCATGAAAAAATAGATTTCTTTACATTTTAAACACTATTATAATAATAATAATATGTAATAAATGGGATATTTTAAACAGTACGCAATAGGATTCTAAACTGTAGGACCCTATGAGGTGTTCAGAGCAGCGTCCTGACTTCCAGGACACTGGTCACCACACTCATGGCTCACTCAGAGGCAGGTGGAGATCAGGTGAAGGTGATGAATGGATGAAGAGGGCAGCAAATGGGCTTTGAGCGAAAGAAAATGGCAACCTTTCCCGGGGACATTTCCTGTCCGCGCAATCAACCGAGCGCTCCGGAAGAGCTGGTTTCATTTTCCCAGGTTGGAGGAAGAGTGTCCTTATCCATCGGATCCTCCCGCCTCAACTTGAAGCCCTCAGAGTCAAAGCACCCAAGTGGCCCAAGTGAACGAGGCGCCACTCACTCTCCTCCACCTGGTCGGAACGCCTCGTGGAACGTTTCCCAGATCTGTTGGATTTCTATCACACGTCCATCTGGGAATTGGCTGCATGGGACATTTGCAGGGTGTCGGAGTTTCTGTCGGTCAGAGTCGAAGCTGATAAAGCCATCTGTTTAAAACTTGAAGCTTCCTGCTTGTGACACTTCACTGGTGTCGCGGCTCTGGGCTGAGCTTCAAATTCCTGCCAAAGGCGGTTCAGACAGAAAATTGTTTTTCGTACATCTTTAAAGGGCAAAATGTCATCTGATTCCGCTAAACCTGACACTGCTGTAGCATCTCCGGTTGCCTCTTTAGCAACAGCCACTTCCTTGTCTTCTTCTATGGTTATTGAGAGCATAATACAGGAATTCTTGCTGTTTTGAGCTCTGAAAAAGGAGAAAAAAACAGTTTAACTCCTCCAATCTCTCCAAACTCTTCTGGTGGGAGCTTTTTAAGATGGACAATCAATATTTCACATTTGAAATCTATTGCAAGGTGTCACACTTCTGATTCTGCCACCCTGTTAAAATGAGGTTGCTTTTAAATATTTCAACCTGCCACCTGTTCATGTGTAATGTAGTTACAGCACAGCAGCGGCGAGTGGAAGAGAGAAGCGAGCAGGTTTGATGGCTGCAGTGTGATGAGATCCTCAGCGAGATAATAACTGGAGTACGCCGGATACTGTCTCATCCCAGAGGAAGAGAAGGAAAAGGAAAAAAAAGTCCCGATCTCCAGCGAAACACAATTGGATCCACATGATGTGGAAAGAACACTATTCACTTATTCTAATTACCTTGAATTGTTCCGCCATCATGAAAGGCTCAGCATGCAAACTGATTGAGTTCAGACGTGGGTAGGTCTAATTTAAACTTACCATGCGTGAAATCTTCTTTCGTCGCGGAGCCCTCGGTGAGGATGGAGGATTTCCATTGGACGCTCCATCTTAAGAGCCATCGCAGTGACGGGGTTGTGAGTTCTCGAATGAGAGACAAAAGGGAAACGGCTGTAGTGTGTTCAAGGTCGAGTGTGTGAATTTTTTAAGATGGCCGGTATTTAAGGAAGCCCGCCTGACAACGCGTTTCATATTCAGCTCACTGTCAGGAGGGCTTCATTAAGAAATGGCGGCGCAAGATGGCAGCTAACTAGGAGCAAGATCGTCCTGCCTTCGCCCTATGACAGCTGGATTGATGGGTGTCACTCATAAATCAAGCAAAATATAGGTATAGAAGTGGAATATTGGAATTGTGAGTCTCGTGACACCAGCGCTCGTGAGATCTTTGCTTGCGCGTTGGGAAGGAGAAACTAGCTGCGTCAATCTGACCTTGAAACACCATCAGCTGTTATCTAATCCCAAATAAATGTATTGTTATCATTTGTTATTTGCTGCCGCGTTATGAGGCGTGTAAATTAATAACCTGAACAGAGTTAGTTAATGTCGCTGCCGAAGGCCGAAAAGAAATTCGAATTGTTCGTAACTGCAATTTATTTATTTCATATGGCCTTTCACAGGCATTTTACTCATCTGCAATAAAAACCCAACTGCGGCGTGGGACTCGTTATTAAAATGGATGTGTAAAATACGGCGCGGAAATGGAATCGCTCGTCCCTTTCACCCGCTACAGTTTCTGGCTGCGGTAAATCATCTCCGCTCGGGCAGCGATCATAGTCACATCACAGGAACAGCTGTCTTTTAGCAGGCCGTCAGAGGACTCATGACACTGATACTCACAGTCACTTTAACATTACAAATATAGTGCACAAACTGCTGGCAGCACAAGCCATCATAGCAAAAACTGGTTCCCATTTCAACCAAAATGGCATTATCAAAAAAAGACAATCTGCAGTGATTCTCAGGCACAAAGTAAAAAATGTCCAACCCTATAACGTCATTCCTCCATTTCATTAGTATTATCATTGCTTATTATCACCATCGGGCTCTGAGGACCATTTGAAGCAGTTCCAAAAACTCTTCTGCGTGGGGTTGAATAGACAGAAGGCCAAGCCTGCTGAGAGTCCAGACATCTGTCAAATATAACAGTAAAGACTCCCGGTCTGGTGCCGACTTCCACTTCTGCTGTGAGCTTAATCACCTTGACAACTCTCCCGCTTCGCCCTGATTGACCGGAGGTTGATTGCTCAAAATGCTCATAATGCCGCTGACCTTTATGTCTGGCATTTATGCCTTTGACGACGTTTGCTTGGTATGGAAAATATATCAGCATCCTCCTAACGGATCAAGGCAAAATCAATAGGGATTTTGGAAAGACGACTAACATTAGAGTTCAGTTTTGTTTGAAAACGAATTAATACATTTAAAAAAAAAAATAAAAATAAAATTATATGTCATTATTACCAATGATAAACGTTTATTCTGTTCATTCTGAATGCAGTTACAGTTTCTATCTTTTCCTTCCTTTCAGGTCCAGACGACACTATTTTGGGACACAGCTGCAGTTACACACTGCACCTGTT
Source organism: Nelusetta ayraudi (assembly GCF_046127955.1). Classification (NCBI taxonomy): domain Eukaryota; kingdom Metazoa; phylum Chordata; class Actinopteri; order Tetraodontiformes; family Monacanthidae; genus Nelusetta; species Nelusetta ayraudi. Next base: position 1,719,809 of record NW_027466106.1, read on the forward strand.
ACCATTCTGAGTGTGAACTGTAGGATTTTACATGCATATTGAATGTGGCTGCAATTTGTATTTATTCCCTTTCTTTTTTTTTTTTGAATGTTTTTTTTTTTGCCTGATGGGGTTCTCTTGCCAGCTGTAATCAGTGACTTCATCAGCCCGTGGTTGCCATGGAGCCTGACCTGTGTGTCAGCGATTGACGGGCGCCATCAATCAGTGAGCGGCAGCAATTTTAAACGACGAGGCGGCAGGAAAATTAGCCGAGCAGAAATTGCACGGGTGGAAATTCCAATGCGCAGACAAGTGGTTAACCCTCAATGCTACGAGCAGAATTGCTTCATTTATCCATGTAGTTCACACTTTGCATTAGTGGGGGCACACTTAAGGTAAATTCATTCTTTAACCATCCTTCAACCTTTTTTCAACCATCTTTCACCCATTTTTCAACACTTCTAACACTTGGCCATTTCAATAAGAAGGAAGAGAGTCAATTAGTGCATCAGGCTTCAGTCTTGACACTTCGCCTCTACTCGGAGGATTTTGACTGCGTGGTGTCTGACCTGAGTCGCAGCAGCAGCAGCAGCAGCAGCAGCAGGGTGCATCCACTTGAGGAGCCCCGATACTGATGATGGAAGAGCAGCAGGGGGTTCGCTGAGTGAAAGGCCGCCGGGACTGATGAATACAGACAAGCGGTGATGAGGAGGAGAGGGAGCGTGCACTAAATTCAGAAGGAACTCCGGTGCGGGTCGCGTGCTGCATCAGTCAGAATTTAGACCTCCGAAGGATGTCTTATATAACTTGCAAAAAAAAAATTGGGGTTCATTGCTCATCCATGTATGAGGCCAACTTAGTGTGAAATCAACAGTGACATATTGTGTGCGTGATGGATAATCGTAGATCTGGAAACAGGACCTTAAATCTTAGTGTGAGGGATTGAATAACAGGAAGTGATGCAACCAGGGAGCCTGTGTGGACCGAATGACAGGGTTCTGAACTTTCACCAGAGGACTCCTGACATTTGCTTTGGTACCACAGCACGACAAATATGTAACACGCAATCCCTATTTGCATGCGCTGGCCTTGGATTCACCCTCGTGTTCAGTCGTTCAGAAGCACAGGACCAAAGGCTCAGTTTTAAATCTGATCAAGCAAATTAAACAAATTAGATCAAAATGATCAGGACGCATAAGAATTCTTTCAACAGGAAGTACTAACGCATCGCCGCCTCCGATCGCCATTCCGGATGTTTCACGCTCGCAGCTCTCTGTGCAGGAGCCTTTGCCTTTTGCCGTGCCTGTGTGTTTTGTGCTGCTGCAGACACACTTCTCTTTCTTGAAAGTCAGCCAAAAATCCTTTTGTGTGACATTTGCTTTATCACACCATTAGACAGAGTACTTCTTAGTTTGAACAGAGACAGAAATCTATTTTTCACCGAGCAGACTACGACCAAGAGCTGTGAGTACACACAAAAGTGTGTTTTTGAAGGAAACTGTTTATTCTGCTCTTGTTTAAGGTTTTTAACACGGCCTCTCTTGTCATTATTAAAACCAGGGATCACTGCGGTCTTTTCATTTATATTTCTGAAAAAAAAAAAAAAAAAAACCTCTCTACGAATGACATCAAATCCCTTCACAAAACAAAACCAGTCCAAAGCTAATCCAACACACATGATATGGGATTATAGTTGCCTCCTATTACAAAAGGCCAGGTCTTCCGGCAAGATTATAAAACCCAACTGCATTTGTACAATTTACGGTCAGGTTTGAATGTGGGACATGACATGAAAATGACTATAAATATTAATGTTATGCAGATTGGATTTGTGCAAGATGCTTGTGCACTGCACAGTGGTAGATAATTTGAATGTGCGATAGCGTTTTGATTATGTCTGGGATGTTCCATTTCTGTATGTAAATAAGATCCGTTATGCGCTGAATGAGGCGCCGCTGAAAAACACAAACAATGTGTCGGCCAGTAGTAACAGCGGCTATTGTGCGAATTCGTATCCATTCATTCATCCAATTGAAATAACACAAGTCTATGTGTCAGTTACTGAATATTGCAGATAATTACCAAAAATTAGTTTGTAAAATCTTAATTTGTTTTGACTTTGCCTGGTAAACGGATGAGAATTCATCTCCGAAATCTTGCAGAAGAATCTGGCCAGCCTCCAATGAACAATTATGTCAACCTGCCTCACAAAAACGGATTTTACAACTAATCAGCTTCTTTTGCAGAAGTGACGGCTCTGAAAAAACAGAAAAGACAATGAGGAAGAACTGTGGCTACTCTGAGTTGTAACGCCCCATGTAGGTTGGATTTCAGCTCAGAAAGTTGGGGGAACTCGGAGAACCCAGAAGCCAGTTTGGAAGCCCCGCCCTCCATCAACAGTGGGCATTAGCTGTGCATTGCACCTTAGATTAGGCACTGAGTTATTGTTTTGTGCAATATCTTCCTTTACACAAATCGACCTTCTGCTTTTAAACATGTCCATGATCTTGTAGCCTGCGGCCGTGTGCAGACGTGCGCTAACTTTGCCAACCACGACAACAGACGCGTCAATTTTTGACTCACAAGTGAAAACGCTCTCGACTGAAATGGGACCTCTGAATTCCAACAACAGCGCTGAAGGGGTTCTGTTGCATACGGCGCCGTTTTTATCCTCAGTCTCGGCCAATTTTGGCAAGGGCTTCCGTTAGCCTTGAGGCAGTGACGCACAGCTTGTTTTGCACAGTAACATCCGAGGTCCGCTTGAATGTGACGCCTTCCCTGCTCTGCACCTGCCACCCCCCCTCCCACCCCCAAGTCCTCCTCCAAACACTTTCTATGGGCTCTTTACCAGATGGATACATAAGAGAAAGTGTTCATACTGAAACCGGCAGGTCAATGAAACGCACCGCAGGCGCTGAGTTCGGAGCGTCCCGCTGATCAATGCATGACTTTGAAGATGGGAAAGGATTTAAAGTCATAATGCAAAGGTCAACCTCGGCAACAGATTTACAGAGCGGATGCGGCTGAGAAATAACTCCGCCTCTGCTAATGCCACTGTCAAAGGAAGTATATAAACAAACACACTTAACCTTTTCAGCAGCACTTGCCTCACCGCTCCCGGGAGCGAAGCTACGCTGATTATCCACCGCGATCCGTGTGTGGGCGTGTGTGTGTGTGTGTGTGTGTGTGTGTGTGTGTGTGGTTTTGGACATGTTGCCTCAGATATAATGATCATAGATGTATTCTTTTTTTTTGGCCTGTGAAAAGATGCCTCTTGCTGGCGTTGACGGCTTTTGGTGTCGACGCTCTCAGCACAAAGATTTTATCCGGATATCGAATATCTTTGTCTTTTGATTTTGCGTGTAACCGCCGGCGTTCAAGACAAATTTGCTAAGCCTCTTTTCTGTTTGGGAGCAAATCCCGGATTCATCACTTTGCAAAGTGTTTATTGAAAAGTGGACTTCCTTGTCTTTTGTATGAGAGCTGCTGTGGGACTCACAACAGACCGCCCTTAATCAAAATGTGTCGTTTTCATCCGTTTGACGCTGTCAAGTGATAAAAATACATCCGATGAATGATCTGCAGCCAGATTTCTTCTTTCTTTCTTTTTTTTTTCAGCAGTGAAACCAGAACTGGCTTCCAAGTTGTGACCCTTGCCTCATTTATTTGTTGTTTTTTTTTCCGGTCTAAGACTTATGTGACCACCTGCCAATGTCACAGGTGTGCGTTGTAAACAAATTCATTCTACATGCTTCCAAATCTCAATCTTCTGTCCCAGCATAAAATCGTGTAAAACTTGTGAGAGGCGAGCGATATCTCCTCTAAACGTGGGCGTTCTCTCAAGGCCAACGTAATGGCGACGGCGACGCCTCATTGTGTCGACTTCTCTCCCTGCTCCCCTCCCCCAGTGACGTACCGCAGGAATGCTCTGGCGCTTTGGAAACCATCTGTGTGCAATTGATTATTTTTACCCCAAGAGATAATGAGAGTCTACAAGGGAACCCCGAGGAGAAACACTTGCTTTCGAGAAATCAACACTTTGTTTGCACTTTCAGACTCCTGGCAAAATATTGATCTGGAAGACCATGTCATTGTGCAAAAAAAAAAAGCTATTTCTGCACGTGCACGTGTTAGCTCGAACGCAGGTGAACGCGCTCACAGCTCCGTGTGAGTGTTGCTCTGTTTTTCCCTCTCTCTCTCTCTCTCTCGCGAGTACATGATTGTGGATGTCGGGGACACGCCGTCTGACTGCATTGCAGTGGAAAAATAGCTGAATGCATTAGCTGTAGGTGTGAGCGCCGCCATGCATCCTAATGGCTGCGAATCGTTCCGCGGCGTTAGCGGCAGAGAAGGCCTCTGAAAGGGAGGGTCCTCGGTCGAGCACTGCGAGTCGCACGGGTCAGCGGGAGGAATGCGATTTGTGCGATTTTCGTTTTGGACAAAAAGGCGTCACTTCCTCCTCCGCCTCACCCACCCACCCCCGCCTCCCTGCAGTGCAATAAAAAAAACATTTGTGATCGCAGGTCTAAAGTTGGAGCGTCGCGCCAAGACACTCGGAGCCTATTTTAAACGCTGTTGCAATTTTCTAATTTTAACATGAAACTTTTTGCACGGGGTGCTTGTCACTTCTGGTCGAGGAGGAGTGAAGGGTAGAAGCAGATGCGGGAGGGGTGGGGGGGGGGGGGTCTGTTGTTCTTTACTATCTGAGTGACAGAGTTTACGGCTCCGATGACCTGAAAAACCTGACGAGCGACGAGATGCTGATGAAGTTTCACACAGAGACAAACAGACACACACACACAGACACGCCGGCTCCAAAGCAGCACTTGATTTGTCGAACTCTTACATCCTCGGGAGGCCGTTTAATGATGTGATTGCCGCCCCGGCTTTTTGGCCCTCAAGCAAATCAGAACAGCTTTATTTATTTATTTGTTTGTTTGTTTGTTTCATTATTTAATTTAGTCTTGTAGAGCTCAATCATTCAAATCAGGAACCTTCAGATACATGTTCGCCCTTGTAGTATTTGCAGCTTAGCTCACTATAGTGACTTCCCTTTGTTAGCTGTGCATCGCAATTATAAAAGCCTTGAGTGTATAAATAGCCAACAAAAAAAAACTTCAAAAATATCCGGGGGAGACCTGGAGTGTCAGAAACAACGTCCTCATTCGCAATTAACACTTCCTTGCCATATTACGTTTCACTGGCTCGTTAACTTTGGCTACTTTATTTGCTTGAGCTCAGCGGATTCCTTGTTACCGCCACGTTGAGTGTGTTGTTAACACAGGTGAGAGCTGTAACCTCGCACCGGGGGTTTTTCCGCTCGGCGTCGAGTCTGAACCTTACAGCAATTAACTGCAATGGCCGTGCGGCTGTTAACGAGCTTAAAGATCTGACCTTTTTTTTTTTTTGCCGCGACCAAGTAATTGCTGCCTGGATACTGGCTGTTCAGAGTAACTTTCTGTCTTTTCTTTTTTTTTTTTTCTGAAGAGAGATGACAGGAGCAGCGTCTGGACTCATTTTGACCCGGAGCCTTTAATTAGTATCTGTCCAAGCACTCAAATTGTCCCGACCGTTTACAGAAGACACGCTGAATGCCACCGCAATGGTTACTTGTTTTGTACAAATAAAAGGCATCCTTTCTTTGATCCGTTTCTCTTTTGTTCTGCTGTTTTTTCTGGAAAACAACTTTTGCTGTTTCACTTCTCTGTCGCCCCCTTGTTTTTGCACTCGCAGGGTGTTTTAAGTGCGCATGTTGCTGGTGAGACCCGTCTTCTTTGTTATGAACGGGGGTGGAGGAGGTAAAAGTATTCTGTACTTTAGTAAAAGTAAGAATTCTAGTGAAAAAAAAAATCTGCTAAAAGTAAAAGTACTGATGTGACTCATTTACTGAACAGCCGAGGTTCTATAAAGTCCCCCTCTAAACTACGATCTACTTTTCTATTGGACTACGCCACAGCATAATCCAAGTAGATCCACTTCCAGCAACAACGACTAGAATAATACTTGAGTTACTTTTAACAGAATTCGTATCTTTTAAACACAAAATTGCTTTTTAGTAGAAAATAAAGATATTGAGGTACAAATGGAGGGAATCAAAGTAAAAAGTCATCAGAAAAAGAATTAGCAAAGCACAGATAACAGAAAATCAGAAAATCTATTTAAAGTTATAGTTCGCATTTGACCCACCACCTGAGGGTGCTGTGCTCGATTAGATGATCTAAGTACTACTACTCACACCAGTACTAGTACCAGGACTATTTAAGTACAGTAGCAAAGTAATTGCATGTCGTTACTCTCCACCTCTGCAACAGGATCACCATCTTTGACATCTGGGGTGAAGAGTTTACTTTCTCTTCTGAAACTCCCTGCAGACTGTGTGCAGACATAACAAAATGTGTCATTTAATTATGACAATCCGCAGGGTGTTTTTATACCCGTTGCCATGTCCGCTGGTGATGCTCTTTCATTTTAGTCACCCGGGCAGACGGCGCTTCCAGAAGCCTCTCAAAAGACATTTTTCACCGCTGCCATGTTGGCAAGGAAGAGCCGGGAGAGCACAGGTGTTTCCGCTGATACTCATTTAGGTTTTGTCCCACTGCAGGTGAAATAGAGTCAACTTGCTGCCACTGTAGCCCGACGCCTTTTGACGGGGAGCCTCCGACTCACTCAGAGGAGCGCCGGCTTTGATTAAAACCCTATTAATGGGGCACGCACCCACCTGCAGTGGCACTTCGCACTCTGCCTGCCGTACGTTCGGAAGGTCCTGCAGCCAACAAGTGCGCGCCCCTGCCAAGGCCAGCAGAGCATTCGAATAAAAAAAAAAAGAAAGAAAGAAAAAGCACATTACTCGCATTTTTCATGGGCCACGGCCAAGCTTTTCACACAGTTTCGGCAAAAATCTATTCAGCCACTTGCGAACCGGCGAAACGACAAACAATGTCAGCTGCAGACATAAACCCGGTGGCAGAGGCAATCAGGCCGACAGCGTGAGGAAGGAAGATGAGCTCATAATCAGTTTGTCAGCTTGAATAAGAACTCGCGCAGGCTGAAGGGATTAAAAAAAAAAAAAAGAAAGAAAGAAAACGAAATAGCTAATCGACTGGAAACTGATTTGACTGATGAGCCACCGAATAAAGCATCAAGCCGGTGGATCCATCACATTATACAGTGCATTATCCCAGTGTTATTATGGTAATGACAGGAATTACAGTACACAACCTGTCCGCCCAGCGATGATAGTTCACAGTAAATGATTAATGATTCTGGCGCCGGCAACCAGGTAGCGCCAGAGCTCTGCTACGATTTGGCCAGTGGCTCAACCCAACTAGCAAAACCAGTCAAAATGCATATTTTAAGCCTTCACTCTAAGATATAAGGTCAACCATTTACCATTTATGATATGTCTCTTTTTGGCTTTTCGTTGTTCTCCTGCTCCTCATTCAGAGGCCACACGTTCAAACCACTCCGCCGACATGCTGCCCCCTTTATTCACTCTCAGCTCCAAGATAATAAAACCACATCATTTCCGTATCATCACGGCGGCTTCAAGCTAATAATGCGGGGCGCACTCCTGGAGGTTTTACAAATGAAGAGCCCGCTTTAAGTGCAGTTTGACATGATAAACATGCAGTAAAAGCACCATCTGCCCATACGGCGGCCAATTACATTATCAGTCGCCGGCTCTCTAATGGAGATGGAGTGAGCCGGAGCGGCGGCTACACCGAGCGTGGCAGGTGAACGTCCCATGTGGTCGCAGCGTAATTTCAACCACATGGTCGACTGGCAGAGGCGGAGGAGTCCCTCTCTTCAGCGGGAGGATAGTTTGTTTCTCCTCATTGAACATTTTCTCTTCTCTTGTTTTTGTGATGTTTTGCCATGAATTCTTCAAGCGCTGCTGCAGCTGCTGCTGCTGCTGCTGCTGCTGCTGCTGAGAGAGTTGAGAATGTTCTGGTACAGACATGGTAGTAGTAGGACCTTTCTGATTTGTTATTGAAAGCCTATGAGATGAACTGGATGTCCTTTCCTCCAATTTTAAAGGAGCGCTTTAACAAAAAGACAAAAGAGTGTTTTTATTCCCAACATGGATAAACCTTTGCTTCGGGGTTGGCTAAGCTCAAAATGGAAAAAAAAAAATGAAAAACAATCCTCTAACTGTGCGTCAAAGACTGACCTGGGAAACAAGTTGAGAAAGCCAAACATAAATTGACCACAACACGTGAGGCTTAAACCACGAGAGAAAAGGGGCCTATAGAATCAGAAATGGCAACCCACCCGGTCTGCTGCTACAGAAACAAAAGAAATGTCCAAAAATTGGGACATGGTCAATGGGAGGAGAGGAGGAGGAGGATGGAACAAAATAAAACATGTTGTCAAAATCCAAACATTTCTGGACATAATGACCAGTTTGTGTGAACCCATTTGTCTCGTGCAGAACAAGTGCAGGCGGCTCGCGGGTTCGGGAGGTTAAATGGGTGTTGAAAGTGGGGACGGTAAAGAGAAACGGTCGGCGGAAACGCCTCTGACAACAGCCTGGAACGTGGGACAGCAGCTCCGGCTCCGCCAGGGTTGGACGGGGAAGGTCCGTCTGCAGCCCTCCAGCCGGAGAACAGCCACCGGCGCGGCCGCAGATAATTGGCGAGGGAGCGGGGCGAGAAGCCGGGTCCGCGCCCCCGTTAAAATCAATTTGCAAAGGGCCCGGCTGACGGTCATAAACACATTTGTGTGCGTGTGCACGGGGCCATAAATTCGCCAGGGTTGTGTGATCACATTACCATTTACATACCCACTGTGTATTTTGCAAAGTGGGGGGCGAGCGCGTGCGTGTGTGTGTGTGGGCGGGGTGGGGTTGGGGTGGGTGTATTCTGCAGAGAGACCCACCGAGTGTGAAGGTCCCTCAGGTTATTCACGGCCCGAGGGGGGCCATCACTCTTGCGCATTTCACTGCACCATTTGCTTCTATTTAACATCATTTATCTGAGGTGATGAAAGAAGTCAATATGTGGAAAGAAGGAGGGGAAAAAAAAAAAAAAAGGAGGGGAAAAGCCAGAGGATTCCACGCGCGCACACACACACGCAGACACACGCTAGCCCGCACATGCTGAGAAATGACACAACCGTCTCGGGAAGAAGAAGAAGAACAAAAAAAGAAAGAAAGAAATACGCCCAGAAACAAATGCAGCCAAACAACCAAACAAACGCAGCAAATAGAAATCTATCAAACAGCTGAACGCCGGTCGAGACGTCAGAACCGGCGCACGCCTCATTTGTCCTGCCATTAAAAACACGGAGGCAGCTGAGGGATCCCTCGCGCGGCCATCTATCCGTCAGACAATCTGCTTTCCACGCATGTAGCAGCCAAATGATTATTTACCGCCTGCTGTCAACAACGGACGTATGAATAAATTCATAAATGCGAGTGTTTTTTCCTTCTTCTTCTTTTTTTTTTTGGTGCACGGATTCACTCGCACGCCTTCCGCCGCATAAATTTCAGGCGTTTATTGGCAGAGGAGAATCAGCTCCTCCGCTCTCACCTGCCGCCGCCGCAATTAAGGAAAACTGATGGGGAATTCTGCGATCCTTTGTCGAGTCTTTTCGCTCCTGGTTTTGCGAATGTTCCCGTTTGTTTTCCGCGTCGATAAGGCTCAGAGGGCTGCGGACGGAGCACCCATCTCTCAATGTCATGAAATATTCAAACCATGGGTGGATTTTCCCAAACAGCGAGCCATAACAGGGGAATCCCTTTTGGAATACAGAGCTTTTGGGGTTTTTTTTTTTTTTTTTTAACAAAGGTTTTAAAAAAAAAGAGAGCACATGGCTTGATTTCAAGAGTTGCGTTTCAAAGAGCCTCCGCTTCATTAAGACACCTTTAATTCTTTAGAGCTGAGCAGGCAAAGCTGATTTACTTCCTTAAAGGCCTCTGATTGCACTGGTCCAAGGCACTTCCCTGTCTGTGCGCTACGGAAGCACATTGCTGACAGCCTGGACAAAAGAACAGGGCTCAGTAGCACGTTATAACGTGAAAATGATCACGTTAGTTTGTGATAATTTTCACATTATCACCTGAAAGTGATGTTATATTACATAAAAATGTGAAACTGTCACGTTATTTTGCGCTAATTTTCACTTTATAACGTGATATTGAGCCCTGTTTTTGTCTCGCAGGGCAGCATACTACAGAAGCCAATCAACTTGAGTTGAATGGCTGTCCACAATAGGACGGCCATTCAAAGGATTTTGGGGGTCCCAGAAACCTAGTTGAAGCTAGCTCTATAAGCTGTGTACCGATCCCATAAAGGGGTGAAAGTAGGCGTGATGTCCAAACAAAATTTGGCTATGACTGATTGCTGTTTTTGCTCATTAGGCTAAGTTAAGCTTTTTACGTTAAGCATTTTAGAATCTCCCCTCAGTGAAACCATAAAAACGTGATAGTTTCACATTATAACGGGAAAATTATCATGCAGTACCATGATAGTTTCACGTTATAATGTGAAAATGATCACGCAAAAGTCATGTGCAATGCGCTTCTGTCGTGCGCAAGACTGCAACTGACGAAACCCAGAACAAGCTGCAAGACATGGTTTTAGTCACTTTTTGCACAAGTTTTAAGTATATTACATAATATATTTTCTCTTTCCAGTCATTGCTTCTGTTTTCTTCCTCACTGCCACTCCACATAACAGACAGCATAACACATAACAGACAGGAGATTATTAGAGGGGGTTTAAAAAAAGACATTCTAATGCAGCTGCTTATTTCCTAGACGTGGAGGGTCAGTCAAGGAAATGTGCAGTCAGCTCAGGCCACTAGCGGATGCCATCTTTTTGATGTAACTGACGCTGAAACAACATATTTCTAGTTTACACGGTTATTTATCAAAGTTCTGTTTGGGTCTCTTACACATTGTAACGGCAAGAAAAATATTGAAGTCGACAGGACACAGACGATGCAGCACACCAGCTACAGATGGATGAAGCCTTTGTCCCTTTGTGCAACTGCACGTGGGTGTAAAACGACCTGCAGACCTTTAATATTCGTCTTATACGCTTTATTAACAATGAAAGACACAGACAAGAAGTAATATGTTAGCAGCCCACGCGGTGCAATTTGAATTAAAAAAAAAAAAAAGGAGCATAGTGGATGAGCAACGTTATTGGTGGTGATTGAATGCCATATATTGCTGGAAATCCTGCTTCAGGTGTTAATTAAATGAATAATCTCCTGCCATCTCTAATCTCAACACCCCCTCCTTTAATTATAACGAGGCGGCCGCGATCATTAGAGGAAACGCTCAGTGTCCTTTTAGCTAAGTAGGAGTTAAGCCCGGCGAAGCGCCCGGCCAGAAGCTGCTCTTAGAGTATGCTGTGATTTATGGGAGTCAGTAACGGGGCTATGCATGTACAATCTGAGGCCAGTTTGCCTCAAATAAGAACCAAAAATAGAATTAAATTGGAGTGATGCTAATTGAGTGGTTGGAGAGTTGCCCAGAAACATTTTCTGCTATTTCTGAGAGAACGTAAAGGTTTCACAATGGTCTAAAGTTATTTGGCCCCGATCTGGTTTCGATCATTCGTGTAATATTTCTTTTGTAAATGTCCCAAAGCGTCTTTCTTTGTTCCTGAAGTTCCTGAGGACTTTCTTGTCAAAGTTAACTTCTTGAGATTCGTTGCCTTGTGGGTTTGGTTTGCTGTTTTCTCAGCGTGGATTTTGCACACGGCGCGTCTTTCTTTCCGCGGTTCGCTGATGTCACGTGTCCTGCATCTTTGATCACCGCCATGCGTTATGCGAATCATGCACAGGTGTGCGTGTTAAGCGATCCACGTGCCGTTGCACCACTGCGGTGACTTTGAGTGATTCTCTGCGAGGGAAGACGGTTGAGCCCCCGCTGGATCCTCAATGACTCTGGACTTCCCTTAAAACCATTTTCAGCGGCTCCCAAAGGGGAAGCTAGCGCACACTGGCGCATTCGTAGCAATAACTTTGTGTCATCCAATAGCAGTTAGTACTGCTGTAGTTGGGCTGTTTTCAATTTATTTGTTATCTAAAAGGTATAGCCTGCCTCATAAAAAATGCAGGGCGGCACGAGGGAGTTCCTCTGTGAAGCGGCGGAGCGAACGCGCCAAGGTTAAATTCAAATAGCGCGCGGCCAAAACTCACCCACAATGCAGACACCCGCTATCGTAGGAATCTTTCAATTATTAGAGACTTTGACAAGCGTTCCCAAAAGCCAGGGGGCTGCCGCGCAGCCTCTGTGGGAAGGCAAATCTCCCGCATGCAGCCTCGGCGCATGACAATGACGGCCGAGGGAGCGGCCGGCTGCGTTCACCCAATCCCGCGTTTCGACGGATAATAGCTCCGGGATGGACGCAGAGTTTACCAGTGCATGCAACGTGTAGCAAATACTGATAATTGAAAAAAAAAAAAAAAAAAAAAGTGAATTATACAAAAACATAACAACTATATGGCCATGCAGTTGATAGTGGAGGGCGGCAGGAAGCAGATAAATCTGTCTATCTAACCCGGTTCTGAAATTTCAGAACTCTCTTCTTTCACTCTTCCGTTTGGATAATGCATCCCCCCCGCACCCTGCCCCCCATTACTGCCACCTACTGCAAGCATTTATTCATGTATCCCGATATGTATTTATTTGTTGGCAGAGTTGCAGATGACGACGGCGTTGCACCGAAGCCCACGGACCCGTTCCTGCATGTGACGACTTCATGGTGTCAACTCTGTTTGTTTCCTTATTTGTCGCCTGCATCCTCTTGTTTGCTGTGCCTGCAAATTGCGGAGCTGCTCGGGGCAGGCGATGTTTATGGAAGATCAACAGCTTGCACAGAGCACAGTGTGCAGCACTTTTCTTTTCTCGTTCTTTTTTCTCTTTTTTTCCTCCTTCCCTTTAAACCACGCGCATGGCTGCTGCGAAGGGTGAAAGCTTTTTGCCCGGGCCGATAATCCTTTTGATGCGTTAATGAGATTGTCATTCATAGTGGTCGAGAGCAAGTCCCGTTGCTTTTCATTTCCTCCTTGTGACGCCTCCCTGCGATGGCACTGTATTAATCCTCAGCGGACGGCTCCCCCCTGTAATATGCAGAACCTCGTCCGATCAGGTGTCAGATCTGACGGATGGAACTGGACTTTGGAACCATAAAATCTCACACAAATCTCAAGTCTGTTTTTTTTGTTTTTTTTACACCAGTTGGCTTTGGGCCTGGATCCACGTATTTCATTCGATGAGTTTGAACGCAAAAACGTGCGTGCGTGTGCGTGGTGCACGCTTCCTTGCGTACCTGGCCAGAGACGGCGTGTGGAAGCAACTCCACGCACATTAAACCGTGTCCGCGGCGAGCGCGCGCCAATGAGCAGGTGGGTGTCATTTGTGTTCAGCCATCAAGCAGCACGGAGTAAAGCTGGTTAAAGCCGTGCGGGCGATGTTGCCGTATCTAATGTAAAAAAAAAAAAAAAAAGCATGCAGAGCAGCGGTGCAGACACGCACTATGAACCCTTGTGCCTACCTGGGCTACGCACATAATGCAACCACGCCAGGCTCAGAATGGCAGGACGAACACGATTGGAGCATCGTGAGAACGATTGGCTTTCTTTCAGTTGCGCTGGAGGCGACCACTGCCTTTTGTTTTTTTTTTTATCTGCTCTGCTGGGAAAGTAAGAATGCGTCAGCTGTTGGCCACGCGACTCTCCAGGTACTGAAAATCTGATTGGTTCACTCTGGATGTGAAAGAAAGACTTGCAACACTGGCCTTCCGAGGTCGTTATGTTTTTAAACCTCCTTTTATCAAATAGGTCTGTTGATATAAACCCAATAAGTCTGAATATCTTTTCAATACAGGAAATATTTTTCTCTTTCAGTCTAACGCGCCGCTTTTTATTAAAAACTGTTAAACCGTCCCTCATTTGCTTTCACGACTGCTCAGGTACGTTGAAACGACGCCGGTTGCTGTGCTGTGCGTTCCAGAAATACCTCGCAACAACGATCTCGGGTGTCTTCGTTGCTTGACTTCACTCTGCCGCTGCACCCGAGAGGATCGGTGGTTTGTTTGCGTTGCGTCAATTAACTGCTTTCAGCCGCGCTTGTTTAGTTTCCCGCAGACGCACCTGCACGTCTGAGCGGAAGAATGTGCAAATGTTTACTATATCTGGACATCACGGCTCTCTCTGCTTGTAAACAGCCAGTTAGTGATATCCAATATTTTTCTAGCGCACACACACACACACACACACACACACACACACACAGACGCACAGATTTTGAGTAGAATATACTTACATTTTGTAATGCTTGAGCAACTTCCGAAGGACAAACAGTGAGTGAAGTCCACCTCTCGGCGCTCAGAAGGACGGTGTTTGCACTCGCGGACGACTCTGTCAAACAGCCCGGCGGAGCCTGAGGGGATTCTCACTCAGAGGCGGCATGATAATTACTGAGCTCATCGCCTATCACAGCTTCTAATAGGAGCGTGTGTGACAGCCGACATCATTCAGATTCTGCTCGTTTCGCCATCATGCCGAGATCCGAGTGTCAGGCAGCGGTGGCGGCAGCGGTGGGGGGGGTGGCGGCAGCGGTGGCGGCAGCGGCGCCTCGGTCACAAACGAGGCACAAGTACATTAAAGGTGAATTAATTATTAAAGGTAGAGTTGGATTTTATTAAAAGTACAAGGCAGGTGTTTGATTGTCGCTTCAATTCGAGGGAGCATTTCTTTTTAACAAGTGGAACAAACTATCAATAATTCAGCGGGCGAAGTCTTCGCAGATTCCTCCCTATAATTAGGTTCACGGAGGAGCCAATAAGATCGACGGCAACTTTCTCAAAACTTCTCGCAAGATTAAAAAGGGTATTGACCTGAACGCTGCTGCGCCACCTGCCTCAAACTCTGGTTTGTTTTGTAAAACTTTGCAATGATTTCATTTCTTTTATTTATTTATTTTTTTTTTTAATGAGAATTACACTATTTAAGCTATTATGAAGGTAATTATACCTGTCTTGACAAACACTCCCTGATCTTTCGCCTTTGCAGCAGGTAGATAATGTGGAGCCCCCAGTTACAGCCACAGAGGGCGCTGTTGTAAAAGGGGTCCATTGGAAATAAAAAAAAAAGGTTGCAGTGACACTATTTAATGAATAGATCTGCATTTAGCATTGCTTACATGTGTAGCAGCATATGTGTAATATTAATGTCTCCCGATGCTGGCTATAGATCATCGCGTTGCCTCATGCAGAATTCATATCTGCGGCAGCTCGGGGGTCTCGAGTCGGGACAAGAGTGAAATATACCTCAGTGTTAGCACTGTTTTACTTGAGTAACCGCCTAATTCATCACATGGGGGGATGCATGCTTACTGCACCTCGCTGAGGGTTTTAAGGCCACCCTGCTGCGCTCTTGCAGGGAGAAAGGCTAAAACTGAATATTCAGCAGTTTTCTTTGCCGTACAGTGCGCAAGTAATTTATTTATACTTTCTCCTTTTACTCTTTGTTCACATCTGAGTCTCCCTGTTGTGAGAAGATTAATTTGTTTTGTTTTGGGTTTTTTGGGGGGGGACAGCGGGGGGCGTACTACACGGAGTAAGCAAGACAAAAGCAGAAATGCCCTCATCATCATCATTATTGTTTTTATTGTTATCGTGTTTGTTTAATCTTGTTAATGTTAGTGAGGCGACTGTAGAGGCTTTTGCACGCCGCGATCAACATTCATAACGCGCGCTGCGCCCGGAGATCTATTATGCAGCTGCCGTAACCTGAGAGACGGTTTCCTGTTCTGCTACCTGAGCCTCGGCTCCTGGGGCGCGTGGGAGGAGGGGGAGATAGCCTCGCTTAGCCGCGTGCCTGCAGGACTTAAGTGTTGAGGGGATAAGGCCGAGGGTGCTGCTGCTGGAAGCTGCAGAGATCCCTGCAGAGTGCTGGTTTTTCTTCAACCAGTGTAACTAAACCAGATGGCACGTGCTGGGAAGTGAAGCAACCAGGGGACGTCGGCACTGGCCGCAGCCACCGAAGTTCACATTCTGCCAAGGACGCTGTGCCTTTGTTTGCAGGGCATTGCTTTCTTTTCATCCCCTTTATTTTTAATCCCCCCCTGTGACTATCAGGAAGTAAACGTGAGCACACACGGTCATTCGTTTGAAAGCCGGTGACTTGTGTTTGTGCTCACTGGTCAGCTGAGTCAGTTTCCACCAGGGACGGAGGAAAGAAGAAGGTTGGTGAAATGAAATGAAAACACACACACACACACACACACACACACACACACACACACACACAAGCAGAGTGCCCGGCCGTTAGCTGGCTGATCAGTTGCACTTCTCTCTTCCCGCAAGTGGAGAAAAGCAGGAGCGATAACTGAAGCCTTGACCTTTAAACTCTTTCATTGGGTAAGTTGACCGCACCAGATACTGAAATGATTTTTCTATTCGTTGGACAAATTGCGTTTTTTTTGGTACCAAAGTATGCCGAACCAGTTCATCACATCCTAGTTTTTGAGTATGGGATATGTTTTGCTAAAATAACGCTTGAGAAGTTTTTTATTATCATCATTATACATTGTTACATTTGACATGTTTTTGTAAAAGTGCAACACTTCTATACTTCAATTACTTTGTCTAACAAAATATATGACATGCAGGACATTCCAAGTATGTTGCATCTGTGGGTAAATATTAAAGTAACAGTTGGCTAGTTTGACTGCTTTGTTTTCCTGCTGTGTATTTAAACAGATTATTCCCCATGTGACCACATTCCAACCTGCTTGACTCAGTTCGACAACTGTCTTTTTTTTTTTTTCTCTCCCCTTCAACTGCTGGCAAGTCTGCAGAAAGTAATCTAAAGTGAGACTCCCACATAAGAAAGGAAAGTTTCCTCAGTTAATTGGATGCTCAAAGGACACCGTATGCAGAGACGGAGACTGTGTGAGACGGTGCGAGTTAAAGGTCAGAACTATGAGATCATAACGCTGGTCTGAGGCCAAAATAAAATAAAATAAAATAATAACCTCAGCTACCCGAAGCTCAGAACACGTCTGAACAGCGACATTTTGCCCGGGAGTTCCCTCAGCGAGCTTCATTTCCGATGGCTTTATCTGCTCGCACACCACTACAGAGCGTTGTGCAGCCTGTCTGTTCCTCCCACCAGCTGTGGCTCCTCTGCCACCATCTTTATCCTCTGCCAGGTTTAGGAAAGAAAAAATAATGCATAGGTTCATATCAACCTTTCTCCTCCTGCTGTCACCCTCTGCCACATGTTTTCTTGGTTAGGTGTCATACTGGTTGGTGCAAACAGTTTACTCTTAACGAGCTCTGCATTCCATTCTATTAATCTCTTAATATCCAGAACCTGCTCCTATGAATCTTTTCATATCTCCCAGCTCCATTGTCCTGCTGGGGCTCAGTGGGAACTTTTTGTGCCAAAAAGATCCAACAATGTGCAAAATACCCTTCCAATATATTCAAAATGCAACTCCAGCCTGCCGGCGAACTACCCAGAAATGAGAAAAGTCCATCTTTTCACTTCGTTTAGTTGCTCCACTTTCCAGGTAGCGTGTGCTGGAACACTCAGCCCCCTGTGATGTCACAAAGGGCACCTCACAGGCAGCATGCACATTGAGCAGAATGCCATCAGTCTTCAGTGGATCCAAACACTGTCGTTTTTAATAGTCTGCAACTTGAGGGGGCCTGGAAATTAAGTTTTTTGAGAGGAGTGTAGAATTTTAGTTGAGGCTTCACTGGAGATAGATAGACAGATAGACAGATAGATAGATAGATAGATAAATAGATAGATAGATAGATAGATAGATAGATAGATAGACAGATAGATAGATAGATAGATAGATAGATTGATAGATAGATAAATAGATAGATAGATAGATAGATAGACAGACAGATAGACAGATAGATAGATAGATAGATAGATTGATAGATAGATAGATAGATAGATTGATAGATAGATAAATAGATAGATAGATAGATAGATAGATAGATAGACAGATAGACAGATAGATAGATAGATAGATAGATTGATAGATAGATAGATAGATAGATAGACAGACAGATAGACAGATAGATAGATAGATAGATAGATAGATAGATAGATAGATGGAATTAAAGATTTTTCGTGGGTGCTTTTCTGGGCCGGTGGGACTTTGTACCTGCCGCCCAACAGTAGCAACTGGAAAGTGCTGGAGGGAATGTGAGGGGTCCTCTGTGATCAGAGTGGCCCCCCTGATCACAGCTGTACAGTTCACACAGGGGAGGGTGTGGCGAGCCGCATATTTTGCTGGCCTGGTTCGCCATGCAGCAGAGTCTGGTCTAGTGTTTGGTTGTGAGCAAGTTAAACCAGGAAGAAATGTTGGATGTGAGAATAGATTCAATGAGTGAGCGATAAACCAGGGTTAAAATGTCCTTGTTGGTATAAAATGTCCAAAGTTCCTTCAGCAGGTTGAGTCGCTGTGTCGTGTGGAAGAAAAACACCTACGGAGGAATATTTTGGAACCGGATCAGAAACTGCAAACTTGCACGCAAGCTGCTTCTGCCATTCAGAAGATGATTAGGCCGTTTTCGTGCTGTTTGTGGGCTCGTCTCGGTGAAACGCACGACAGATGTTCGGTCCCGATGTTCGCCATAAACACACACGCGCACCCGGCGAATATAGCAATTGTGGCAATTAAGACTTTAGGACACCACAGGGTCGCCAGAGGAGCTTTGAAGCTTTGAAGACGGAGCTCCTCTGTGCGGCTCCTTCCACAAACACCCGTCTTTATTCCCCGTCTCGTTACGGCGGTGACGGTTTGAACAGGCCCGGCGCGGTTCACCTGCTTTGCGGCGAGACGAGGCCGCGAGCTAACACCGGCCGAGTCCGCCGGCTGAGCCTCACGCCGCATTGTTACCACGCTCAGTCCCTAAATTGAAGCAAACTCCCCCCTCCCCCTCCGCTCGCTCGGAGGTGCGCACCCTGGACAAACCCCTATACACGCCACATAATGCATGCATAGTTTCCACTGCAGTATACACAATGCCATTCATTTGCATTTTCATCCACTCCACGCACGGCGGTGCGCGGTATTGTATGCTGTTTGATGATGAAAAATATTCAGCCGCGGCTCATTGTTGCCTCCCCGTACTCCACTGCTTCACTGTAATTCACTGTATAAATTTGGTTTAATTCCCCACGTTAAGCTATATATTTTTTACAGGGTTCACACTCGCAGTCATTTCTCGCTCTCGCAAACACACGCGCACACGGAGTGGCACAACATTATAGGCACGCTGTTGTGCCTCCAATTACACTCGCACAGGCTGAGTGAAAAACAAATCAAAAGAAAAAGAGGTTAAAAACCGCAGTCGTGCAAAGTTCTATTTCCGCACTGTTGTTTCCTGGCCTGCATTCGCGTCCCAAGTGACTCACCTGCAAGTAGGCGGCAAAGGCATAATTACTTTGCTTGAATTATTGTATATGCGCCATCGCTGATGCAAACATCCTAACAGGGGGCAGACACGACTTTAATTTCGCAGGGGCTTATTGTGACATTGTGACACAGGACGTGCTCCGCCCACTTGACACGGCTTATTCAAACTTAAATTGCACCCCCAGTTGTCATTTTATTGCTTTTACCGTCTGTAATATGCACATTAGAAGCAGCTGCACTGCGAGTGGGGCACTCGTGCGTCGTAATTTACCGAAAAAAACAAAAACTGCAGGAATAAGACGAGTCCCTGAGCTTGCAGAAACAATAGGGCCTAAACACTTAAGCTATTGTTTGGCGCTGGGAAATTATCTAAAATGTGCCAGGCAAGCAGGAGAGATAACCGCGTTATAGGAGACTCATCGTCAGCCGAGCTGAGTGAAGGATAAGTCCGTCCGCTGATAAGTGGCAATGGCTCTGAGCACGGAAGAAAAGCGAGAGCGATAAAGTCAAGTGAATAATGTGATATAGAAGCATTAGCACAAAGGCTCTCCAGTGCACTGATGACTGCGCTTTCACCATTCCGCGTGTGAAAGTGTGAAAATGGCGTTTCGAGACCAAGGAGCGGGCCTTTGAAGCTCCAGCCTCGCCCTTGTTCGGTAAACACGTTTGCTCCTCAGCCTCCACTATGACACATTTAATAAGTGGTGTGCTGTTCTGCGGCTCCTGCAGAGGAATCAGTGAGCTAATCAGATCAGCCAGGACTTGTAGGTGCTTTTATCTGTTGACTTACAGAGTAGTTTAGCATTGTTAGCGCTCCAGATACTAACTGGATTTACTGCTGAGCACCGTGATTAATATCAGGCACTGGGGCTATTTGTTAGTTGAAGACCCTGAGTGAGACACCAATTAGTGGAACAGGCTTAAAATCTGATTACTGGGGGGAGGACGAGGGGGAGGCGGAGTATTTAAAAATTCAAAACCTGTGTTTGTGTTGTCATTGTGTCCGTGTTTGCCTCGATGAGCTGATTGGCTCCCAGTATGATTCAGCATGAACCAAAAAAAAAGCACTTGAACATTTTACAGCAACTCCTTTGTCAGCACAGCTCTGTTTCTGAAGTATGTTGATTTTTTTGTCCACAGAGCAAGAATAATATCTGACAAAATTAAATCTTAGGAATAAAGATAAAAAAAACTGTTTTTTTTTGTTGTTGTTGTCGTCGTTGTTTGTTTGTTTGCTATTGTTCTCTGATGACTAGCCGGAAGATTCCCTCCTGAATATTTAGCGCCTTGTGTTCCCAGGTTCCAATCAGTTAATGCACTGTCATGGCAACAACAAAAAAAAGAAAAGAAAAGAAAAAAAGTCAAGTCGAGCATGAGAGGAAATATTAAGTCTCCCCGGCTGCATCGGCGCAGTTAATATCTTTGCATTTGCAGTCTTGCTCGGCTTCGTCTCGAGTCCCCAAGTCTTTTCGACTTCCTCCTTCGTCTGTCTCACCTCTTCTCTCTGTCCTTTCCACAGACCTCAAATCATTAATGCTTCACCGCGCTGGAATGTCCTGTCATGGGGTGTGTGGCAAGGGGCAGCAGCAGCAGCAGCCGCAGCAGCAGCAGGAAGACAGCGTGTACCTTGCAGCAGTGAGGAGACACTCTATCGGTGCTCAGACTGCAGATAGCCCATCTCAGAGTCCACTCTCTTAAACCTCCTGGTGATTGCGAGCGTCCCTCACCCTCTCCCTCCCCCCCGATGAAGTGGGGGAGAATCCGGGGGCCTCAGCCGCCGCCGCCGGGGGAGTCTCGCTGTCACGTCAGGACCCTGTAGGATCCGTCAACAAGAGGAAGGGCCGCATCCCAAACATGTTGAGAGGACAAAAAAACCTTGCCGTGATCCCTGACGAGGTCGGACGGGCGAGCTGGCCGGCTGACGGACAGGCGGTGCCGGATCACGGCCGGGCAAAGGCGCAACTTTGGGGCGACAGAGAGAGGGAGGAGACGGCGGAGCCTCCCTGTCGCTCCTCCGTCCACCTTCAGGTGCCTCTGAGGATCAGCAGCTCCGTCTTCTTCCTGGACAAGTCGCTTTTAATTTCCCTGGAGGGACTCGGCGGCGGTGGAGGAGGAGGAGGAGGAGTGGAAAATCGCACCTCTTACCGCTCCACTTTATCGGTCCGGGTGGGCGCCGCGCCCCGCAGCCGGGTACCCGCCACGGCCTCGGCGGAGGAGAAGAAAGACGAGTGCAGCAGGAGCAGGAGCAGGAGTGGGCGGGCGCCGCTCCGCGGCCTCCAGGGCCTCGAGGTCGAACCCTCGACGCCGGTTCGCAGGGTTGACGGCAGATCTGGTGATTCAGAGGAGCGGCGCCGATGCCCTCTGGGGTCGTTCTCGCTTCCAAGGCCGAGTCCTTGGCACTGCGAGGAGCAGCAGGAGGACGCCGCCCTCCTCCACACCACCCCCTCCAGGAGCGAGTCCGATGGAACAGGTAGCCGCTCCGTCCACCCGCTCATTTCGAATGCAAATACCTCTCGGACCAATCTGATTTTCTTATGCGCGACACGCTCATGACTCACATTAGCAGGCAGTTTACAGCGGCGAGCTGGAAGGGGTAAAAAGTTTAAAGCGTTTCACCGTGTCGGCAGCCTCTTGATTTATGCCTCATCCCTCGCATAGGGTTCCGCCCACCGACGATGTTTGCAACCCCCTCCTCGCCTGGTACAGCATTCTCACTTTTAAAAATAGATCCCAAGCTGCCAACGTACAGCCGCACCGCAGCAACAAACAAAAACAAACTGATTTATCCTCCCTTGATATCTGTCACAAAGTTATTAGTATTTCGGTGGCACATCTCTTGGCAGTGACGACTAACAAAGTGATGCATTCCGCCGGTCCTGATGCAAGAAGGTTTTGCACGGCCTTGAAAAGCTTTAAAGAAATATATATTTGTAAAAAAAAATGCACAACAAAAAAAACACAATTGTTTAATGGGTGGACACACCAGATGGAAGCCAAAATTGCTGGATCGATTTCAAGTGTCCATCTGTTAAAAAAAAGAAAAAGAAAAAAAAAGCCCATCGTAAACATTTAGAAAGGAGGGGAGAGGAGGGGGCTTAAACTAAAACACACCTGGAGGGTGATTTGGTGCCAACTGGTGCGACAGGACACCTGTTAGCTCCCCACGGTCAGCTGCCTCAGCTGGGAGCTTTGCAAGATGGATGTAAGTGTAGCACGGCTCTGGAGAATTGATGGCCACTCGATGTCAGTTAGGATTTCGGCCGTTAGATCACCGAAAACGTGATCATCAAGGTGAAGCTGAACGATGCCGCGGACGTCGGTGTAGCTCTTACAAACGACTTCTGGTTCAAGCAGAGGAGGAGGAAAGGACTAAGCTGCTCATCTGTCTTTGTTCAGGGCATTTCTCAGATTTCTCAGCTTCTACCACACAGCAAATTTTATGTTTATTTAAATTATTATTATTTTTTTTTAATGCTGCCCCAAACACTAATTCAATTAACATTTCAGATTTTTTTTCTCCATCCAGACATACCACTGTTCTTCACTTTTTAAGTTGGGTGTCATTGAGTTTTATTAAATTCAACAAACGTCCATTGCCAAATCGGTTAATTACTGGAACTCCAATATCATTTAAAAGAAACAAAATGATAATTTTTTTTTTTTCCTTCTCCCCCATCCCCGAATAATTGTCCAGCTCTAACGTGCGGGATTTCGCGGTGGATATCGCAGAGGCCCAGCTGCCTTGTGAGGTTAATTGTGTACTTTATCATTTCCACTGGCGCGGCAGGCGGGGGAAACAAAAAATGTGAGGCCGCGGTGCGAGGAGCAGCTCGCGTTGCTCTCCTCTTCTGTGCGGTCAAATGAATCTTGCCTGAGACGCAGTGACCGACCGCCGGTGCGTGTCACTCTAAAAGGATGCTGCGTGATGTCATCGCCGCCCGAAAGCAATTTTCCCCAGTAGTACCTGGCGGGCCCTCTCTCTTACTCTTCGCAACTTCACGCTCGCCCCTTTCGGTTCGTGTTTATGATTGAACCCGGTTGTTGTTTTTCCTCGGACACGCAATTTATTCCAGAGGGCGTGAAAAGTCATCTCACGGCCCTGGCGTGACGGGTGACATTAAGTTGTTATTTTTTTTTTTTCCCCCTCTCACCCCTATTGCATGTGATGAAGCTCTGTCCACATGGTGCTGGCAGGGACGCACACAGCACAGGTCACAACACATGCAGAATGGATGCGCGGCGGCTTTTACATTATTCATCGGCCACACTTATACTCCCCCAGGGTGTCTTCCCTCTGTGTGCTGTGAGGGGAGAGAGGAAAAAAAATATGATAAAACAGAATTGTGCTATTACTCATTGGGGAAAGACTGCAGTCAGCAGGTGCACCGGGACGCCACTGGTACGGCAACGTGTTACGTAACAAAAATGCCAAACACGTAAAACCTCAAGTTATTAGTTGTTATTTTTTTTGTTTTCTTTTTCTTTTTCCTAGAGGCATCATGTTCATTTTCATCCATTTACAAGTCAAACACAGTCCCTCTCTTTGTCTCTTTGATGTAGACTCTGGAGGATGGGGGGAGCGCGCAAGGAGCGGCAAGACGGAGGAACGAAAGGAGCGCGACCGCAGCGGAGAACCTCAGAAATTCCTGATCGGCTCCCGCCTGGAGCCTGATGCCTCCAACACTCTCAGTCTAAAAGTAGGAACCACTGTTCTTTATGTTTGAAGGTGATTTAGAGGGCCATAAAAAAAATAAGATAAAGCATGCATCAGCCTCATAACGCCAAAAAGAAAAAAAATCTTGCGCCCCTACCGCGGAATAAGGGATCGACGCGTGGGAAAGAGAGCAGCACCGTCTCCCAATCGTTCCGCTGCCGGATTAAAAAACATTGGTCTAACATGTTTCCGCCCCTTCAGATGTGAAAGGGGTGGGGTTAAGACGCACTTCCAGGTCTCCGCGCCGGGAATATTGATGAGAACGGGATAGAATGTCAGGAGGATCCAGTTGCACAGGGGGAATTACACACGACTGGATTTATGATAAATAGAATTTCAGGTATTTTGATGCCTAATTGAAAAAGCCGTCTCCAGTTTCTAAATGTATTGTGTCATTATTGATTGTAATACAGTAATATGAAAAATGCAACAGCTATGATTGTTGTTGCTGCTTTTTTTTTTTTTTTTTTTTTTTTTTGTTCTTTTAGGTTATCAGAAGATCTCACCCAAGTTCTGAGCTTCAGCTGAGCTTTAAATTCCGGGACACTGACTCTAAATGTAAAATTTCCCTGCATCCATGCATTTGAATGAGGAAAATATTCAAAAACTTTTTGCCAGAGCTCTGAGTGAACTTGGCATAATGTTACTGTCTCTCCCCCACCTCCTCCCAGATGGTACAAGGCTGCGCGGAGGATTTCTCCAAGGTTAATGAACGGATTAAGGATGCTTCAACACTACATTTTAACACAGTGTACATACATCCCCCGCCTCTCGCCTCTGCGTAAGCAGCTATTAGCGGTGCCGTATTTGTTCAGTCCCCGACAAGCTGCTCACTTCACTCCTCTGCTTTACAACCGCCACATCAGGAGGCCTTGGAGCTCTTCAGGCCGGATTTCATCAGCCGATCCCAGGGTCGCATGCGGAGGCTGGAGCAGAGGGCCATGAAAAGGAGAGCACAGAGGGATTCCAGGAACCCGGACCCGCTGAGGGCTCGCAAGGAGGAAAGACACAAAGAGCAGAGGAACTGCACCACCCCAGACCCGCTGAGTGGTGAGTTTCCATGCCGGAGGTGTTTCAAAGGAGACATAAAACTTATCCCGAGATGGCGGATAATTAATCCAAAACGTTCCTCCGTCCGACAGCCGATGATCACGGCGGCTCGTTAACAGATGCAGGTGTCGTGAGTTGTGGCGCTGTGGCGTTCCCACCAGTGACAGCGGTGAGCAATTTACTGCCGAGCGTTTTGAGACAGCCTCCCAGGAGCCGGCCCACCAGCGGAAACCTTATCTTTATGGGGCTTGTAGCATCTGTTGTCACTACGCTTTCTGGACGATCCGACTCGTCCCTCAAACCCTTCCACTGGCGTGAAATATGTTGGGAAGAACAACAACAGCAGCTCTGCCAGGGAAATATATACCTGCGTCTATAGATATTCTTGTCCTACAAGGTGATGGCAATTATCCAACTTTGCTCTCTGGTGGCCGTTCCCTAGTATTGCACATCAGTTAAAGTATTTTTCGCTCAAATAGTTGCAGTTTTTTCAGTTTTTTTTTTTTTTTTTTTCTTAAGGCAGGAAAGCATTTGCGGTGAAGTTAATTAAATTATCGGCAATGTAATTTTCAAAGGTTACGTAATAGAATTAAAAAAAAAAATTAAAGGTCCTGTATTATATTTATTTTCAGATGTTAATTTTTCACCCTGAATCCCTGTGGAATTCTTTAGATTCTCTGGAAACAACGTTCATCTAACGCAGTAAAACCAGTGCTTTGCCCTTTGACCTTTCACAGGTTTGACATGAGACAAAGATGAAGTAGTAGTGAGCGAGAGTGCAAGAGTTTTGGTATTGGTGAGGAAACTGTGGTCTCTGTGACATCACAAAGGGCTCATTTGCAGCGCAGTCTGTTTTAGAGCACACTAGACGCACGATCAAGATACAAAGGACCAGCGTTTTTCAACTTTAAAGGGTTTACTATCACAGCTTGTCATTCCAAGATGGAATTCTGCAGAATCCAGAAGGCCATTGTGATTACAGAAGAGGAAAAAAAGACTTCTGTTTTTAAAAGGAAGCAAAGTTAACGTGCATCGCATTGAACGTTTCCCTCAGCAGTTTAATTCTCTCTCCGCATTTCAGGAAAAATTTGCTTTCAAGTGAGGCGCGGAGTTTGTGCTCCGCCCCCAAATCTTTCAATCCTTTTGATTACACCGACATGATGTCTTTATTTCATCCTGGCTCGTGTCGCAGCAGATGGTTTTTTAAACAAATACTCTCGGCAGAAAACCACGTAGCAAACACCTGCTGCTCAGTCCTCCCCTGAAACATTAAACCTACAAAGCCAAAGGCCTCCAGGTGGTTAAAAGCCTTGAACCAACTTTATTTGAAGGAGTCACAGAAAAAGGGACCTGGAACAAAGAGTCTCGATGCTCTGCGGTAAATCTGAGCAGCGGCATTGTGTTGAGTTTTTTTTTAATACATTTTTTCTTTCATTTTTGGAACGGGTCACGTCCTCTGACTGGATCCACAGCTGACATTTTGCCTTGTCACTGCAGAAATATCAGGGACAGACTTCCTGTGAGAGTAAATCAGCGTGCTCGAAATGTTAAACGACGGCTGTGGAAACACCAGAGTTTCCAGCTATGGAATCCAAAATGTCTGGAATGTTGGCGACTAATTGCAATGTTTATTTCTTCTACTTATGTCAGAGTGTGTGTGTGTGTGTGTGTCTGTCTGTCTGTCTGTCTGTCTGTCTGTCTGTCTGTCTGTGTGTCTGTGTGTCTGTGTGTGCATCCCAATGTGCAGCTATGCAGGAGGGAGAGTTCAGACTCAACCTTCAGCGTTCATTAACATATTCAAGATTAATTTGCATCTTTATTCTCATTTGTTATTCCTGTGTGTATGTGTGCGTGCGTGCGCCTGTGTGCGCGTGTGTGTCCTAGATAACCTTTTCAAGCCAAGGGAGAGGTCTATATCAGGCAGAGAGATGCAGCTGAGGTCCAGACGGTGAGTCCGCCTCATGTCTCTGTCTGTCCTCCCCCCATTGTTTCTGCCGTCCACATCCATAATCCATCACGCCACCTTGTCACACCTGCCACCAACTGCTAGGTCTGTTGGTAAACACACAATTGTCATTTGCACGTCCCCACCGCACTACTGTTGGGTGTGGGTGGGGGGGGATTTAGAGGTTGGTTGCTATACAAATGCCCCTGACAGCAGATCTGATCATCCCTCAGTGAACCTTATCTCTTACTTTTTCCCTTTGCTTTATCTGGGAAGACACACCTGATCAGATGACGCTTGCCCATTGTACTTTTTTTTTTTTTTTCCTCCTCCCTCCCACCCTCGCAAAGGCAACGCTATCAGACTTAGAGGATCTCTTAGCGAATTGGCTGGAGTTGCTGGACTGAAAAAAGGAGCCTGTGTGGGGCCTGTTTATCGGCTGATCCAGGTTCTTGCTGGCTGAGGTCTCGTCAGATAAAAAAAAACAAACAACAACAACAACAACAACAAAACAACTCTGCCTTTCATATGCCAGTGCGTTGGCATGGCTCAGCCACGGCTTCAGATATTCATGCAACCCTCTCCTCCTCTCCCCACATCCCCCCTTTCTGTCCGTGTCACCCCCCCCAGGATTTACAGCAAGCTGCCAGAGGTGAGGAAGAAGAAGGAGGCGGAAAAAAAGAGGGCCATATCGCAGACCAACAGACTGCGGGTGGAGGTCTTTAAAAAGGTAGATTTAGAATCTGTCTCTGCTTTGTATCCTGCTTAAAGAATTACTAGAAGTCCTGTGTCATAGCGTCACCATGCTGGCACCGGATTTATTTACCCACTAAACCAGAAATATGAGGTGGCAAAATGTGCAGATGATGCGCCCGGAAGCATTCAAAGATGGACATAAATGTGAGAGGCATCATGAAAAATAATTTTCTATTTTGAAAAGCTTCACTGCATATCATTTTCACAAAACGGCTCGACTGTCCTGTTTTCCAACATTTCCTCAGTGATTTTATTACACCTTAAGCACGAGTGCCACGTAGCCCTCATGAATACTTTCACTGAATAAAAAGAGTTCCGTATGCTCTCAAGCGTTAAAAAAAAAAAAAAAAAAAAAATCATACGTGGTATCAATAGTTGACCAGCAGAGGTCGCAATTTGACTGCTAAAAACCTGGTCGGAACCATCAATCATGGTGAGCTGTTTCACACCGTGTTTTGCACCGTGTATATGAAGTCATTTGTTTTATAGCGCACATATATTGAAGTATATAGCTATTCACATTGTACATAAACGCATTAAAAGAAGGCTACTGTCGTGTGTGGAATGTAAGTAGCTCATGGCATAATACATCGCCCAGCTCACAGTCATAAGTCAACGGCGGAACACTGCTGACACCATGCATATGAGATCATTTCAAAGGCGGGTTCTACAGCAGACAGTTTCACCAGGCAAACAGATGATTCATGTGGGCCAGACGTGTCAGACAGACCAATTAAACTTCACATGTAGTCAGCAAAAAAAAAAATGTGTGGAGACTCATTTTTATATTCAAGTCTCAAAATAGAAAATCTCAGAAATCTTCCTCGGGACAAAGTTTCATTGCTTAGGTAACGTTTGGAAGTACGTTGTTTTCCTCGTCCACATCCACAGGGACCCTGTGTGTCCCTCGGGAGGACGGCGTACTTCTCCGGAAAACAGACAACAGTCGACATGCCCGCGTGACTTTGCCACCTCTTAAATGAGCCATTAGTAGCCTCGGCCACAGCGAAACTGGCAGGAATGTTTCTCCCAGAGACTCGTGTGCTTTACAGGCCTTATTGTTTTACAAGTCTCCAACACACACATACACACACAGGGAAATAGATGCAGACACAGTGGGGTCTGATTAAAGTGGTTAGTTTTGAATAAGGCTAGAATTACATGCCAACTAGTTTTTCTTTTGACGAGAGGTGATTGCACAGTGGGTCGTCTAGTTGGCGACAAGTCCGATTTGTCCGCCCCCTACCTGAATTTGACACTTTAGGTGTGAGGCTGATGGGCAGGAGGGCTAATTAATCAGCGGGAGCAGTCACAGATGTTCTAAAGAGGCCCAGGGAGTGACACCATGGAGCTGGTCACAGTGTTGCAATCGGATACTCAGAATTTTTGTGTGTTTTTGTGTCCTTGCAGAGACTTCTGGACCAGATCTTGCAGAGATGACAAAGGATTAATTCACTGATTATCTGGCTCAACACTTCCCCTCTGTATTATATATCAAATATGGCTTTGTATTTAATGTAGCTAATCTTTAATGCAAATGATTTCCATGTCTCTGTATTCATTAATCTTAGTGAGGCATCAGTTTTCCATGTCATATCAAATTGTATCTCATGCACAATCTTCGTCAAGGGGAGGATTGCAGCTTTGCGTGTATCATTGCATTTTGAATGCGACACAACGCAATCGTGTCTAACTACTTGTGCCACAATTCATGTCACAGCAAATCGTTTTGCCCGAGATCAATTGTATTGACTTATTATGCAAAGTTTTAGCGTGCACATACAACAACAATAGAGCCAAGGCCATGCGTACCCTTCACACTGGGAAAGGTTTTTGATGAAGAAAAGATGATTTGCTCCAATAAATAGTTTTCAAATGCACTGACAAATGATTTGCATTGTTTCATTTATACTCCTACAGATTAACTTGATTCTGTGTCTACAATCTAATTTCAATCTGAGGTATTTCAAAAGGAAATTAAAATATTCCAAGGACATTCTCCATGGGAATAGTTTCATTTTTCCCGGAAATTAAGTCTCAGCGTAGTGAGAGGAGCACCTTGACTCTGTCATTGGTGCGGTGCCCTGGGTGCTTATAAAGTGAGAGAAGGGAGAAGCATACCATCGGTGGCTTCACGTCCGCCTTGAGGGCTCAATGGAGCCTCCCATCCGGAACGGCGGAATTCCGAAGCTAATCGAACTCAGGAGACATGCAACGGCAGTGAAAGGGGCCCTTTGTCACCGGACTGAAACCTAGCGATGACATTGTAATAAGAGCAGCCAAACCCAGAGCCTTGCATGGGAGCGCAGTCCATATTTAGCCCGAGAAGGTGAATGACATCCCCGTGGCATTTAAACAGAGCCTGCTGGGATCCGCGGAGAGAGCGGGCGAAGGACACGAGCCGCAGAATACACACGTTGTGTCAACACGTCGCTGGTGCAGAAGCCTCAGGGCCGACGGGTCGCTCTGGAACTCTCATATGCCCACCCAAATAGAAATGCTTTCGTGTGCAACCATTGTTAATGTCCCTACACGGTGGAGCAGCTGCAAGGTTCCCCAGCATCCAGCTGTGTTTGTAGTTCTGTTATTCATTGACTGAACTGATGTCACCAAGGCCATGTCTTCTTCTACTACTAAGTGTTTCTTTTTTTTTTTTTTTTTTTAAAACGCAATTCACACGGGAGAATCTGCTCTCTCCTGCCATGTTGGCTGGTTCCAGACAATGAGCGCAGACAGCCAGACTGCTGTCGACGAAGGGGGTTCTTGTCACTCACTTTCTCTCTCCTCCCTCTCCGAGGCATCATGTGTCTGGCTGTAACACTGCTATCTCTGCATAATGCCGACTACGTGCTCGCAGGCCCCGTGGCTTCCTCTCCAATGGCCTTGATTGACTCGAAAGCCCGGAGGATAGCGCCGATCCGTCTGAGTCAGGGGCAAGAACGCAACCAGGAGTCTGCAGGGCAGGTTGAGTGTAAACGTGTGTTCGTTTCTGTGGGAGTGACCAAACATAAGAAACATCTCGGGGCGATTCATTTGTTGTCTCGGTTCCGGACAAATCAGGGCAAACTTGACAATTTTTTTATTTTTTTTTTAGAGGCGGTCTATGAAAAAAAAAATGCTGTTAAACCAAAACATGGGGCTATTTTAGAAACGCTGTCAAGCACTGGTGATATTCGGCTGCTTTTTCTGTTTTCTGTCCTCACTGGGAAATCTGGGGGTGAATTGATGTCTGCACATGAGACATCTGTGACTCCTTGCCTGCAGCGTTACAAGCACACACACACACACACACAAAAAAAAAAGGTTATACGAAAGTGGAGCAGGTAGCCGGCACAGAACACAGATGGGGCCATGGTGACGACAGCGTGTCTGTTTTGTCTCCCTCAGAGTGACAGAGCGGAATATAAGATTGAATGGGGGGGGGGGGAAAGGTAATCTCATTCTACAGTTTATTTTAAAATGTGGGGCATCTCACCAGTACGACTCTGAAGCTGAACCTCTGACTGTGTACTGTGGCTAAATGTCAAAGTCATGAGTTTCATGCTAAACAGACACTTTGCATTCCAATGGAATACACACGGTTTTCCATTTGAAAAGCCTCACAGCAGGAAGGTTGTGAGTTTCATTCTGGGTTCTCCGCTTTCCTCCCACAGTCCAAAAACATCCATGTGAGTGAACTTTAAATTGACCATAGATGTGTGTGTGTGTGTGTGTGTGTGAGTGTGAATGGCTGTATGTTTTTGTTTTTGTGATGGCTTCATGACTACCGAAAATGCATAGTAATGGGAAGCACCATTTCAACAAATGCACAAACAATAAATCAAAATAATAACTTGGAACTTTGGTGATTTGATTATTCTTCTCTGTGGTACTCAAAGCTAATCAGAATGCAGCATGCAGGAAGCTGCATTATGTGGCGCGGTGGTTTGTCATGATGATGATGATGATGATGATGATGATGAAGGAATCCTTGTTGACACCAACTTGATTGTATAAGAGCACGTTTATTGCAAAAGACGTCCAGCAAAAGGAGCAATGTTTGAATGGTCACATGGGTAATGTTTGTATCTACATTATTGTACCGCCCCTTTAGCACAAACTGCATGTTCATCCTGTATCCTATACAAAGACTGCCAAGACTATTATATTTGTCTCAAGCTTTGCCAGACCCAATCAGGAATAAGGCCATTAATCTCCCTCCCACCTCGTCATATTCTTCATTCTTATTTCCGTGTGAAAAAAAAAGAAGAAGAAGAAAAAAAAAAGATGCCGTCCAGTGCTAATAGAAATGCTGCACAAACACACATGCACACATACACAGCTGCCGGCTGGAAAGGTCGGGCTTTAAGACCACGCGGAATTGGAGGCGCACATGGCAAACGGTGGCTGCTGTGGCAGGAGACCAGGAGAGATGGCGAGCGCGCTCCTCCGCGCTCAAACATCCCTTTTGTCCCCTGCGCTGCCTCTCGTCGCACCCGGGCGGCACCGGCAGAACCACCTCTGACTGCGGAGAACCGCCGGAGCCGAGGAGACGTGCCTCTCGTCCATTTCCCCCCCACCCCCCTTCCCCTTGCCCCGCGGCGCCTCCGCCGCCTCCTCCGCCGCCACCAACATCTCCAAACCACCGCCTGCCAAACGTCTCGGTGCCGGGGGGAGGAAAAGTTTTGTGACAGCCGCTGCTCCGGAGATGACAGCCCGCCGCCTCACGTCGGACTCCGGCTACTGAAAGGAGCCTGTTCCCCCCCACCTCCCTCCCTCGGGAGGTCTATCGCCTCAACTGCTTTGACCCTCCCCAGACACACACCTCCTTGTTTCGCCCGTGTGGGTGGGTGTCTTGATTGGTCGTGCTTCAGTCGGACCGGAGCTCATTTCACACTGCCCCGCCGGTTGGGACCCCACCACCGAGCTCGCGGGCATCATGAGGACCTGGAGGCGGCGGATGAACTTTGCCTTCCTCGTCTTGGCACTGCGCGTCTGGTGTCCGTCCGCCGCGGAGCAGAACGCTGACAGCACGGTTTCCAGCGAGGGGCAGAGTAAGTAGGCGACGGTTTTGTACAATATTCGAGTTCTTTTTTTGTTTTTTGTTTTGTTTTGTTTGTTTGTTTGTTTGTTTGTTTTTCTCTCTCTCTGACCCTGTTACCCCGGCAGTCACTCGCCTCATTTTCATGCAGTCCAGTGCTGCGGATGTTTGAGCCGCTCAGTCAACTGAAGAGGTGTGTGTTTGCAACAGGAGATGAACCGTCTCCCCTCCAGCCTGTGTTGGCGCTGGGGATGTTTCACTGTCGTCTTCCATTCTGCCATCACTCACTTCACGGTGGGGGCACTTAAAGCTTCCATTTCCCACACACGGTTTTGACATTTTCCTCCAAGCCCCCTTTTCATTTGTGTTGCTTGTCTGCATGATTTGAGCATTGGGAGCTAAGATTAGTTCCCCGTGCCCATCTTTTTTTTTTTCTCCCCCTTTCCTCCTCAACAGCCAACAACAATGAAAGGAAGTGCAGACAGATAAGTTTAACCTCCAGAAGGGATGCAGCGTCATCTTTAAGTAAAATCCAAGCAGGATGTTATTATTATGGGGCTTAACTTGTTTTTCTCAATGAATGAGTAACCGGGTATTGTGCTTATGCTGGGATGTTGTTCAGGTGCAAATCGTTTTTGTGTGTGTGTGTGTGTGTGTGTGTGTGTGTGTGTGTGTGTGTGTGTGTGTGTGTGTGTGAGAGAGAGAGAGAGAGAGAGAGAGAGAGAGATTTTATTTTTTGTCAACATAAAGCCTGGGGACGCATTAGTACCAGTCGCTTACAAATTAGAGCCAAGTTTTCCCTGGAAATGCAAGCCGAGATGTTTACCACACGCAGCCTGTCTATTTGGGGTCAGTGGAGCTCTCACACTGAGGCTTAGCTAACATATGAATGTCGGAGGTAAAGAGTATTTGCAGGCGACACTGTGACTAAAACCTCTTTGATTCCCCCATTGACCTCCGCTCGTCTCCACAATGTTGCCTCTCTGTTCCTCAGTGGCAGCATCTTTTTCTTTTTATCGCGCTGTAGTTTGCAAGCCAGAATAAAGGCTTTCCCTGCGGCGCGCCCGTGCACACACACGCAAACGCACACACGCACACGCACACGCACGCTACTCAGACTTCGCTCTCTTTTCTCCCACAGCATCGTTTTGGTCCGTTTGTTTAATTGGAAATATGCAGTTAGGCCCAGAGAAATAAACAAAGCACTCTGTGAATACAAAGTGAGAAGCCGCAGAGAGACGCAGACAGTCGTTGTCGGGAGGCTATGTTACAATTACTGTACATCTTTCTTGCCTAATGAGTTTACAGTGTTCCCCCCATTAAAGTGTGACCGAGGACGCGACTTTGTCGCGTTGAGAAAAAGGAAGCAGGACCGTTTGTAATCACAGAAAAACATTCCCACGTCAACTGAGCCCCAGATACCTCGCCTTGACACCAGTTTTTTTTTTTTTTCCCCGATGGAGATGCCTCCTCCTGCAACATGCAAAATAAGCCTAAACAAACAACTCTTCGGGAAGGACACCTCGTGACAGTTTCAGTAGCTCAGATACGGTCGGATATCAAACGGCATTCGAATTTCACGCCAACAACGCGACCAGAACTTGGGTGCAGCCGGCGTTTTGGCAGTGGGAGGATTTCAAATCGGAACGTAAAGAGTTAGTTGGTGGCTCAAAGATCTGACACCAGAGCAGCCCGACAGTGTAGAGCTCAGATTCGCGCCACAGCATGACCCGTAACATGCTCATTAAGATATGCCACTTAGTCAAATGTGGGCCGATTTACGTGAACCGGAGCTGAGTTGAATCCAATTCTCCAGGCTGAACACGCTCAGTACGGCTCAGCGGAGCAACTATTGGCTGCCTGCAGAGCGTTCAAAGATTTTTTCGCGTGGGCTACTAATGTACCAGATAGTCACGTTTCAGATATTCCCAAATTAGTCTTGAGGGGTTTGGGCATAATCAATGTTCAACACATGAGTCAAAGCCCAGTAACTTTCCATGAATTTAGTTTTACAGGATACAATTCACAGCAGGAAGCACTGGAGTAGTTAGATTAGCACCACTGCTATTAGTTAGTTGGAGGTAGATTTGAATGTAAAAGAAAAAACCCAAATGAAACCTTCACTATATACAAATAAATAACTTGTGGCACACCGGTAAAAGAATCCACCTGTTTTCCACCCCAGCGGAATTTAAGCGTCCCTTGCAGTGTTTTGTTTTATGGTATTGTTTATGGCTGAAACTCCCAGTGATATAAATGCATGAGACGTGTCGAGGGAAGTGAAGACATCTTCTGGTTGAAAGTACAATTTGATTTGTTCTGCAAAAGTTTCAACATAATTAAATTTGGGAGGGGGTGAAAAAAAATCGGTCTCTGAAAGAATCTACAACTTTAAAATGGAAAGTGACGAACAGTAGGACTGGCATTCGACTTATTAGCCCGCAGAAAAAAAGCTAAAAGTAATACTTAAAGGAGTACCATAGGGACAAGAATCGAGCAGACAGCTTACAAATCCTTCAGTTTCTTTCTCTACGTGTCTCGTCATCATCTATGACTCTCATTTATTTTTTTTTTGTCTCCTCTCTGCATTCCAACTGGTTCTCTGAGGTCTGATCTCTTTTCCAGGGAAGAGGCAACTCGATAAATAATTAGAGCCGGAGCCAAATGACCTGGATTAGATTTGAGGATATCTGGTCAGAGCACGGCATCACACAGAATAAATTAGGAAGATTAGATTGTCTGTGTTGTCTAAACAAACCAGCAGAGGGGAGAATGAAAACCTCCCCGGGGTCGCGTTGAAACACGACAAAATCACTCACACTCTCTCTCACACACACACACACACTTCTTTTAATCTCTCAAGTGTGCGGCTCACCTCTCAGCGCAATATACTGGGGATGTAACTCACGACTATCCTCGGGTCTGCGTTTTTGCGCGCTGATGTATGGCCGCCGTCCAGGGAGAAACAACTGCTTTCTGCTGAAGCCATTTAGGAAATAACCTCAGCACGGCCGTGTCTTTCAAGCCCTCGGGGCGGCCGTCACTCAGCATTTTTGGGGACGGGCTGGCATTGATCGGTTGGCCGCAAGGGAAGGACAGACGCGGTTAGAAACGTCTCCTTCGGTTAAGCATCATTGGCCATCGTAGCTATCGGTGTGACTCCACTTTCCGCCCTGTTGCCACGTGCCGCTCTGCCCGGAGGATCACAGATAGACTAGATAAGCCGGTTATGAGACGGCAACATGGCAGACGACACATACCCCACAGCTGCTAGGTGCTCACCACTACCCCCGTGTTATAATCCGAGGAACTAACGAGAAGACAAAGAGCAATGTTCTCAGAAAAAGTGTCAAAAGTCATGACTGGCAGAAATGAGAATTTGGTGAAAGGCCAAAATCAAAATCGGTTAAGAATTTAATCGATTAAATTAAATTAGTCGCAATTAATTAAACATTTTTTACACGGGTAGTTTATTATTATAACAGTGTAGTGGCAGGAAAGAGCAATTCACCTGTAGATACTGTGATGATCATAATACACCTAGAACAAGTTACTTTTAAACAACTTTTTTGAATAGAAATCAACTTAAAGTCAGGGGATAAATGTTTGGGTTGTTTTCACAGTCCTCTAATGTAAAAATGGGTCACATTGGACCCTCAACATTATTTAAGGGTTAAATAATGTGTTCCCGACACATTTTTCATTGTGAAATTTAGATTCTCAGGAAAAATCACCACTTATCAATTAATCGTTAATCGATCGATGAGGTCAATCAACTAACGATTAATCGATAATTTGCATCCCTACTTGGGAGTATTGCTTGAGTCAAAATTGCACAATGAATGCCAGTGCGTTTCATCGCGGTCGTGCACGGAACCTTCCAGACGCAAGTGTCTGATTTTAATTTTACGCGACGATAAGGAAAGGAGTTGGCAGAGAGTTCAGAAAACTTTTCACGGGCGCTTGCCTCTCCCCACGGCTAAACTGTAGTTCACACCGCGGAGACGGCAAAATTCTCTAACGTTAACTTTTGGTGTCAGAGTAAAGGAGAGAATTGCTCAGGAGGGAGGCTGTAGCAAGATATAAATGATGCAATCTTGAGCTAAAATGTAGTGTTTACTCGCAGCGTTATACTAAACATAGAACGCAGCATATCAAGCATCCCAGAAGCTTGCAAGTCGTTGGCGTCCGTTATTGGTTTTGACGTTTTTCCAGCTTCCTGTATGGTCTTTCTGAGAGCCTTCCCACTGGTTGTTGACGTCATGAAACCTATATCTGTTTTACATTTAAAGATGTATAGCCGTACTGAACTTGAGGCCATGATCGCCTCCAAGATTAGAAAAATGTCCCCCCACAACAGCTGTACACTAGAGACATCAACAACTCCATCAGAACTGTAAAGATTTTAGTCTGAATTTATGAAATTGCTTGAAAAGTCGTAAAATGTGTGTGGCCAGCATTAGGCTGTATACATTTATGGGTGCCATAAACAAGGCCTTCAGGCTGCACCAGCCCCCCACAAACCACCCAAAATAGGAAAGCAAAAAAAGACAGACAAAAGGCGAGAGCAGTTTTCTGCATCTTTCCCACTTACAAGCCGTGACTGAATGCGTCATGCTCCCTATAAAGCCCTGATATTTTTACAAATTTTCGCAGTGCAAAGAGAGAAGCAGGATTGAAACGCAAAATTGCTGCTTTTACATGGCACCTGTGAACTGAGAGGCGCTGACATTTATGCCAAGCGGCGGAACGGAGGTAGATATCGACTGTGCAAGACCTTCTCGCATCTGACTGTTTGTTTCCACATTTAAAGTGACTGACATTTTATATGTTTGGCAGGAGACATAGGAAGCAATTTGCTGCGCGCTAAAGGTGAACGTATAAATTCCTCCCGCCTGCCTGTTGCCTGTTTACTGCCCTCTCAAGGTTTCGCTTGGACGAGAACGAGAACACGACAATTTGCAGCTGTACAGCGAAGCA
Organism: Nelusetta ayraudi; assembly: GCF_046127955.1. NCBI lineage: Eukaryota > Metazoa > Chordata > Actinopteri > Tetraodontiformes > Monacanthidae > Nelusetta > Nelusetta ayraudi. Next base: position 1,757,658 of record NW_027466106.1, read on the forward strand.
ATCTCATCCATAATTTCACTACCTGAAAGGTCATCGCAATTCTCTGCGAGTGTGTCTGTGTCGTTGGGCTGACAGGCCTTAGATTGCCCCGAAGATGCAGATATGTGAAAACCCCGATCATGAAACACATGGCCAGCGATTTACACCCATTAGCTGTGGATCGTGTGTGAATCCAGTGTTTTCTTTGGCTTTTTTTTTTTGTCTTTGACTTTCGTCAATGTCAAACCTACCTTGCGTTTCTGGCCCAGATAGTCGTGCCTCAGCTCTTTTTAATGGGTTTTAATCCTCTTTTTCTATTGCAAGTGTTTGTTTGAGCCTCTGACACCACTTTGTTTTTAACCTCCTTCTGAACATGGAAGGTACAACTAAGCACCACGCTTTGCAGGAAGCTAAAACATAATGTTTTTGCTGAGGGCTGTAAACAGAAGACGAGATACGCTGTTTTGAAGCAATCTATATAGTTGTTTTGATAATCAACTTGCAATTCTGCTCCACATGACTCCAGGACATAAATGCTTCTCCTATGTCGGTTTTAGAGTTTCTGTAGCAGGTGTTTGATCAGCTGTCTGAGATCTCTGTGTTTTTTTGTTGTTTTTTTTATCCCTCATCAAATGTGGAACAGCACTCTTTAAAACTGCCAGAGGCTGCAAACTTACAGCTAAATATGCTGTTTTTTTAAATGGCTAAAACACTAGATAACCAAAGTCACTGGGAAGACTTGACAATTGTGCTGGGTTGCTGTTCCTTGGGTGACTTTCACCTCCGCAAAGTGGGAACGCTGGACTCAGAGTCAGGGATTAGCTTCAGTCACCTCCTTGTGTGGCATACAATAGGGGGATTGCTGATTACACTGCGTGCAATGCAACACCGGTACTATTCGACGTGCACAAAACCATGAACAGGAGATGCACTCAGAGGATCACCATCACCGAAAGGGATTCATCATCTCTGAACCGGGAATATTTCTGCAAGAATCCTCTCGGGCGCCTACAGTTTTCTGTCAAAGTGAGACCCTGATGGACGACAAACTTTTAGTCCAATTGGACCGTTTTGCCGGCCACGGCGCCGCCATGAGCCTGGCCGACGATAAATTATGTATCAGGTGGAAAGCCATTCCACATGTGGCTGCTGGGTTGACCCAGCGAGCGTGATAAGTTTCTGCTAATCCTCAAATCCTGCGGGCTGAAATCCCCATGGCTCTGAAATACAATGCCTAAATCTGCGCACGACAAGATGGGAATTGCCTTTTTCACTGTCGCTCCCACAGGAAGGGACGGGAATGGGACACAAACAGATCTCGCTAGTCCTCCCTGAGAAATATCCTCTTACCATTTTTCTAAATGTGAGCCGCTGACCTCCGGGCTCTCTCTAGGAGGCCAGTAATGAACCACTCAGTTTGCAAGGGATCTTAGCAGGGTCCCACACCCGGGATTAACACCTTCTCAGCTCCAAGATAATTACTCCAGGTTCTCATCACTGGGGAAACTAAGTGATGAGGGATTTGAGAGTGGGAGGGATTGTTCAAATAAGAGCAATGGAGGAAAAACTAAATTCCAACCCCTCTGAGGCTCATCAACAGTATTTTTCATCCCTCTGTGCCTGCGAGTACTCTTTTCTTTTCTTTCTCTCTGCTCTGTCTCTCAGCAAGTCGCACTAAGTTGCTGTTTACCATCAAATGCTTTTCTCGAGTCCTTGTATAAAACTTTGTACAAAACTATTGTTACAAGTTTGAAAAAAAAAACAAACCTCAATTACTTCGCTGTAAAGACTTGTACAGACGGTTGAGTCGATGTGGCCTCTCTGTTCTTATAGGTGGGTAGTTGGTTCTCCACTATTGTCAAAGTCTGTGTGCTGTAACAATGAAAAAAATCTTTTTTTTTACACAATCTATTTGACGCAGCCCAAAAAGGATTTAGAGAAGCCACAATGAAGCATTGCCTGTGGATTGGGTTTAATGGGATTTACTGGGAACTCTCTATATTGTTAGAGTGGGTTGTAATGTTCAGACCTAAGTTGTTTTTTTTTCTTACTCTATTTTTGTCTTGTTTGTGTGTCAGTCTGGAACATGGAGGTGATTTTTTCTTCATTATTATTCTTACCAGTGGCTCAACATTTCACAGTGAGTTGAAGAAAACCGGAGCCCCACTTGCATGTGCTTCTGCTCTTTCTCTCTCCAACATACGTTCTAACTCTCACGCATTATCGAGGTCAGGGTAAGCATTAATTGGCTCTTTCTGCGTTACAGTCCCAACATGGTCTGTACCCTTAAAACTCCCCGAGTTCTGTTTCAAACCCTACAGCATGCATATTTAATTCATTTGTTTGCTTTTTCTTTCAAGTTTGCCGCTGGCAGTGACTTCCGTCTATTGATGTGGCCCATAAAGGAAATGAAGAAGCTACTTGCTGCTGAGAGAGAGAGAGAAAAAAAAAAGACTCAGTTTTATATGTTGGTGAAGCAGCTTCAAGGAATCTGAATTTGGGGGTAAAAAAAAGAAGAATAGTCTTAAAAGTTGTCGACTGTGAAGTTAAATTAGCGGTGACATCATCGAGAGCCAGTGCGTTCTCCTGCCCTAACCCAGGATGAAAGTACCATTTATCTGAAAGCGCCGCAGCCTCGCAGCACTGTTGGAATGACTCGACTGTAGTCCCTTGGGAGCAGACTTAAAACATTTGATTCAGCATTACTTATGTATCGAAGAAATATACGACAGTAAAACTCTAGTATCTTTCGCAGAGAGGCGGGCGGTGGTGATAGTGGTGGTGGTGGTGGTGGTGCGGGCGGGTGCCTTCCTCCAGCACTAACTGCAGCTAAAAACATAATTTTATAATTTCCCCTCTAACGTCGTCTCCAAACACATTCATGAAAATGTAAAACCTCTTCTTTTCTTTTTTTTTTTTTAAGTGGGGGAAGCTCGCAGAGTTCGTCTTTGAACATTGCAATCGCCTGGAACTACAGCCCTGGCCAGCGTCTCGTTAAATACACTCGCACTGTAATATTCAGCGTATTACTGGAAAACACAAACAGCTTAAGATGCTCGGTTGGCTGTGCTCGTCTGCGCCTGTGCGGAGAAAAAGGAACGAGAAAAACAACATTTTAACAGGAGCTGTCGAGCAGCTTCTCGCATCAAAGATCAAGTTAAATGAAGCAAGAAAAATAAAAGAAGAAGGAAATATGCATTTTTTTTTTCAATAGCTGCAGCCTCAAACCTTTTAAATGATCTACTTTTACTTGCTTTGTACCTGCCCAGGAACATTATGGTGAAAGCAAGCTGTGTCAGCAGCAGGTTTTATTATACTGTATACGTAAAAAAAAAAAAGCGATTCATCAGAAGCAAGCTTTTTTTCTTTTTTTTTTTTAAAGAGGCGGCTTTGTAAAGTGCTCTTTTTGAAGTACCTGGTAGAGGAGTATTGAGGTAAGACAAGCTTCACCCTGATAGGACTGTAACAAGCTTTAATAGTGAAGACAGTTCCAGTAATCGTTGACTAGAAATGATTTTTTTTCCCCCCCGGGTCAGATGACGTTCAACTGTTGCAGTAACCTTTGCTGTAGATGTCAACAAAATTACGAAACCATTTAGCAAACACGTCATATAAACATGCTAAAATGTTTTTTTTGTTTTGTTTTGTTTTCTTCTTCTTTCGTTCTGGCCACGGAGCCCCAGAGAGGTTGTTCTCATAAAGTCAAACCGGCTGGAGCCTCGCAGTGTTTACTGGAGTGCAATTTGCACTTCATGTTTCACAAGGGTTCGTAGAGGAGCTGGAGAGGGTTTCTAATCAGCTACGGAATATTACATCACACTTCTTTGCCCGACACGCTCGCAGCTGCTCTTAGCCTCGCTTGTTGCACGCGATCCGGGCTGTGGAATCGCGCCTCTCTAATACAATAATGCTGAAATTATGACGCGTCTTGGAGGTGTACGGCGGATCGTGGAGCGGTCGTCTTCGCCAGCGGAACGAAAAAATGACAAAGTGTAAAAGACCCCTTTGATGCCGTGTTGTACTTTTAGGAACGGCTCCATTAGCGCGATAAGTTATGCTCTCTTCTAACAGCGGCCTCATCCATCATTCCCTCTGTTTTGGAGCTCTTTTGTGGCGAGCGGCGCCGGCGCAGCGCGGCGTAGGTGTGGCATCGGTTGCTCTAATTAGGTCTGGCGTTTTCATACGGAATCAGTAATTGGACGTATGGGAGGGTGAAGAGGTGGGGGGGGGGGCACACCACACTTTCGCTATCGCGATTGACTACGTTCCATGTTAAGGGGGGGAGAAAAAAGAAAAGATAATTTGAGCGTGCTGCTTTTTAGAGCGCAATCATGCGCGAGCAGAGCGGCTCGGAGAGAATCAGACGAAGGAGTCGAAAAAACGAGCTCGTCCTGCTCGAACGGGGGAACCAGACGCGACTCTTCCGCGAACGTGATCCCATCGGTTTCATTTCTTTCTTTCCGCAGAATATAAAACCCACATCAAGGCTGACCTGGTTGTTACCATGGATTTAGACTCTTGTATTCTTCTTTGGCTAATTATTAATTTTGCTGCCTGCCGCTCTGTGCATCGGAACCTGCAGTACACTCAAGGCTGCCCTGTCAACGCACGTTTCAGCCAGATTGATTGATTGATTGATTGATTGATTGATGGTGTGACACCCCTGAAGTGTCATCAGGGAAGTTCTGTTGGGCGTGTCTGCTGGCGATCGCTTTTCAGCCTCCCACCTCAGTAATTCAGTGCACCTGGGGCCTATGTGCCGAGGTTACCTAAGCACCTGCAGCCACTCTCACTTTCTCTCTGCCCCACTGCTGCGGTTTGCTTGCACCCATTTCTTCACATATGTTCCACCCATGCAACACCCTACACTGATTTTCCTCACACACCCCAAAAAATTGCATACTTTCATATTGAAGTTGTTGATAATCTGCCATGGTTTCATCTCCCTTTTTGCTTTGGCCAAGAGTCAGGCCGTTGCAAAGGCAATCGCGACAAGATAGCGTTTGTGCACGTGCTGCCTCCGCCCTAAAATTGTGGCGCGTTTGAAGACCGCTTAGGGGGAAAGGCGTGTCAAGAGATGTTCAAAAATGGGCTGAGCAGCAGTGGGACGTGCCTGATGCCTTTCCCCGCGTCTGTCCGCATGACGAGGACGATTGCCAGAAATTGCCGAAGAGAATTTGCGGCAGGCGATGAATGAATGAACCGAAAGCGCTCGCTGTCAAATCGCTCAGATAGATAATAGCCCGACAGAGCGGCGCGTCACTCCAGTCGGCGCTGAAAAATTTAAGGGAACTCAGCGAACAAGACTGTGTCCTGAGGATTTTTTTCTGTCTGTTTGACTTCGAAATCACCCCTAAACGGAGGTTGGGAAAACTTAGCTGCTCTGCCATGTGTCGCTGCTGCTCGTGCTCATTAAGGCATGCGCCACGGCGTAAACGGGAGGTTGGGGGGGTTGGGTAGCAGAGGGAGCGTTGTGGAGAACGAGGGTCAAACTCGCTCAAATGTCGTGCCAGCATGACATTTGTCCAACAGGGGAGCTTTGCCAGCTGTAACAACCAGCTGATTTCCAGGCCTGTCTCGGCTGGATTTCCAGGCCTACCTGAACGGCGGAAATGCCTAATTGAGACGCTTTTGTTCGCAACGACAACTCTTCCCGAAATCAAGAAGGATTCCGATTACCCGGTGAAACGCTAACGTCGGCCCGCCTTTGAATGAAAGCGTCACCGCCCGCTGAGAACAGAAAGAAAAAGTGTTTTTGTTTTTCTTCGAGACGTACTCAGTATGCCGGACGTAGTTTTCGGCTGAAGTGCTGTTTGTTGCTGATTAGATTGTGTGCGTGTCCCGCTGTGACGCCTCGGCTTTCCTACGCTCTCTCTCAGTGGCTGGACTGAGGATTAACACCCGTCCTTCATCCTGACGTGACCTTCCTCGCATTGTTGCTTCATTTGTCCAGCTCGGTGGGAGCCCCACCTTCACGCCGCTGATTGAGCAGCACGCGCGCCGTATTAGCCTTGAATGATCAGCCGTGCGAGGGTCTGGCCGCTTGATACTGGAGGGAATGCAGTGGATGGTTGCGTGCGTGCGTCCCTCCACAATCCCCGCTAAATTATTCATGCCAAGTATGGCTGCCCTTTCTTATGCATTCCAGTCTATGTCGCCTTGCGCTCAGAAAATATGTGATGTGTGATTATATGTGTGATTCTTCTTTTTAACCACCGAAAAAATGCTGCAATTGAATGTCCAACATCAACCCCTCCCCCAACCCCCGCCACCACCACCACCGCTATGTTCTCAAATTTGTCGGGTGCCGTTCACCCTGGGATTCAACGCACGCCAGCAGCCGTTGGAATTCACATTACACGGCAGTTAAGCAGGAAGACGCTGATACTCGCGGTGGAATCCTCAAGTTTCTTAAATATTTGTCTGGAGTCACTGTTATTTAGAATAAAAAATAAGCTTGGTTGAACTATGGCAGGAAGAGGAGCCTTTGACAGCAAAGTTATTATTGTTATTTTCAGATTTATGAGCAACTTCTCTCCAACGCAGACATTACAGACAACCGTGGCCGGCTTAGCGTTGCAGATGCTCTCCGGAAAAACATATGGGATAGACCTAGTTTGACTCTCAGATTTTCCCCAAAGAGGGCAAGCCTCATGAATGCTCATGAATTTCTATTTACATTGTTGTTTGAAGGTAATTTGGGAGGCAGTGGCTGATGTTTGCATACGGCGTCAGAAGCTGAAAAAGCCACGAGGAGGTCACGCGGAGCGCTCCAGTCGACTCGCACAGACTCGGAGATGCGATAATTTGCGCACAAATGGGTCACTGTTGTTCAAAGGCGCCGCTTGTCACGCGCTTGTTCGAAACGGCCGATTTTCTGCGTCGTGTTTTGTAAACCCGCAGCGTGAAGCCTGCGAGGCGCTGACGTCCACATCCTCGAATGTGCAGAGGTTGGAACGATGCAATAGAACTTGTGAATGATTCAACACAAAGAGCACAGCGGAGCATTTTCTGTAAAGCCTCCCGCGAGCAAACGCATCGTCCAGACGTCATGACTGGGGAACCGACGTCACGCATCCGGCGAACAGGCTCATCGTGAGCGTCTTGGGCGCCAAGCAGTGATTCACAAGACTGACGACATACTGTACGACAAAGCATGAAGATCAAGAATTCCTTGTTGTCGTTTTGCAAACGTATAATGAGATTTCCCTCGGTAACTATGCAAAAAGACAGCCAGACACAAGACAAACACATGTTCTTATTATAGACTTGAAGAAACCTAAACAAGTCAGTGGACAGATCAGCTGGCCCAGTGGAGCAGACGCGGCTCAGTCGAGTGTCTGTAGAACTGCTCCACTGACATCCTAAATCTGTCCACTACCGGCTGTGATACAGTTTCAGCTCTTCTCCACCGTGACTAAACTCTTCTTTAAGGACCAGTGTATAAAATTTTTAAAGCCCAGTATTTAAAGAAGCCCGTCTGACTGTTTCTTAACTAGGGCACTGTCAAGCCTTAAAAAATGACGCCAGCTAACTCAGAGCAAGACCCTTATTGCTCCATGTATATTCTCATATATATGAGAATTGTTCTAAGGGTAGGAAAACCAATTACTTTTATTGTACTGCGAATATACCCTTTTTATTAATGCACAATGTATTTATGGGGACTACAATAAGCTTTAACAATATCACAAATCAAGCCAAGCTTTACACACCTCTCAGTGTCTTTATCACAAATGTCTTATTCCGGTCGAGGTTAGGGTGGCAAACATTATCGCAACATTTCACACGCAAAACATTTTGCGTATTCCTGTCACCAATGGGCCACAGCCATTCTGTGTCTCGACAGGCTGAACCATCCACTCAACTCTCCCCCAAATATGTTTCTGTCACTCGCTTGATTGAACAGGTGCACTGAAAATACGTAGCTTGAAGAAAAGCTGATTCAAAAGACTGCATTTTTCCCCCCACTCCTTATTAGCATTAAATGAAGAGGTCAGTGGAGACGTTTAAACCCTTTTATTGAAGGACGTGAGCGCTCATCTTTCTTCTCTTGCTTCTATTTCCAGGGGCACTCCAGCCTGTGGTCCCGGTCACGCTGCTCTCATGCACCACAAAAAAACAAGGAACAACCATACATAAAAGAGCCCCCCCCCCCCCGCCTGATTTTTTTCGCCCTTGTTAGCTTATTAGGTGCTGCGGAGGAGAATAATGTGGGCTGAGAGAGAGAGAGAGAGAGAGAGAGAGAGAGAGAGAGAGAGAGAGAGAGAGAGAGAGAGAGAGAGAGAGAGAGAGAGAGAGAGAGAGAGAGAGAGAGAGAGTTTGAAGAAATGCAGTTGTGGTGGTGGCACAGGGAGTCGTCGTCGTACGCGGCCGCGAAAGAAACGAGAAAATTGCGCTTAAAGGAGACGAAGAGCTTTAATATCACGCAGCTGCGGCTGGCAGGCAGGCAGGCAGGCAGGAGGCAGCGAGCAACGGCTAAATAAAGTGTGTCAGGCCGTCTCGCTGCTCTCAATGTTCCACTGAACTCTTCCTGTACCCGCCGCCGCCGCGACGCACACGTTCCTCTGGCAGACAAACACACTCGCCGCCGTGCGTCCCGGGGGACCTCCGGAGGAATGCACAGAGACCTTAGACTTTGCGGTAAATATAGACACAGCGTGAGCTCCGCAGCTCCCGTCTCGGGTTTTTCTTTTTCTCTACGTAGCATTTCATTGGGCATGAGAGGAAGCCTGCCGGTCGTCAAGCATTAGGGGAAAGCCCCGGTTGTGTGTGTGTGTGTGTGTGTGTGGGAGAGCAGCCCAAAGACACTCACTAAAGGGAGCGCAGGGAATTGCGACTTTGATTCCCACATTCTGCTCAAAGCCACTCAGCCAATTTTTATTTATTTATTGTAAAGCGTCTTTCTGCCTGTACGGCGTGTAAACATATATTTTCTGCTACCCTTCGAGGGCCAAAAAGGGGGAAAAAAGACTGGAAAAGGGAGAAAACTGTATCATCATTGTTACTCTCTGACCCGCCATGGTGTAAAGAATGCTCTTTACTGGAAGCTGGAAGAAGAAGAAAAAAAAGAAGACGGACCCATTTTCATCTTGCCAGTTGTGTGTGTGTGTGTGTGTGTGTGTGTGTGTGTGTGTGTGTGTGTGTGTGTGTGTGTGTGTGTGTGTGTTTTATCCAAATCTCACTGCTGTCTGGAGTTATTGTAAAGGCTGAGCTCCTCATCATCTGTATGGGAGAATGTATTATTGATGCTGCGTGTGTGTGTGTGTGTGTGTGTGTGTGTGTGTGTGTGTGTTTGTGTGGCTGCGGTCCTGCTGCAGAGACGGCCCCCGCCGGAGGAAGAGAACATCTTCTCCCAGGCTTCCAGGGCCCGTGTTCCTGGCTTTTCTTTTGGGCTGAAGCATTTTTGGATGAGCTGAATTATTGAGGGCGCGGCAGAGCAGAGCTGATTAATATTACCCCCACCCACCCCAGCCACCGCCGCCTTTGACAGCGTGGCAAAATCTGCTGGATCAACATCTGCCGTGTCGTCGGGCCGACTGTTAACCAACTGTCCTTGTAATCTTTTTGTTTATTTAATTCATTTCCTTTTTTTTTTGCAGGAAGAAGTTCGGACGAGGACGAGCGGAAGAGTGGCGAAGCAGCCGAGGAGGAACATGCGACCACCGTGCCGTTTCTGCTCCGGGGGAAGGAGCGCAGACCCCTCAGAGAGCTCAGGACTCAGGTAAATAGATAAATAGATGTACGTTATTGATACCAAATTGAGGAAACTGCACTGTTGCAGAACTATGCAGTTGTTACAGTAGTTAAGAAAACACTCAAATCAATCTATGAACAACAAACAAGCAAAGCAGATGTGCAAAAGACAGTCAAATTGTGCAGAGATATGCAAGGTTTTCTAACCCATTGGTGCATTATTTGCCATTGAGTCCATGGAATAATGTCCAGAATGCTCTGTCACACAGCAGGGAAGAGCTATAGAGGTTGATGGATCTCCTGATGGGTTCCTGCAGACAACGAAGCTGCCTCAGTGTCTTGGAGAAGACGCTCTGCTGTCTGCCCAGTGTCTGGTGGTGGAGAGGGTGGTCCTGGTTGTCTATGATGGATAACAGTTTGTTCAACCTCCTCCTCGCCACCACCGCCTCAAAGGTCTCCTGTCTGCAGCCAAATGCGAACAGAAAAAAACCCTTGGCAACACTTGTTTCTGGTGCTTCTGGTGTTAAAAGCTCCGTATTCTGCCTGTCAGTGAAAGAATCAAAGTCCTCCCGCTGCTTCTTCTACCACTGCTTCTTAAAATAAGCTTCTGGTAATGTCACAAAGGGCCACTTACTGCCCAAACAGTGTTTGGTCCACCCTCTGACCCCCTTTACAAATGTGAGGAAAGTCTAACAAAAGCATCGAGTTTCACAGGAAGTCAAACCTGAGCATTTTCGGCTGTAAACAAAGTGCTAAACACGCCGCCGTCCAAAGATCTGTCCCGCCTGGGTGAATAATAACGCGCACGTGCACGTGGCCCTCTGCATCCTCAGCGCAGATATCGGACCCTCAATCCCTCATCAGCCTGGCTGGATCCTTCCCTGTTGATTGTTTTCCCGCCTGTTGGATTCTTGTTCTGCAGAAAGTCCCTTCCTTAATCTCCCTTTATCCTGTTGTGGTCCCTTTCCTCACTCGCCCCCCCCCCCCTTCTTCCTTTTGAAATAAATCTGTCTTTCCATAGGTGGAGCGCACAGCTCTTTCAGACCCGTTAACCTCTCAGACGTTTTGGAATAAAAGTTTGACGTAAACTCGGCTGAAACTTTGAGGAGAAAATTCAGCGTGACGCCGCTACGGAACGTACTATGGATCCATTTCTTGCTCCCACCGTGAGAGTTATTTTATGCCGGATTAAGAGACGCACAAAAACAACATTTGCGGAGTCGAAACGATTCTCCTCGGACCCTCCTGTTTGGTTTTTCTCAGGATGGGATCAAAGAAACGTTTAAAGAATTGTGATCCTGCACCACATCTGAAGGAACCGCTTACCAGAAATGTGAAATGCTGAGGTTTTGAGAAAAACCCCTGACCAAAGCAAACAAGTGTTTTTTTTTTTCACAGCGCTCTGGCGTCGCCCTCCAAAAGCCTCCGCTCAGGTTCGGTTAGTCACAGGAGGGCAGTTGTCTTTATTTTATGATCTGAATCCAATCAAAATATCGCAAAGAACGGAAGAGAAGTGGGAGGAAAAAAAACTTTTAACGTCAAATGTGGCCAATCTACCAACTTGGTTCTTTCATAAATGGCCATTTTATAAAGATTAAGTGACCCCGCCCCCATTTAAAGTGACGGCAAAGAGGCAGCGTTTGATTCAAAGCTTCTTGGAAAACCGATTTGTATCAACGACCCTTGCGCCAATAGGGGGTGATGGGGGCGACGGGGGGGGGTCTGTGACTTCACACCAAATTTGCACACACACACACACACACGCTCAGAGACTGTGCTTGATTTTGGCCATATGGCGGCCGTACATTCATAAAATATTTAATCCAACACATTTTCCTCTTTGCGCCGACTCTCACGCTCCTTCACTTTTCTCGCTTAAGTTTAGTCACGGCCACAACGAGGTGGTTGCTCCTGAATCGTCGACGGAGCACCGTGTTCATGGTTTTATCCGTTCTTTGACGTGCCTGTTGTAAGAATGCATGTGAGTTTGAGGCGCAAGCAGCGTTGGTACATTTTTCCCGGACGACTCTGCCCGGGCTGCTATTTGTGTGGCGCGGGAGGTAAAGGGCGTTTTTACAGCTGATCCAAATGTGAACGCTCACACTGCGTTAGCGTCACAGTTGCCCCCCTGCCATAAAAAAAAAATCCTTTGGCCCCCGACGAGAAATGTCAAACATTTCAGTTTTGTCCCGGCACAAACGAGATAAAGCCGGGCGGACGGCAGCAGCCCCCCGGACCCTGAAAAAAAAAAAAAAAACACATCCCACACTAAGCGAGTTTTTCAATAAGAAATGAGTCGCAGCTGACTTTGGAGACCCGGGGCTTCCTGTTCCATTTAATACAATCGCGCTCTGCCACTTCCTGCCCGGCTGCTCGCCTCTGTGGTCAAACGCCGCCTGGACACTCTGGTCATTATTTCACCCCACACCCCCCATCTCTCTGTTTTCAGAGTTATCCTGCGTCACTGCGGCTGCTGATCCACGCGGAAGGTGAAGCCCTGATCCTCTTGCTGGAGAAAAACGAGTGAGTGCTGCTGTGATTTTTTTTTTTTTTTTTTTTTTTTCCTCGCTCGGCCTCCTTTTGACTCACCGGAACGGAAGGGACTTAAAATTCATGATGTTAAATCACAGCCGGTAGACAAACTTCCATGCCGCCTGCCGGCTGCGCCAGTATAAGAGGATGGGCGAGTTGCGGGCGTCCAGTTTATGATATAGCTTATTCAAGGAGGGTGAAAATGACATGTCCCTCAGTGATTGGACTTTTTTAAGGCTCTTTTTTTGAAAGGCCCAGAAATGACAGATGAGAGAGGGAGGGAGAGAGGGAGAGAGAGAGAGAGAGAGAGAGAGAGAGAGAGAGAGAGAGAGAGAGCTCCTCTGTCTCTCGCCTCCTTGGCCTTCCCTCTCGTCTCCTCTCAGCACTCCACTCCCCTCCGCGGTATGAAAAATAACAGGGCCAACGCTGAGGAAAACGGGTGGGAACCGCCTGGAGTTTATAAATATGTATGCACACACACAATCTGTTTCATATGGCGGGCAAAGACTTGAGTCGGACCAGTGGAAGAACATGCGGCGGCGGCGGCGGCGGCGGCCAGGTTGCCAGATGTAAAACGATGGCATCGCCGTCTCACGTCGGACAAATGACATGCAGCAGGTTTCGTCGGTTTGGCTCCCATTGCAGACGTTCCCAACTCAGAGGAAGTTTTCATGTTAAAAAAAAAAAGAAAATCCTGCACGTTTTGCAACATAATGCATAATGTGAATTGCTGCACATCTGTTGCAAAAGCGCTTGTGTAACCTGGCGATGCAGACGGAACGTTTCCCCGAATCTTCTCTGATTTACGCATCCATCTGCTCAGAACCCATAGAAAGTGTTGGAAAGGCAGAGGCATGGGGAAAGAAATCACGACTCCTACCCCAGTGTCTCTGTAGCCAACAGCAGGTTTTCAGCTAACCACTAAAAAGCTAATTTGTAGGTTTTTCTTTCTTACATTTCTGTTACTGGTTTGTGAATGATAGTTTTGTGGGGGGTTTTTTCTGTATTTTGGAGGATGTTAAGTAAAATCTCTGCGGGGAAAAGTACTAATAGGCACTGTTGTAAGTTTTGGCTGTGTAATAAGTGCTCTATTTCGGAGACAGATTTCAACTACTGCTCTTCATGACTCAGTGCCAAGGGGTAAAGGTAAAAATTAGAAATGGGATCAAGCCCAATTTGGAGAGGAAGTCACAACACACGCTAAAAAAAAATCCCGGCTAGTTTATCATCCTGTCCGTTTTCTCCAAGCCTAAATAAACCAAAAATGTCAGGGGCATGCTAACATGTGGACTTTGCTCAAAATCAACCTTGAGGGGGAAAAAAACAGAGCAAAAACCCCACCAACACTGCCCTGACACAACCCTTCTACTCATAGTTTGTCCTCTAATGACTCGGGCTTTGGCTGCGGGTCATTCGTCACCAGCCGGAGGCAGCGACAGAATCGCGCTGCCGTCCTCATCCGGCCCGGTTCCCCCGTCAGGCCAGATGTGTCCTGTTAGCCTACCGGGAACAGGTGGTCTCTGACCTCCTTGTCGAGCCGCCTCGTCACGGCTGCAACCATCCAGTCTGGGTCAGATGAGCCGGCGTTGGCAGCTAGTAGGGCGGTGGGGGGCTGAAAAAGCCTGTTTTATTCATTTCCACCAAGAGCTTTTATTTGAAATAAGCGAATCCTTCTCTGATGAAATGAATCCTTTATTTTCATTTATGGGAGGGAAAAAAACAGTGAAACTGAAAAAAAAACTTTGGGGTTTCAGAGTACGTCTCAGTACCACACCGCCACTTTATGCTGATAGTTGAATCTCTTTGCTTAAATTATGTAGCAAATGCTTTTTTTGTTTTTGTTGTCCATCATCAGAGAAGAACAAAGCAAGCCCTGAATTGTCTCTCTTTCTTTCTCTCTTTCTTTCCAAGAGCTTCCCTCCTGGCTCTGCCTGCCGATGCACGCTGTCAGATTACTCAGCGAGGCGTCTTGATTTTTTACGGCTTCTTCGCAGGTCCCGCGCGGCGCCGTGAGGCGGCATCGAATAGATTTGCATTTTAATAGATCTCGTCGCGCCATAAACAGCGATTTGACTCAAAAGTCATTTCGACTTAATTAGCTGTTGTCTCTCAACTCGCTCACTCGCCCGCTCGCTCAGCCTTCTATGTGAAAACGCTGCGTGGGGTGGGAGAGGACTGCGGCCGCGCTGACCACCGGGCTTTTACAAAATTGTACGCTGGGTTTTAGAACAAACTCAGTCAAACTCTTTTCTAGCTCTTCTTTAATTGCCCTTTTCCTGATTATTTTTGGCCTTTTTTCCCTATCATCTTACTAATTTATGTCATGTAAATAAGCATAAATAAGCATAACTGTACACGTCGTTAACCTAATATCACATGACATGAACTTTGTTCCTGGATATGAATCCACTCGGGACTGACTCTCACTCTCTTGATAAAAAGCGACTAAAGAATGACTAGGAAGTGAGTGGGCTTCCACGTGACGTCAGAAACTTCAACATTTGCATCACTTTTTATACTAAATCTACCAGAGAAGAAGAAGAAGAAGAAGAAGAAGAAGAAGAAGAAGAAGAAGAAGTAGAAGAAGAAGGGGAGTCCGAGTGCTCCTGTTTAGAAAAGACGCTTTGCCGGGACAAAGTCTGTCAAGGGTAAATGTTCTTTCTCCCTCTTTGTTGCTGGTATTGATTTAGTTTTTTGTTTGTTTTTTTTGCTCTTTTTTTCTTCTCCCAACTCACTACAAGACCAGCAAAGCGGCACATTTGAGTTCCTCCCTTCCCCCGTCATTTGATTTCAATCATAACAGCCTTCCCCACTGTTTTATTTTAGCTTTCAGTCTTTTCGTACAAGTCGCTTCACATTATCAAAAGAAGATGGTTTTCTTTCTTTTTTCCCTTCTTCCTCCTCCTCCGCCTCTTTCTCCTCCTCTTCTCCCTGTTTCCTTTATCTCCGGAGCAGGGGGAGTCGGTCCTTTGTGTTTAAGACTGACATGTTGTGCGGTGAAAATAGAATGGGACGGCGGCTGCCATATAGCGCCGCTGATCAATGGCCCAGTTGGCCGGCTTCAATGATTAATGACTGTCATATGGAACCCTCGGCATTAGTCATGATTAAGGATTTCAACAGCTCCGTCTGCAGAGACAAGGTATCTGTGTGTGTGTGTGTGTGTGTGTGTGTGTGTGTGTGTGTGTGTGTGTGTGTGTGTGTGTGTGTGTGTGTCTTTTATCCTCCCTATTTGCAAGAGCTCATACTGTGGCCTAATGGAAAGCAGCAACTTTGTTGCTTGTGAGTTCTAAGCCGTAAAATATTAAAAGAACAACAGCAAAGTATAAATCCATAATGTTGTCTGCCTGATGCGCCGCATTTTGTAATCCGTCTCGCTTGTTGTCGTTATTATTATTGCGCACCCGCCGTCCCTCTCCCACTCTTTGAAATTCCTCCGACCTCGTCGCTGCCACATTTGCGAATAGTGCATCGCTGCCGGTGTGATGGACGGACGAATGCACGTGCTGGAAAAGTCAAAGGCAGAGCCACCGATTTAAGACTGACTGAATGCAAATGGATTTTATTCTGAAAAATCAATATCATACAACTCGCCGAAAACATCTAATGCTAATGTTGCGGGTGACAGTCCTCATTTTTTAAAGATACCTGACCCCTAGAGTCCAAATGGCGGCCAATTCATTTGAACAAAGTTGCTCACCCAGCGCTTACGCCGAAAAGGTTTTTGACTTCCGTACTAATGGGCCCATAGAGCATGCGCAGTAGTGTCACTTCCCATCATGGCTCTGTAACTCACATGATCTATTTGGCCAATCAGAACGATTCTGGGACACGTCAGGAAGCAGCCAATCAGAACGAGCTGAGACACAGCAGCGCGTACGACGCTGTGACGTCACGCTGGGAATAAACTCTTTTCTGGTAATTTTCTGGCCTTTATCATTTTTTTTTTAAACGACTAAAAGACCACAACTGAAAAATCTACAATATAAAAATTGCTATGAATCGTGATTCAGGTCTCAGTCATCCTGCCAGCTGTTTTAAAGGCAAGTTCTTATAATACATCCATGGTGCAGGACCATTTTGTTTTTGACTGCAACTGCAGTTTTCTCAGTCGACGGAAGAAAAATTGCACTTTCTGTGTCAACTTTAATTGTCCGCCGTTCTGCACTCTGCGCCCAGATCCCACCTCTCATTATGGCGCCTGTGAACGTTAGCATAAACTTGGCTAATGGTGCGATCGCAGAGGTTAACTCTTACAGCAGACAGTGTGGTTTTATTTTTCCTGTCCGTCTTTCTCGACTCCTCCACTCCGACGATTCATCGGTGCGTTTCCGAGCTGTCTTTGTCTTTTGGCTGCTATTCTTGTCTTCTAGCTCTGAAGATTCCTCCTCTTTTCTGCATTTCTCCATGAAACACAATGAAGCTGGATGTGACCAGAGTCTCGACCACCCTGGTGCACAAAACTGTGCGTTTCCCAGTGAGAACATTTCCTTTCATTCTTATGCTGCAGGAAAGAAAAGAGGAAAGAATAGAGCGCAGTCACTTCCAAACAGCATTATGTTTGCGACAAAGAAAAATCCCTATAGCCTCGTACACAGCATGTTTAATTTTATTTTTTAACTCTGACTTTCAATAACAAAGCTTACGTAGTTGTGATTCCTCTGAATGTGGAGGTGCCGCTGATCTTGTACATTCTCAGTGGTGTCAGATTGAAACAGATCTCAGGTTCGCTCTAATTGGACCCGTCAAAGAGATGGAAATGTGTTAAACACGGACGAGAATCTGGCTGCTGGCTTGTTTAGCTTCTGTCAGCGCGGCTGCCTAATTGGTGCAATGAGAGGAGAATTTACAGCCAGTCAGCAGCGATTGGCTGCGTTTGGAGTTTCACAGCGACTCCGCCGGGCCGCGACAGATTTGAGATGTCACTTGACACTCGGCTGCCTCTTCTTCCTCTCCTTCCTCTCCTTCCTCTCCTCCCCGCTGCAGCTCATCCAGCCGCCACTCGCGCTTCGCTCTGTTCCTGCCCGTGTGTGATCACTTTGCCGCGACGCTCCCCTCTTTCCTGTCACACGTCGGGCTGTTTTCTGCTGTCTATATTCAGGTTCCCCTCTTCGCCCTCTCATCCCTCCCCTTGTCTCTTCCCGTCCGTTCCTCGCACGCTGCGCCGCGTGTGATGCTAGTGTGTTTTTGTTTTTTTTTTTGTTTTCCTCCTGTAGCCGCGTAACCCGAGTTCCCCCCCCTCGTCAAAGTCACCGTAGGCTGGAATTTTTGGACAATGCGCTGCTGTCGGGTGAGAGCGCAGCTACGCTCAGACCTTGGCGCCAAGTCTCGCCGAAGGTTTCAGGTCGATGCCGAGGCAATTTTCGCTTCGCGCGTGGTCGCTTTCGACTGTGGTGAAGCCTAATTTATCATCTTTGTTTTCTTCGGTTTTAGCTTTATTTGCGCTCCTATGGCCTCCACTGGTCATTGCAAACAAGGAAAACAGGGCGGTGGGGAAGTGCAATGTGACCGATGGACGGGAAGTTTTTGCCGTGATGGGTTTGTGTTGGACTCGACAACGCGCAGGCAGCAGCACAATGAGCGCCCAGCCTGTGTATAAACAGACGGGCCAGGGAAGGTCACCGACATAGTGTGCGCTGGCGGAGATGAGAAAGGGTTTTTTTCTCCTTTTTGGAAGAGAAGTTTTGAAAAGCCTTGGGGAAAGTGTTTCATAATTTTAGTGCAAAAAAATTTCTGCCTCGTCTTTTTCTTATATAGAAAGTATTGCATGAACGGGTCTGAGGCTGAAATGGCACAAAATGGGTTTTACTGGCTAAATAAAAGCTAAACTAAGACAGTAATTTTTTTATTGGCGACATAAAGAAAGTGCCCCACGGTGACTTAGAGGCACTCAAACATATATGATTAACTTCATCTCACAGAGCTCAAGGGGATTAGTCTAGTGCTTGTGGTTTGTCAGGCCAAGTTCATAGAATTAGCCGTTAGCTATCCAGTAGCACAGATCTTTTCGTAAGTTCGATTGTCGTGCTTCACTGCTTTCGATGTTGCACAGTCACGAAGTGAAAAAAGGCGGGGGAGGGGTACAGCTCATTTGAAACTCTGAACTGACACGATCTTGAAGACTTTGTCTGCCTCCGCCGTCGCTGTGCAGGAGGCACCGACTCGTTACTTATGGGAGTTTCATGTGGTGAACATCAAATACGCTCCAACTTGTAGGTCCCCTCACTGGAAAAAAAAAAAAAAGGAAGAAAAAAAACACCAAGCAGCTGCTCTGTCAGTTCATATGAAACCCTTTTGACTTTGCTCGTCAGAGGGGGGGAAAAATGAATAAATAAAAGTCACAAATTCATTCGTCATCTGCGTATTTACACGATTGCAGCTCTGAAATCAGCCTGTTTATTTGAAGACGTTTATTCCAATGTAAACCCTCCACCCCTCCCACTTCCCCCACCTCACAATTACTGCTGAAGGGCCGCAGATTAGTTCATGATAATTAGTCATATTTTTTGGGGGGGGCCAAAAAGCCTTTGTTCCGTTTTCCGGCCCGGTCTTTGCTTTCGATGAATCAGTGAAACAGATGAGCTCTCTAATGCAGTATGTCAGCGTGTGGCATCATCTGTTCCTTCGCTGCTGCAGACCTACTTTTTGGGAGGCCCGCAGCGGTAGAGGCAGGATGGCGAGGGCGTTGTTACACCACTTACCCGCTGTGGTCAGGCTGTGTTCCTCTCCTTCGGCGAGCGCGCGCGTGTGTGTCTGTGTGTGCATGTGTGTCTGTGTGTTTTCCTGGGTGATTATAGAGAATATCTCTGGGCTCTGACTGGTTTTTCCTTTACAGACCAGCGGTGGGTCACTTGTCAAGTGTGCTTGTAAAATGCAGCAAGACTCTTTTTTTTTTTTTGCGGGGGGGAGTTCTAAGCACTTAGCGGAGAATAAAAGCTTCCAAATGGGCCCTTAAAATACTGCAGGCCTTTTTTTTTTAATTATTAAATCACACTCTGTTATTCTCAGCATGGTGTGAGTGGACTGAACTCTTGCCATTGTGTAGGTGAGCAGAACATCGATTATCTGTGTCGGAGGATTTTTTTTTTTTTTTTATCCTTTCTCTTTTTGCAGAGAGGCGGGGCCGCAGATGTTGATCGTGCATAATATCCACATTAATTGTGGCCATCGTTCATCTGCACTGGCAACGGAGCGCAATCCCAGCGAGCGCGTCGCATGAGTGATGACATCACCTCGCCGTGCGCGGATTCATTCCCAAAGATAATGAAGCGCGCGTTTCGTAATGCACATGTTGATGCACTTTAATCCATTTCCCACAATGTGCACGACAACCGTGCGCATGTATGTCTGCAGAGTCTGGCATCGACTCCGGCAATTTGCAGATCCCAGTCACTCGACTGTGAGTCGGTCGTTCATAATCTCAATTTTTTTTTTTTTTTTTTTTTTTTTTTTAAGCTCTGACGGGAAATTCTTAGCGGGACAGAAATCGCTTTAGTGTGAGAATCACATTCACCCCCGCAAGCTGTCAGAAGATAGTGGGGGTCATTCGCAGTGAACCCGCCAGAAAAGGCGGAGCGTCCTGCGACAGCTCAGATCAACATCTGTTCGGTCTCCCAGGTGTTTATCTGACGGGCTTTAATGGCTCGACGTGCTCGCGCTACCTGGAGGTGACGGAGAACGCATTCTTATCGGCACTGTAGAGATCCTTGTAGAGCTGAGGGGAACAAAAGCACCAGCCCTTTAGAAGTGCCGCGGACCACAGGGTACCGTCTGCGCTCGGAAGGCTCTCGCTGGTCATGGTAAACATTGCAAACAAACGAGGCAGCGTGGAAGTGCGACGTGACTGACTGATGGACGGGAAGTTTGAGTCCCGCGGTGGGTTCGCGTAGGACTCGACGAGGCGCAGGCGGCAGCACAATGAGCTGCAGGCTGTGGATAAATATTCGGTGCCAGCGAAGGTCACGGACGCTGGCGGGGGAAAAAGGGTTTTTTCTTTTTTGGAAGTTCTGAAAAGCAGTAGATGAAAGCATCTGCGTGGTTGGTAGTCGATGGACTACAGTTACCTCATTTAAGGACGAAAAATCCTTCTTGTCTTTATTTTTTTATATAAAGAAAAATAAATATCGCATCAACAGGTCTGAGGCTGAAATGGAACAAAATGTCTTAGGGCACACTGAGGAGCAGAGCAGGGTCCGGGCTCCATCAGCTCCCTCCATAAACTTTAAAAAGTGAAATTTAGACCGGTATGCTCGCTTGCTTATGATTTATTGGGGGATATAATGACATTTTTCGGAGAGACTAGTTGCTGTTCACTTGGATGGCTCCAATCTTTTTGGTGCGGTACCAAACCAAAATAAGTGCTAAATGATTTTTTTCAAGGTCCCACATTACAACTGTGCTCCTACCTTTTTTTTCTGTCACAACCTCCAGAAAACTGCAAATGAACACTTGTTGGTTTTTTTTTGTCTTCCTGCTACGGTTGACACCCTTTTTTTTCTTTTTTTTTTTTACCTTGTACCTGTTTGGAATCGGGTGTGATGCAGATTTCGAGGTATAATTGAATGCTGAATGAAGCCCGGGTCACCTACCAGGTTTGTTTTGACACAAGTCGATGAGCCTTTCCCACTGCTACCAAATGCCAATTCTTTGCAGGTTTAGAAGGGTTTTTTTTTTTTTTGGCCAGTGGGAAAGAGGCTTAAGAATACTTTTCCGCCAACCCTACACTGTGCTTTGCGTATCCAGTAATCTAGTGGTAAAATGTAGCCTGGCGGTGAATCTGGTGTTCACTGCTTAGAGGCCATAACGGGTCATGTGTTTCCCGGGCAAACACCACGAAATCACGGCCGCATGATGAACTCCGGGGCACTTTTGTTGCATTACCAATTGCTTGGAACAGCTGATGCCTCCAGCTACAAGTGCTCAGGTTGCACCGCTTTGCGAACCGCGGCCGGTTTCTCAACCCTGCGCCTCGCGTTAAAGTGACACGTCAGCGCCACGTGGAAGTTTCCGTCTCCGCCGCGCCGGCTAAGGTAATGGGCCGGAGAATGACGGATTGTACGCCATTATCTTATTGGCGAGCCGGTGCAGCGCCCATGAAACTTTAAAGGGAGGGCTTAATGAGGTGAGGGTTGTTGTAGTTGTTTTATTTTTTTTTCTGTTTGTTTGCTTGTTTAAGAGAAGGAGAGTAAATGCTCCGTGTTGTTTCCTCTTAGGCAGTCACATTTGTCAGGCCCCAAAAGAAAAAAATGAATAAAAAAAAAAAAAGCCCAGAAGCTTTGATGAATGCACGGCTGGACAGGGGAGAAGTCTTAATGATTAATATTGCTCATGTGTTGTGGAGTAACAGAAGAAAATAAAAGACTTGAGGACAAAAACAACAAAAGACATTCATAATAAAAAAAGTAAAAAATCTCCAATATATTTGCACCTCATGTCTTAATTGCATATTTGGCCTGGAGACAAGAGAAGTATGAGTCAACAATAAGGCCGCCCAGGGGATCCACTGCAGATTAATTGGTCGGATAAGAACCCTCTGACATTAACATTTATGCATTTGTTTACTCTTTTTCAATGAATAATAATAGGCCACCTCCCTTGGAGATCCCTTGCCACTCATTAGTTCCAGGGTGTTGCTTATTATGGAGTGGAATTTCGAAAGGACAGAAAAAAAAACCCAAAGAACAATAACACGATTAATCTCAGCGGTGGACGGACGTGCAGAATCGTTGTGAGGAATCGGAGCCAGGACTGACTAGATACTGACTCACAGTAGGAGGGAACACCTAAATATTATCTGCTGTCTATAATCAGCATCCACAAATACTGCACGAAATAAGGGTTCCACCCCCGAAAAAAATATAATAAATGTAGGCTTTTTCAATGTAACCCTCTTAAGATATAAAACCTGAGTAGTTTCTTTACAGCTTGAATTTTATATTGCTTAGATAGATTGTTTTTGTTTTTCGGAACAATCTTCACTCAGTACAAAAACCCACTTCACTTTCAGATTGACGATCACAACTTAATGAAGAAAGCGGCGTCTTTACAAATCCTTTTTGGAACTTTTCTGTGCTTTTTCACAGTGGAATGGGAACAAGTCTCCATCCACTTACAATCGATTTTTTTTTTTTTCTTTGGTGGCGATACTCCTCAACTGATTGCTGTGACGCTCCACGACTGGTTTACTGGCGGAGTTTTTATTTTCCAATTTGCTGAGTTAATGATTTCAACTGAAGAACAAACAATTTTCTTATTACCTGTTGCCTTGAGATTTTTTATCACTTGGCATCACTTGTCATTGTATCTTCTGCTACAGTGACAATAAAGGCTATCCTGATTCTGATCCTGAAGAAACCAGTGCTGAGAAAAACGAGGAGGACGTAGAAAATAGGCTTTACACGATCACGATTTTTGTGCCGATCACCGATCAGTGAGTTTGAATAAACTGATAACCGATCACCGATCCGATCATGTGAGGAGCAATATTTAAATTACTTGTTTATGTACTTATATACTTATGTGCTGTTTCCTGAGTATCAATCTTGCCATGCCCCAATCTGACTGAGATGTTTGCTTTAGCATCTGTTTCAGAGTTTGCTTTTCTTTTTCTTTCTCCGCGCTGCGTTCCTTGAACTCGACATGCTCCTCCGTGTGTATCTTTTCCAAGTGCCTGGTTAAATTTGTCTTGTTGAAATTTTTTGCCGATGTTCCCCCCCGAGGTACTGTAGCGTTGCATATATTGCAGATAGCTTCTGCTACGTCTGTTTCTCTCACGTTGAAAAACTTCCACACCTCCGACATGTTTGTGTTGCCCATGGATGTTGCTGTCGTGAAGATTCAAAGAAACTTTATTGTCCGTCACATAGCGACAGTACTCGAAACAGGAAGAGGCAACGAAGACGAAAATGAAGTTTTTTGAATCATGAATCATTAGCTCTCGGATACAAACAAATAAACACTTCGATGCTGTGAAACTACTTTGGAGTAAATGAGACAGGTTAAAAAAGTTTCAACACGACCATGACGTCATTGATCGGATCGGTGATTTATGACATGACGCCCGATCGCGAACATTTCAAAAAATTACAAATATCGGCCGATCCGATATAGCCGATATGATCGGTGTGAAGCCTAGTATAAAATAGGTGTCATGAGGACACTGACAAGATCATTGGGTGCCCGCAAAAGTTAAAGAAAATACCAAAACAAAAACATTCATGTGCAGGTGTAGATGCACATGTTCACAAATTCATCCAAACCTTCACACTTGGTAAAGTGATCTAGAGCAGTGGTTCTACACTGCTGGAATTTCAGGACCCACATTTTTTTCCTTATCATGTGGTCGCGACCCAAATTTATTCCACAGCCCTCAAATTTATTCCACAAAAAATAAACAGGTTAGCCCACTTCCTATCATGTATAGTCAATAAATTATTGAAATTGTTGAATTGAATTTGTGGGTCCTACAAAATAAATAGCCAACATTTTCTCTATGAATATATGTATATTTTAAAATCCCTTCAAAACGTGGTGAGGGGGACTGCCCACAAAGCCGCGACCCAGTCAAAACAGCTCCGCAGCCCACTTTGGGTTGCGACCCACCAGTTAAGAAACGCTGATCTAGAAAAGCTGCCTGCGCGTTTCTCTTCCTGTCAACTACTCACCATCCGCATCAGTCTCCTCTCGCTCCCAGAGAGATCATGTCCTCTCTAGCTGCATTTCCATTACAGTTTTTCCGCAAAATAAAAGCGATATTTCAAAAACTTGATAAAGTACAATTGCGATTTGCAGATGTTTTGCATTGAATGATGTGAAGCGCATAAGCCGTAATTCTCATAAAATCTCGTCCGGTGAGAGGTAGGAAATATTTTGCGAAAAGTCCGCGTTTCTGCGATATTTCAGAGGTTTTTCGAAGCTTAGGCGTTTCCATTACCAGTTTTGTATTGCGATATTTAGGGTTTGCGCAATTTATGTGGATTATTGGAAACACAGCTACTCTCTCTCCCTCTGTCTTTCTCTCTGTCCCGCTCCCTTTCCGTCTCTTTCCGACAACCGTGTATAATCCGTCACGGGGCCGGCGTGTTTTTTCCCTGAGTTAAAAAGTCAAGCAGGCATAAAAAAAGGAGCTTGTACGGTCATTGATGTCGCTCAAACGGCCAACCGGATCAGGTTGGGTGCCTTGCGAGCGAGGGCGACTAGGAGTCAACCCCTCCCCCTTTTTGTTTCATTTTTTCCCCCTGCTCACCTCAACTGTTCCGCGATGCCGCGATTCGGCGTTCACGGCTGCCAGGAAGTGCGGCAGCGGCGGCGGAGCCTCGTTTCTCCCTGTGCGGTGTGTTTTACTGATGCTGATGACTGGCTCGCCCCGGGGCACGGCATCACACGCGCCGGCTTTGAAGCCCCAGGGTGAGGCGGGTGAGGCGGTGGGAAGTGGGTGCGGGGGAGGGGAGTGTGAACGACTGTACCCTCTCGGCAGCTATTCACTTGAACGTGATGCGAATGTCGAGTGTCGGGCAGCCGAGTTGCGTTCTGGAGGATTGCAAGGTCGTGGTCAACCAGTTTTTAGGAGCTTGCCCTTTAAACTGTCCACATGTCTATGAACAACTTCAGCCAAAAAGAGTGTGTGTTTTTTTTTGTTTTTTTCTACTGCGGCAGATTTTACTTCCCCTCTGTCATTCTCCTTCGAGGGAGGGAGCGTAACAACCTGTGAGTTTTCAACGGAAAAGACTGAAAAGCAAACGAGCTCCTCCCGCTGTAGATTCTATCTTTGCAGAGGGGCCTCTTTGCTCATCAAGCTTCTCCTGTAAACTCTGCTTGGTCAGTCAATATTTAAATAGGCTTGGCCCATCACCTGGCTTGTTTGATATCGGTCTTCTGTCTGCAGGAGCCCATACGAATAGCCCCAAAAATAGCTCTGTACTCTTTTTCTTTTCTTTCTTTTTTTAATTCAATCATATGAGCAGCAGGGCTAAGGGAAAAAAGAAAATCCAGGTCTGTGATCCCAGCCAAGTAATCTGAGGAAATATGAGGAAGATTGCATAGAAATGCCAGACAGATGCAGTGATTGATTGATTTTTATATACAGAGTCAGCCAAAAAATAATGTACACACATAGATAACTCTTTCCAGGTTTGATCAAATTACAATACCATAGAGTGCAGCAATCCCAAGCAGTAGTTTGTCGTACATATCAATGTCTGGAAGCCAATGGCCGCCACCACTTTGAGCACCTCTTGCAATTGTAGAGGCCAAAGGTAACTGGTATTAATCTTATGACGTCTGAATACATTTTGGATTGAAATATTTATGCAAGTTTTTCTATTCCTGATGTGTGTATACATGATGTTGACTGACTGTATGTTATGCTGATAGTTCCATACCAGTGGCCAGGACTATCCCAAAGATGTATTCCTAGTCCTGCACCAAACCATCTGGGCATGCTGTCGGTGGCAGAGGCCATATTTTATTTTTCTATCCTGGCTCAGACTTCGTCCACACCCCTCCCACTATTTCTGCCTCTTCCTCACGTGTCCTTCTGGCTTTGTACACTCCAGTGCACCCGCTACAGCCAAGCCTAAGCTGAGGGGACACTTAGCTGTATGTAAATCAATTTGGAACGCATCCGTATGTGGAAATAGAATTAGACTTGTCAGCCACACCTTTTTAGTTCCTCCTCCCCCTTCATCTCTCCCTCTCTCTCTCTCTCTCCGTCTTGTTCTCCTCTCCGTCACCCCCCCCCCTCTCCCCCCTTTGCTTTTTTTCCTTCCTCCTCAGCGAGCCGTATGCCCGCCACCATAAGTATCAGCTATAGGAAGGCTTAGGGTGAGGCTGGTGGGGTAGAGAGGATTAAAAGAAACCACTGAAGTTAGCAGTCTTCAAAGGCGGCGAGGAGAGAGTGCGAGCGCAGCCACAATTCTCTCAAATGGTTTCACGCTCAAGGGCCTTTTGTGTAATGGTGAATTATTACATGAGGCATGAAGTCACATATATGTAAATGAGCCGCGCCCCGTTTGAATTTTTAGAAAGAGGGTCCAAGACGGCGAGAGCCGGCGACGATCGGCGCGCGCGCCACTCCCGCTTCCTGCTGCGTCAGCGGCGCCACTGCAGCCGCCGGCTTTAATTCAGGCTTCGGTGAAACAAGTTCGGTCCGGCAACGGGAGCTGACGTTTTTATGGCGGCGGTTGTGTCAAGAAATACCGGCGAGACCCGGGAGTTTGAAGCGATACAAACAAGGTTGTCTTTCATCAGGTCCAAGCGGATGCCGTTGCCACCGGCAAGACAAACGCTTGCGTTCGGTCCTTCAGCTGCCGCTGCAGAAACAAGTTATCCAGCCATCGTCTGTCCCAACTGTCCGGGGAGTGGAGGCCAGGTTACGCTCTTGACATTTAGCCTTTCGCGGTCACACACCACCAGGACACACGTACGGGTTTCAAGGTTGAAACTTGAACGCATAAACCTCCGGCTCGTTGGTCAAAATGCTCACGACCGCAGTAGCGTGTCAGATAAAGAAATAGCTCCCAAATATACGTGTTGGGTTTGCACATGGGTCTGGTGTTAGTGGTTGGGAACGTCAGAGTCAGCCCAGCCAGTGGCAGCAGTGCGTTGCATAGTGTGGGGCGGGCTTTAGGGGGTTCTAGGCTGGTTCTCGTCCTGCCTTTCATCACATCCTTCGTTCCTACATTTATTCAATTGCGTACAAAGGCAGTTTTTTTCTGTGTCCACTGGCTCCGCCCCCAAAACGAGTTTGGCTGATCCAGGCCTTATGTATGTATGTATCCATATACTGTATGTCAGAAATATACAGCTGTGACTAACATGACATGACAAAACGCGGAAGATAAAATTACTCAATAAGTATTTAGTCACTTGCTATTATTTAATGGCAAAATACAGAAACAAATTAAATGAAGTGAAATTTGTTTTCGAAACAGTTCAAATGTCTGAGAAGACTAATCAAGCGTGAAGTGTGATCACTTTGTAAGGCTCCAAATAAAAGAGAAGGAGATGATTTTTCTGCCTACCCGAGGTGCTTTTTTTCGAGAGCCACCACTTCATCACGATAAACCTGGATGACTATTAATGAATCATTAATGGGATGTCGGAGCGTGTCTGATGACTGCCAGCAAACTCTTGGAAGTTTCGGACAGAAAGGGGCTTTGGAATGAAGCAGCTATCGGAGATTTATCTCAACGCCGCGGAGGCAAATTGGTGACTTGAACAAAAGAAATTGCACAAGCAGCCAGACAAATGACGCTAGGACTCACTTTTCATCAAATTGGAATATTGACGGTTATTTACTCAAGTTACTACAAGGCTTTTTTCAATGTTTTTTTTTTTTTTTGGTCCATTTTTTAGATATTCGTGGGTGAACAAAAGGAAAAGCAGCTAATGGAGAAGTCTTGCCAGCTCCCGGAAAGCTGAGGAAATTGTTCTTCCCATTGTTACCTGCTGCTGCTGCTGTGCATCTCGATTGCATTTGATTGTCTGCATTTTTCTCCTGCCAAGAAGGGAGGCGTAATTATATATGGAAGGATCAAAGGAGACAAGTGAGACTCTCAATCTCACTTCACTTTGTCATTCTGTGAGTGTGTGTGTGTGTGTGTGTGGGGGGGGGGCTGCGTGCCTCGAACACCTAAACCCCCCCCCCCCTTTTTTTTTTCTATATTTGCACAGTAAAATTATAATTACGCCGCACAGAAATGGGAACAAACGGCTTCCGATCAACCAGCTGACTGACGCGTCTTTCGCTTCGGAGATAAACGGAGGCCGACGAAGGGCAGAGGGAACTCTCCGCCGTTAAAAAAAAAATTATAATAAAAACAGCCAGAGCCTCATAAATCCTGAACTCAGTCCAAGGAGTTGATTACAGGCAGATTATTTCATGTAAAACCTGCAGCTTTATTGCACGCGTGGCGGTGGAACCGGCGGCCACATCGCCGTAAGCCGCCTCTCTCCGGCACGAGCCACCAGAGCTTCTTCCTCTTTTTTTTATTTATTTATTTATTTATTTTTTGCTGGGAATTACCCAAATCACGTGACATAAATCCCATGGTGGCCGCTGAGGCGTCCACCCGTAAGCTCATTTTCCAACTTGCCCTCATTTTCCAAGGAAAGACTCCCAGTGCCCGTTTGCTGTTTATCGGGGTCACTTTCCCCGATTAGTTCTTCTTCTTTATTCTGTTTTTTTTTTTTACGCCCAGCAATAAAGTACGTGCACATCTGGGTGTTTTCCACGTCGCTTCTCTCCATTTTTTTTTTTTTTTTTTAATGAGACATACCGGGGCCCTTTAAAGTGATTACTGGCTGCCAGCTTATCGGATTTGGTTTAGCGCTCGCTAATGGCATGATAAGGCACATTAAAGTGATAATAAGTATTTAATGAAGTCAAACGTGAGGGAGGGAGGCCTCAGCTACGGTTTTTGTTTTTTGGGGGGTTTTTGGCGGGTTTTCAAACAGGTCAGGGTGAAAGCGAAGATGAACTCAGGGAAAGAGGAAAACAGACAATTGAATTGAATCGGAGAAACGAGGGGAAATTATTGCCTTCGTCTCCCACCCGGCTAATTCTGGCTTTGTGTTCTGTGCGAGCTGTGTGCGATGCGCGGCGGCGCGGTGGGAGATAAATGATTCCCGCTGCGATTTGAATGAACACTGCTTTCTAGTTTTATGAAGAAAAAAAGCCCCTCAACCCCCACCCCCTCCCCGTCCCTCTTGGAGTTCCGTTTCTTTTCATCCAATTTAGGACGCTGGCTTTTCTTTTTTTCTCCAACTTCTTACCCCCCCCCTAAATATTCAAGTTTATTTTCCAGATTTCATTTCAAGTCCCCTCGCGGTGCACCAGTCCGTGCTGCGGCCCACCGGAAACATTCATCTCACGCCCGCCCCCGATGTCTTTGTGATTAAGTAGCTGCAGACGACGGGAGTCCCTGCTGCTATTTTTTTTTTTTTTCGCAGACCCTCGTGGTTGGGGGTGGGAGGACTCACTCGGCGCGTCTATTTGTCCACGTCTGGAGGAGACCGCCGCCCGCCTGCCCGCCCGCACGCTCCCATGCTCAAATGTGGGAGAGAGAGAACGCACCCACACGCACCCCCATGCAAGATAATAAACCCCGGCAAGGACTGTGCTCACGCTGGGGACTCACGCTGAATGCCAGGGGGGACTCAAGGACACGTCTAAATCAGCCCAGGAAAATTCACAGAAAAACGGAGTCATTCTCCCAACTTGCCTTTCGGAACGCAGCGAAAGTAATTCGCGCACATTATCCCCCCGCCGAAATCCTCGCAATGCGGCGACTCATCTGCATAAAAAGTCAACTTAGCCGTGAAGTTTCTCCATAATCTTTACAAAAAAAAAAAAGAAAAGAAAAAAGCGGCTACTTTGCATTGCTCTGAGAACACCTGCCTGGCTGATGAATCTCTTTCTTCCTCTGTTTCTTCTTCTTCCTCTTCTTCTTCTTCTTCTTCTTCTTTCAGGGGCCTGTTTGCGAGCCATTACACCGAGACGCACTACGGCGCAGACGGAAGCGTCGTCACCAGCGACGCTCACAACCAATCGGTCAGTCATGTTTCGCGCAAACTAAACATTTCACGTCTGGTATGTTTTGTTTTGTCCCACCCCGACGTTATGGGCGCCGGAGACGACCGTCCAAACATACTTGCTGCACTGACTCACCGTTAAATCGAGCGGTTATTTATAGTCAATCTACTAATCACTGTATTTGGGAGCCAAAAGGCAGTTGGGGCCTGGATGGGATTTTTGCCCCTGTGACCCACTTGATGGTAAGCTGTGGTGTTATTTTGCCAGGTTTTTTTTTTTTATATAATTTATCTTTTTTATTAAAGCCGATATGGCCGGTGGGATTTGATGATGGAATCCTCTCTTTATGGGCAGATCTGTCCCCAACAAGTCCTCTCTCTCTAAATAAATATTAATAGTTGAATGTTTCCAGTGAAAGTGAAGCACTCCTCTTCAAATTATTCACGTCGCTAACAAGAGCCGAGCAGACAAACTTGTTTATTCCACCACGACGGACGTGTTTTGACTCCCCGTGAAACAAGTTTTTTTTTTCTTTTTTTCAATTTTTCTTTTTTTTTTTTTTTAACTTCCTCGTTGTAGGCCGACATGTTGCAGCACTTGCACAGGAGGACTCACATTAGCGGCAAGGAGTTTATTTCCCCTTTGGAGTGGAACCACTGTGAAATTGAATGATAGAACTTTGAAATGTTGACAGGTTTTCCCCACAGCTTTTGCACGGAGGATTTTTTTTTTTTTCGGTAATTCCGGATCTGACTGACAGGCTTATTTGCCAACAAAGTTATGCAAACGCCGATTCCCGCTCTATCAGAACGCTCCCAAAATTTGAGTGGGAGGATATTACAAGCGTTGCGTCAGCTTGTCAAGTAGACATACTGTTATTGTCTTTGGTAATCTCCCCCACACACCCATCCCCAAACTTCCAGTGCCGGCTGTCACTGAACTCGGTGGAACGCCGTGTTCGTCAAGGATCAGATCGAGATGTGGACTGTGAATAAAGTCTTGCAGTACTTAAGAGGAACCATTCTAGAAGGACTCAAATGATTTGAGTTCAGCCGATAAACCGCTTCGCTGCTGAATTCCGGTATAGTTGTCTGCACGTTACAGGGTCAGTCGACTCACTTTTACCCGTGCAGCAGCAGCAGTGGCAGCAGCGGCGGCAGCGGCGGCCGCCTGCTATTTGTGGCTCCAAACATAAATGAGCAAACACTCCAAAATAAAAGCCCTGAGCCGCTGACAGACACTCTGAGGATCCAAGCGCAGGAGACAATCGCCAGAGTTTTGTGTTTTCTTGAAAGGTGAAGTAATCTAGGTCAAGCATAGCCCAAGCGCACAGTCTTTGTAGCCCAGTCTATTTTTGTTCCTAATGCAATAAATCTGCTTTCCATCAGCATCTTCCTCACTGCTTTCTACTGCACTTGTCAAAAGGGAGTTGGCTGGAAATTAAGATTTTCTTCTCCCTCTCCGGCGAATGGTTGCTGCTTATGAATTTATTCCTAAAGGGTTGAAACTCTTGTGATTGAAACCGAGCAAATTTTCTCTTGTAGAACAACTGCTACTACCACGGCAGAGTGCAGGCTCACCCGGGCTCGGACGTCACTCTCAG
The DNA here is from genome assembly GCF_046127955.1 of Nelusetta ayraudi. Classification (NCBI taxonomy): domain Eukaryota; kingdom Metazoa; phylum Chordata; class Actinopteri; order Tetraodontiformes; family Monacanthidae; genus Nelusetta; species Nelusetta ayraudi. The sequence goes on from NW_027466106.1 coordinate 1,789,001, forward strand.
CGCCTGCTCGGGTCTCCGGTGAGTCGACCTAAAGTGGCACTTTGCATTTGCAAGTATCGCTGTGTGTAAAAAAAAAGAAAAAAAAGAAAAAGGGCAAATAATATAAAACCAAACTGCTGGTATCAGACAAAATGCAGATATTTAAAGCATCCGTGTATTTTGTTCATTCTACTTTCAGATTTAAAGTGAAATCTGCATTATTATTTGACAGCCAAGTTGAACAGTGTAGTGAAGCTGATACGTCACGTTAATGTTTCACAGTAAAATACGGCACATCCATCCTTCCATCCATCCATCCATCCATCCATCCATTTTCAATAGATTGTGTGCTAGCCAACACGATAGCAGTGGCGCCGCCCGTTGGTTTAACAGCTAACCGTAAATAGCCGTATTTTGAGATACCCTTTGCCATCAGTGTTAAAACAGAATGTAATGTTTTTCAGGGTGGGAGGCCTTTTTAAAATGACGATAACTATGTTTTGTGTTTCATGTCCACTTTAATGGAGCATAAATGTTGCGGCGTGTTCATTTGTGTTGAGCCGTTGTCTTCTTGTCTGTTTTCCATTATAAAATGCACCAGAAGAAGAATAAATTTTTTTTTTAAAAATGTTCCCCAGGTAACAGCAGCGCAGGAGTGTGTTATTAGGCCGCACAGCGACTCTAATGGACGAATGCAATTTGGAACACAGATTTCCACCAAACCGCTGGCAAACAATAGAATTTTTTTCTCCCTATTGGAAGAAACAAACAAGAAAGCGGCTGCGCTCGCCGTCGGATCGCTCGCTCGTGAATTTCAAAAGTGCCTTTGTCCTTTACAGCAGTGATTGGATGTAATGCGATACCTGCCAAATAGAGGATCTGCAGTGTTCCCCTTGGTCTCGGTAAAAAAAAAAAAGAAAAGAAAGAAAGAGGAAACGAGGGGCAGGGAAGGGTTTGCTGAAAGAGATTTTTGCCTGTGCTGTTTCCTCCGCAGAGGCTTCGTTGCCCTCGAAAACAGGACCTTCGTCATCGAGCCGGTGCGGCGTCACGGCAACGACACGCACCTGGTCTACCGGGTGGAGAAGCTCGCCATGACCCAGGGCGACTGCGGCCACGGCTTCAACATGTCAACAGTTCCTTCGGAAGACCAAATCAGGAACCCCTTCCGCTTCTTCCGCGCAAGGGTGAGACATTGATCGCTCTCGTCGGGATGTGTCCAGCCTTGGTCGTCCCAGAATCACAGTTCCTTTTTTTTTTTTTTTTTTTTTTTTTTCTATATTTCAAATGTCACGTTTGACCAGCCGGGCGTTAAACCAAATGTCCCATCAAAGCCAGCCTGCCCACTGGAGTTGGAATGTTTCCCAGAGGGTGTCGCCTTGGGCCTGACACGTTTTATCTGCACTTAGAGCCCAAATTTGAGGGCCCACGCAAGGTTTGGCCCGTGGTTTATATGGAGCAGGTGCAGCATCCATCTGCCACTGTCGCCTCACACTAAAGTGTCCACTCCAGTCTAGGGGAGTAAAACTTCCCAACACACTGTCTTTTAATGGCCCCAGAGTCATATTCAATCTTTAGGGTTGAGAATGACTTCTTTTTACCGCCCTTATCTGAGTCCAATGTCTTTTTATTACGCGTCGCCGCGATTCTCTCTCGAACTGCAGAGACGTTCGGCAGAATTTCTATGACGAAATAGTTGACAGAGACAAATATTTCGCAGTATCATCGCAAGATTTATGTTTCTGCACATACAATTCTGGCTACATTTTATTTGGTTTGTTGTCGGGGAGGATTTCTATTATCTGAAAGCTCGCTGCTGCGTTTTCTTCATCCTTCGTCGATACTGAGGGTTTGAATTGCTAGCTGCCAGCTAAAGCGTTACAATTAACCTCACATGACACTCACTCAACCGCCGTCGAACAAGAAAGTATAGAATCTTGTCAAAAGCCTTTCAGCCGACGGGAACAGACATCACTTGACAGTTTTTGAGAAGATCCGAAGAAGGTAACAGAAGTCCTTGAAAAACTAATTTCCTGCAAAACCTTTGCACATCTCAAACTTGCACTTTGTCTTTGTTTTTTGGTTTGTTTGTTTGTTCCTTGTTTCTCCTTCAGCATAAAAGGCACGCTCAGAAGACGACCAAGTACGTCGAACTCATCATCGTGGCAGACAACAGAGAGGTAAAGACCTTGATGTCTCTCGCGTCTCAGAGTGTGCGAACAGACGTGTGCGGTGCTCTACCTTCATGCTGAGTGCAAAAAAAAAAGGAAATGGAGAGAAATGGAAAAAAAAAAAAAAAAAAAAGCGAAGTAACAGCGGAGACGGGGGTCGTGCCGGGGCCTGCTGCAGAATTAGGTCAGTGTGCAGCGGGTGTGTGCGCTCGTTGGTCCGGCGGTGGCAGAGGCTCAGTTTTGGACAGGAAATGCGAAACGATTCCCCAGCGGAGCCGACAGGAAGCCGGAAAAGGACCGTGTGAAAACAGGAGTCTCCCACCAGCAGCACGGGTGGGCGGCGCATTGTGTTGTGTCCTCCTGGCAGCCCCCCACTTATTGCTAATGTCACTGGCTTGATAAAAGAGAGAGGGGACTTTATTTTCCTTTTAAAAAAGAGGGTGGGACTTGGAAGGGAGGATTTAGTGTATAGTCAGAGCTGGCGTGCAAGGCCGCCTGACTGCTGATCCAACGTGCCGCAGCCTCTTAGAGCTGCCAGTCTACCTGCTCCCTGCGGACCAGCCTTTTTTTTTTTCCCTCTTCTCTCCTTCCAGATGGTCACAGCTTGAAAAAAACTGCACGTCCCACTCCATAAACCTATTACCTCTCGCCCATGTTCCGCGCCCGTTCTCACGCACCCCGTCTTAGTCTTGGCAAGTGTCCAGCTAAGCCAAGGCGACGCTAACCGACCCGGCCGCGATGCACGTTTTCTTAATGAATGATTTGTTGAATGAATGAATGAATGAATGAATGAATGAATGGTTTATTTTCGTTTACAGGGTACAATAATGTAACCTTGTTCAATCAACTGATTGATTATAACAATTTAATCATTTATTCTTATTATCATGAAGTATTTTGCCCTTCAATATTGTTTTTTAAACTCAACAAAGATCTACACATTTTCAAATCGTCACTGATCCAATTGCAAAATTTAACTCCAAAAAACACATCTATATTTAACATTTGTTCTCACCTTACATAATTCAAAGACACTCAACGCTCTTAACATATATTTAACTTTTTTTTTTTTTTTTTTTTTTTTTAAACTTGACCGGAAGATTTTTATTCAAAATAGTATTTCTAATGTTTTTATATAATATATATATAATAAATAATTTATTTGTGGTTTGTTGTGCGCCGTCGCTCTGGTCGCTCCCATTTCCCCTCGGCCTGCCGCTGACGACGTGCAATTTTTCCTGTCTTAGTTTCAGAAGCAGGGCCGCGACGTGGACAAGGTGAAGCAGCGACTGGCAGAGATCGCCAACTACGTGGACAAGGTAACGCAACGGCCTCCCTCGCACGCCGGAGGAATAAATCACTTCACTTTTTTAAAAATAGAAATATCCCCGGCGGCGGAGATTAATGGGCGACTGCGTGATGTATTAACGTCCCTCTAAAACCTGCCGCGCCCGCCTGACCGATACCCTTTTGGCAGCGCTGCGCTTCAGAACGTGGCCACAATAATATCCTAATGGATTTGTAAAAGCAAAGCATCACGGACCCATACCAAAATCCCCAGTATGGCCCACCGCTACCAGCTGCCTTTTTAACACGATGCGTTTGTTGATGTCAAAGTGAGACTCCCCCCTGGCCTCACTTCTGCGGTACTGTGCTCTGCTCGACTGACAGTTCTACAGGGCCCTGGACATCCGCGTGGCCCTGGTGGGCCTGGAGGTGTGGAGCGACGCCGACAAATGTCCCATCACGCAGGATCCCTTCACCACGCTGCACGAGTTCCTGGACTGGCGGAAAGTCAAGCTGCTGCCCCAGAAGCCGCACGACAACGCTCAGCTCATCAGGTGGGACTGCGACCCGACGCGGCAGCAAAAAACGAAAAAATAAATAAAAAATAGGGCCACGAGGCTGCCGAGCTGTTACTTTGTTTGTGCCGCCAGCATCGACAATTTTCCGGGGGGAAAACGGTTCCCTGCGCTCATTTCTTTGCCGGCGGTTCCACTGTGGGACGTTAATCGTCTTCCTGTTAATTCCAATCACACACTGAGATCAGCTAACCCTAAACTGACACACCAGGGTTCATTTTATTGGTTTGTTTATTTGCTCCGTTTTGTTTTGGCTTGGGTTTTTTTCAACAAATTCCAATTAGGAAGACAAATGCGGCAGCACAAACAGACCAAACAAAGCGCACACCAGAGGCTTGTAGAAACTCGGCGCACTTTCTGATCCGCTGGTTCAGGCCATTACGTCACCAGTCTTGCTTTGCTTCATTATTGTTATTGACTAAGCTTTGCTTTTAAGTCCTGGACAAATGTTTGTACTTAGGTCACATCTAGTTAATAAACTCTCACTGTGGTCTTCCAACTGATCATGTGTTTCTAATAGCTGTGTGCCCTTGAAAAAATGACTACTAGACAGTTTCTGAAACCAATACATCCCTGAACTGAAGCGTTACGATGATCTATAATAAATTGCAAAACATTTATGGAAGCAGCTCAATGCAAAATGCTGCTTTTTTTTTTTTTGACTGCATCCTTTTTTAAGCCGCTGTTTAAATCAAGTTTATTTTCACTGACGAACAGGTCGCTGCTATTTAATCAGGTGGTTCCCTTTAAATTACGACTGCTACAAATGCAAATAGCGATCAGTGAACAACAATTACCATCAGTTCCTTGCTAAGAGCGGGTAGCCTGTTCAAACATTAGAAAAACAAAACGACACAGAAGGAACAAGAGCACCCCAGAAAATTGGTGCTACTTGGTAATTTGCGGCACCTGCACTGGTTTGTTTTGGTTCCTTTAACTGCAGATGAGGTCGTTGCTTTTACCTGCTTTCTGCTGCAGTTTCTGAGTAACCAGGCAAAAAAAGAAAACAATCTACAGATTCTCCCGGATTCCTTGTGTGTTCTCCACCCTAACCTCCCACCGCCGGCTCCTAATCCTTTCCTGTCCCCTGCAGCGGCGTGTACTTCCAGGGCACCACCATCGGCATGGCCCCGATCATGAGCATGTGCACCGTGGAGCAGTCTGGAGGCATCGTCATGGTGAGAGAAAAAGCTTTTTCCCCAGACCTTCTGCCCGGTACCCGGTCTTCCTCTTTCGCCGAGCCCCCGCACCTTTAAAAAGTGGCGCTCGGCTTTTAAACTAGCTAGCTGCTGTTTGCTGGAGGTGGCGCGGGCCAGAGGTCTGACAGGAAGTGGCGATGCTAAATGTAATTTATTTGCGCTGGCACCCTCTCAGCTCTCATGCCCTTGTCATCACTGCAAACACCGATACGCACACACACACACACACACACACACACACACACAAACACACAAGTACACATAGGGGAATGGCTAGCAGCGTACAATCAGCGGGATTGGATGCAGGAACTCGGCCCCTCGAAGGGTCGTTTGAAGTCTCGCAGTCATTCAATCACACTTTCCCAGCGACATCTCCGAGGCGGTTGTTGGAAAACGGGGGGGGTAAATAAAGACAGCCACGCTTAAACCCAGCCACATTTACATTTTTATGAAGCGCTGTAAATTGTTTACTGTGCCGCTGCCGCCGCATTTGAGTCAAACTGTATTTTTTTACCAACACGGTGGCGACGGCGCCACCATCGCCGCCGCTTCACCTTAGGTAACGCAAAATTATCACCGAGCGCCGGAAACGGTGGCGGCTTTTTGGGGAGACGAGCTACGGCAGTCTGGGAGACCTGTGCCAAAATCATAAAATGGTTATCAGCAGCCTATCCCATTACGCCCCCCCCCGCCCCTCGGCCCAGCCCAGATGTGCGCCCCCCATTAAAAGATATGCTCCCAGCCGGTCACGGCCTCTCCAGATGTTTGTCTTCCCCATTACTCGCTCGCGGCAGATGGTTCCAAACGGAGATTAAAGGGGCCGTGTAGCCAGTTAGAGGACCCACCTGATGACATGAATCATCTCGTGAGCCGTTCGCTACCACGTGGGTGAATCACTTCATGTTTGTTTCCCCCCCCCCCCCCCCCCCCCCCTTTTTTGAGTCCGAACCAGCGAAGTTGTTTCCCGAACTCCCGCCGTCTCCTTAAATGTAAACGGCCACGTCTGAGCTGTCACAGCGGACGCCGTCGACTTTTAGTGTTTCTGTCAGCGACTCTTTGCCTCACATGGCCGCGGATGAAATCGGGGGGGGAGGCCATCGGAGCTCTTTCTCATATCCGTCGCCATCAAATTCTCGCCATCGGAGACAATGGCCACTTCAGAGTAATGACCACGGCTTCCGACAGTTCCATCCATTTCTGCTGACTCTGATAATACACTTTTTTCTTTTTTTTTTGTGGTTAGGCAATCAGCAATAAATTGCGCGCGCGCACACACACACACACACACACACGCGCACAGCGATAAACTATGACAGCAACAAAGTAAAGTTTCCCAATTACTCTTTTTAAAGGCGCAGTTCGTCTCCCCGTGCCGCCTTTTAATCAGACGAGTCGGGGAAAATAAAATGGCTCGCCCTCAACCTTGACATCCAACTTGTGCTCTTCAAAAGGAAGCCGGCGACTTTCTCATGCCGCACATGCCGAAAAAATACTTGATTGACTGGCTAAATGGGCGACCTCTTCCTCGGGATCTTCACATGGAAAGATTCTTTAATTATTTTTTTTTTCCCCAGGTTGTTTTAATATGCACCAAGTTGAAAACACTGTTCTACCCTCGGCTGAGTGCTCGGCTTTTTCTTTTTTTTCTCTCTCTCTTCTCTCAGTCTTGATTGGGACCAGTTACTTCTGAGACTCTCTGGGCTGGGAGCCGAAAAATAGTCCCACGCTAATCCTATAAGAAGATGCAGCTTTGTGAGCATGTTAGCAGAGTTGGTGTAATTACTGTGTGTGCCAGAAGTGGGAGACAGAAGTTGTGTGCTGCAGGAAGGAAACATAATATTGGGAATTCTGGCCAACAGATATTGACTATTTGATATTTTGGAGTTATTACGCTTCTCCCAAATCTCATAGTTCTGTTCTAAACATTCAGTATTCGGTGCAGAAACGGGTGTGTGTGATGGATGAAACACAGCCATTGTATCAGTTGTCTTAATTTTCATTTTCCTTTCTTTTCTTTTTTTCAATTTTTCTTCTTACGGAAAAAAAGAAATTCTGCCTGAGCCTCCTCTGTTTTTCTCGTCCTCAGCCTGCGTCTCCATCCATCTGCACGCCGAAGTCTAGACTGAAACTTCCACTCTCACTCTGCGTTTCGCGGCTAGTCAGCGGCCGCGCGGCGCTCAGTGCAGCGGTCAGCCGGTGTGATAGGGTCTGCGGGGGTAATGGAATGGCGGATGAATTCCGGCTTCCGTAAGGAGGACGAGTAATAGAGGAGGGACGAGGGGGTACATAGGACACGGAGTTGGAAATTGTTTTCTTTGAACCCAACTTTCATTTTTGGAGTAAATTCCAAATGACTCGTCTTCTTCCTTCCAAAAAAAAACAAAAAAAAAAACACTATAAATTACTTACTCAATCGAGTTTGACGCGTGCTCGAATTGTGCGATTACGCAAGAAAGTGAAGTTTCCCCCTTTTTATTTCCCTCCCGTCTCAGGACCACTCGGAGAACCCGCTGGGCGCAGCTGTGACTCTGGCGCACGAGCTGGGACACAACTTTGGCATGAACCACGACACCCCGGAGCGCGGCTGCGGCTGCAGGATGACGGTGGACCGGGGGGGCTGCATCATGACTCCCTCCACAGGGTGAGGACAGCAGCAGCAGCAGCAGCAGCAGCAGCAGCTCGCTGCATTCACACTGTGGTTGCAGGCTGATTTTTGATGTCTGTTTTCTCCTCAAAAATCTCTCAATGACACTCAGTCAGCAAAATAAGACAAATGAAAATGGCAACCTGCCCTGGTCAAGTTGCTTCAAACTGGTAACTTGAGATTTATTATTTTGCATTTGACCTGTCGGTTGGATGAAGCTTCACTTGCTGTGCAGTTTGAATCATTTTTATCTGAACAGGATGCTCCATTGTCTCATTGTCTTTGCATAAAATGCGGTTCAGTCCCACACACACACACACACACACACACCTACATAAATATATATATTTATATATACGTGCACAGGCTTTGGCATTGGCCTTCTCCAGCATTCTGCACGCGTTCGCCTGGGTCGCCGAGATAACGGCGCAGCTGCGAGTGATGGACTCTTTGACTGTTCGTAAACAGCGTGCAGATAAGGCGAAGCCAGAGCGCGATACCAGGTTCCGCCATTGGTCCGCTGCCAGTCTGGTGTGTGTGCGTGTGTGTGTGTGTCTGTGCGTGTGTGTGTGTCTGTGTCTGTGTCTGTGTCTGTGTCTGTGTGTGTCTGTGTGTGTGTGTGTGTCTGTGTGTGTGTGTGTGTGTGTGTGTGTGTGTGTGTGTGTGTGTCACGGCGACGCTCGCTAGCCAGAGCGGCCGCGACAGTCGATGGTACAAAGACACACAGTGTCGGCTGAAAGACCCTGTTGCCATGGTGGGCTTGTTTTTCTCTCTCTCTCTCTCTCTCTCTCGCTCTCTCTCTCTCTCTCTCCCTCTCCCGACAGGAGAGTAAACAAGAGTGGGACAGCTAATAAAAAGAGACCCAACAACCTCACACGTTGGATTGCGTCCTCAAATGGCATCCTCAGTCTTAGGTTTTGGTTTAATGAAGAGTAATAAGTGTGGAGCACAGTTGCGGCAATTAGAAAATAAATCCCAAACCCAAAGTCCTCTTCCAGCCAAATTTCCTGCACAGTTCTTTTAGGTTCAAGAACCCACACAACGCAACGACGTCATACGGTGAACCTACAATTGTAGGTACCATTTCCACACACCAACAGAGACACATGTTGCCTCCATTGTTTAATTTGGAAATTCTTTATTTAGATTAGCCCCTTGAGATGCATCATGTCGTGTTCAAGGGGGTCCATGCATGTAAACAAACAAGGAGTCAATTTACAAACATGAACTCGACATTATATAAATTTATACAAGACTTGAAAGACAAAAACAAACCAAAAACAAACAAACAAAACCACAAGAAAAAACACAGTACTAGAGGACATAATGACATTATAACAGATGACCGAAAAACCCCTGATTTGTTAAGATTCTGTTGCATCTGTGACATCCTCGCCTTAAAGTTCTAGTATAGAATAGAATAGAATGGAAGACCTTTATTGATCCCACACTGGGGAAATTTGCATTATTAGTGCAGCAACTGTGTAGTGCAAAAAGAAAAGAGAATTGTATTAATTGTATTGCATAATTAAAAGAAATAATGCAATAATAAAAAAGCAAAAAGTAAAATATTCATAGGATATAAACGGAAAAAGAAAACAAGATATTTACAACCTTTGGACAGTTGGATTTACAAACATCTAACAGCTTTACGTGAATATAAATGGTCGATTGTGACGAATGAATACACAGCAGTTCCTTTTTTAAAGGGATTTTCAATGTAACCAAACAAACACACACACATGTATTTTGTTTATGCCAATAGATCCTTTTAAATGTTGCCCTCAGGGCATTATTAGCATCAGTTTGCATGTTGACAAACTGCCCAAGCCTCCCCGAAAAACCCGCAGCGCTTCCCGCACAACAAAAGAGAATTCTTTTTTTTGGTTCTTTTTTTTTTTTGTATGTTGTCTGCGAACCATCCAATCCAAAGCAGTATGTCGGCCGATGCCGGCTGAGCTCATCCAGCACCCGTCGTCCATTATTTAGTTCAAAACCTCAAAAAAGGAAACCAGGCACGACCGGATTCCCCTGCAGCCTGTCACCCGCCGAAAGATGATGTCACAGAGTGGAAACAAGGGCATGATTTAAACATGTCGGAACGAGTCAAGGAGGAGTTTACTTCCATTTATAGGTCGAACAGCGGCGCTCGCCTCTTTTTCCCGCACGTTGACAAGCGGAAAGATGGAATCTGGGAGGTTTTTAGACTGAAAATACATGTTTTTGTTTTTTCTTTTCTTTTCTTTTTTCCTGGGTGTGTGCAATGCGAGACGTAGCCACAAAGACTTCCTCTTATTTATGTACCATTGTGTACCAAGAAGTGCTTCGGGCCAGGCTGATAATGATTCAAGTGCTTGGCAGAGCACCTAAAAATAGAAAGTCAGTGAGGGAAGAAATGGGGCTTAATGGGTGTTTTCTAATAATATACGCGCCATTCTCTCATTGTTTCCAAGTGCGTTCGGAACAAAAAAAAAAATCATATCAGTGGTGTGAATTTCAGATTGGATTGAGTGAAGTCGTCCACGCTGAAAAATTCATTTCTGCGGCGGCCTTTTTGCAAACAAGTGAAGTCTATAGTTTTGATGTTTTGCGCCGCCGTCCCTGCATCCGACAGCGAGCCAGATCACCGCGTGACGTTTGCCGCCTCGCCAGAGCTCAGCGTGACGCCTCAGAGATGATAATTAAGAACTTTGTTGTTCCGTTAAAACCCAGCTTACCCGGTTTCATTCCTCCAATTGAATTTTCCTCCACCGTCAGCACGCAGGATGCAGCCGCCAACGGCAGGGCCGGGTACCTTTCACAAAGTTTCGATACGTTTTCAAGCCAATTTGAACGACAACAAAAAAAAACACATTGCAATGACAGCACAAAACTTTTAAAATTGTTCCATTTTACTGGCGATTCAAATCAGGATTTCCTCCAAATCAAGTGTGTTGTCTTCCCATTCTTTGCTGCTACATCCTCAGCAAACATTAAAGGTTCAGTGTGTGATATTTGTAGATTTTGAAGAAGAAATTACAACATCATAATCCCAGCATCTTCCCCCTCCTGAGCTTACCAGTTAACTACGGCGGCCTGCGCACCCAAACCTGGATACCTCGTCCACCTTCTTATTCGTTGGTTTATTTGAAGTCACGTACAATTAAAATAGCTCAGATAATAGCTCTTGAGGCACCAAAAGCTGATTAGCTTTTCGGTATTCCACAGGGTCGCAGGGTTTCAGTCGGAGCTGCAAATGCATCGAAGTTCAGTATCCAGTCCTGGTTGACGGGGCTGATCAAGAACCCAACTTCCACAGTTGCGCCGCAGCTCTGTTTGTTTTTTTGTTTTTGTTTTTTAAAATTCTTTCCATGTTTACGTGGGCACCCTCGCCAGCCCTCGGCAGCAACACCGGCCGAATGTTAAACCACCCGCGAGGCCCCGCCCGCCCGCACGCCCCGCCTCAGCTCGACTGGTGCGTTTTCTCTTTTTTCGGGATACTCTCCCTCCGCCTCGACTTGCTAATGGAAGGGAGGACAAGCTGCATCTAAATGACGTGATTATCAGTGACGCTGCCAGCTGTAATCAGGGCCGGGGCGCGGGGAGCGGGATCCGCAGAGAGGTGCTTTATGCCTGGGTAGGCAGGCAGGCAGAGCCAGGCTGCGGCGCTTTCATTTGCCTTTTATCTCCCTCCGTGCTAAGAGAGAAGAGGAAGCCGGGGAAGGGGAGGAGGAGGAGGGGGAGGAGGGACACAAAGGGAAGTAAGAGGTGAGAGCGAAGCACACAAACAAAGAGCAACAACAACGAAAAAAAAAAGAAAGGAAGATGACAATGAAGGAACTGTTTTTTGCCCGCCGGAGATTTGTGTCACAGCCGTGAATGAGAATTTTGTCAGACAGAGTCGGGGAATAGAAGTTTTCCCCTTTTTTTTTTTTTCTTTCTTTCTTTTTTTGGTGTGTGGACATTCTGAAGTAGGAATGTATTTTAGAAGTTGAGCTCCGGGTTGCATCACGGCGGACGTGCAGGAGGGGGGGTGAAAAAACTCAGAAGGGAAGAGCTGGCTGTGTGTGTGTAAGTGGAAGGGGGATGAAGCCCAGCAGGTAGCTGCAGCTGTGGATGTAAAGGGCCGAGAGGTGAACCTGAGCGGAGCGAGAGGTCGCTGCCGCCGCCGTTGGTGTTTTCGTGTCGGGAGGGGAGAAGGCAGGGGTTGGGAGGGAGGAGCGAGGCAACGTTTCCATTATCTCGAGGAAGTCGAGGGAGAGACTGAAGGGTCCTCGGGTCATCGGTTCAACGACGCTGTAGCAACTAAATTCTTTTTTTTCTTTATTTTTCCAACATCTTTTTTTGCGCTAAGCGACTCGGCGAACGCGGACGTGTCTCTGCCACTCAGCGTGGACTGACTGTAGCAGCGTTTCCATGACAGCTTCTCCGAAACAGTTTCAACAAAGTGCAATTGCGATTGGCAGGTGTTTCCATTGAATGGTGTGAAGCGCATAAGCCGTAATTCTTGTTTGCAGTCAAGAATGGTTGTTATATTTTTCTCTTTGATTACTTGTAAAAAAAAAAAAAAAAATTCTGTCTCGTCCTCCGTCCAAACAGAAGGAGCCATTTTCACTTGAAGTGAACTGGTCACGTGACCCTGTATGTCACGTCCGGTGACGTGTAACTGCGAAAAAAGTGTTTCAATGACACTTTTGCGATATACCTCTTTTACAATAAACATCCAGTTGTTTATTGCGATATTTCGGTTTTGCGCAATTCTAGGGGTTATGGAAACACAGTTTCTGACTAACTCAGGCCAAAAGCGTGAAAAAAAGGCGAACCATGAGAGACCATTCTGATACCTCTGTTTTTTTTGTTTTTTTTGCGATTGCATTGGCAATCCATCATCCCATCTGGGATATCCGCTGACTTCCCGGCAATGCCAGGCGGCTAGCGGCAGGCGGAGCGGTGACGTGTGGCCACGTAGCGCAGGAGGTATGCAGGCCCGGGTTTCACTTCTCCGGGGGGTTCGTGTTACATCCAGCGGGCCAAAGATCTGGGTGTAATCTCTGCTTCCCGGCCAAAAATTCCCAAACATTTTTCAGCAACATTACTAAATATGGGGATTTTCTTTTTTAAACATATTTATCCAGTGACGCGCCCGTCGGTTGTTTATCTCGAGCCGTCCTCATTAGTCATCCTTTGGCCTCGCAGTCAGCTCGCGTCCACTCGTGGCAACAAATCCTTGAGAGAACACTTGGAAACCATCTTTTTTTTGTTTTCCGCCACGTTGCGCTGACTTCATATTATATATAATCCCAGGGTGGACTTGTTGGCCCCCTTGCTCCCCTCGTTTGCACACACCCAGGATTTTAGTTTCAAATCTGCAGAAAAAATTTCCTCCTCCTTCCTTTCGTTTTTCTTTATTTTTGTGTGGAAAGCTCTCCGTACACTTTAATATTACTCATTCGTAGCCGCTCCCTCCTCTCCTGAACTCTCCAGCCTTGAGCTCTCAGATTATTAAACTTACAGATATGAGTGTAGAGACAGGGGGAAGCTGCTCAGACGTCGGGACGCGGTATCAGTGCGTTTCAGCCCGTTGTGCAGGCTTATGCTAATGCTGCCTCCTGCAGCACTCCAACCACTTTTTGTGGGTGCGATCTCAAAAAGCACCTCTCCTTTCTTTTTTTGTACACAATTATTTTACAATTTTGTCACCTGCAGCCTTCGTTCAATGGTTAAAAGTGCTCAATAGTCATGTTTTGGCTGTAATGGAATGCCCTGAATTATTAATAAAGCACGTTTCCACCCCCCCGAAAAGGCTGTTTGCATAATGCGAGCTTTCCAGCGGAAATCTGGCGCGATGAACTCGGTGGCGCGGGGTTTGTGCACAGAGGGAGTGTCTGAAAGGAGATTATTGAGTTGCAAAACGCCATCTGATCCTCCGCTGCGTCGACTTCAACAAATCTTGTTTTAATCTCCCTCTCGCGAATTGCAACCACCTCATGGATATGCATGATTAAATCTCTGAAGTCGACGATTCATTTTTTTTCCGTTTTCTTTTTTTGGACAATGTTCCAGTCGGAAAGTGTTGCGCCAGTCGGCGGCAGCTGCGAAGAATACAGATTGTTGCATATTTTTTTTCGGGGGGGGCTGTGAAATATCCAAGGCTTATACAACCATGTGCACACAAACTTAGATGTAGCCAGAAACAAAATGCAACGTCACATATTTAGTCTTTACAAATCTGACGGGGTGGGCCACCCTGTCAATCAGGGGTGGGCCGCTGCACCCCCCGACAGATCCGCCCCTGCCAGTTGGCCGAAGAAAACTCTGCCAAGTGAACATTTGAGATGTTTTCGCTCTGGGATTTTCACATATTAGACACGCTGTGAATGAAAACAGCAGGGCAGATATCGTAAGATGTTATCGACCGTCTGCAGCGGCGGCGGCGGCGGCGGTTGCTCGAGCCCGAGACTCCACCTGGTCGCAAAAATAGCGCCGCTCTGGGGACAACGAGGCAGCTCCTCCCTGACAGTGGGAGCCATTCATGGGGCTAAATGATATATTTGCATTTAAAACAATCCCGGCTTTAAAAAAAAAAATATGGGGACTAATTAAATTTTGCGCAAACTGTTGTGCGCGAGCAAATTAGTTCCACTTGGGCGGCTCACACCTGCAGGAAGAGTGCGGGGTCGGTGCCAATATCGTACAGAGGAACCTCTTTTTTTCTCTCCCTCGCTCTCTCTCTCTCTCTCTCTCTGTGCGCTCGTCTAATTTCCTGGACGGCAGAGCAGCCGTGTGGTCTCAGCTGCGATAATACACACCTTGGATGCGGGACTAATGCAGAGTGACAGGCGGCGCACGTGCGCTGTTTCCAAACTGCTACGTGCAAGAATCTCACCGGGCGGGAAAAAAAAAAAAAAAGACATTTTGGTAGTTTCAGGAGAAGATTTGCTCTGAAAAATATTATTCCCAAAAGGCTATTTTGGAAACGGATGGTTCACGTTCTCCCTCCTAGACGTGATGCCTCGTTAAGCCCGTAGTGTCGCAGCTTGATGCTGAAAGGTGCCGGGAATGTTTGCGTCCGTCAAGTAAACGGTGTTATATTGCTATTAACACTCCCCCTTCCTCTCTGCCCTCAGCTTCCGCCTCGTTCAAATAGATTTATTCACCGCCCCCTCATTTATCCGGACAATTGCGCCGAGAGCACGGCGTGTTTGGGTCCTTCGTTACGCAATCGCGTCTGTCTGTGCAGACGACAAACATCTTGCGCCTGTCGGCCCGCCGTCATTAAGCGCTCGCACCTGGCGTCGGCTGACGGGGGAGTCAAACCGTCTTGTGGCGTCTGACGCGGCATCTGCCGCCAAGATGGCGAAGGCACCTGTTGCCTGTGAAGTCCCGGCAACGTCTTCATCACCGAGGGGCCCCTCTTGTTCACTTCCAGCCTCATGCATTTGGCCAAAATGGTCATCGTCAGTTCTTATTCCGTGTTATTGCAGCAGACCAGACTCCCACTACAATGTAATTGCCCAGTATATTGAACCCTATTAGCATTCTAAAATGCTAATAGGGTTTCTAAAACCGATGCTTTTTGGGGTCGTCCTGAATCCCTAAATAGAGGCTACAAGGGCATTGCCAATAACTGAGGGGAAGTTCCAGTATCTTTATGACATCACAAAGGGTTGAATTCCAGAGTGTTTCCGTGAACATGGTCTGAAAAGTGTAGCTAACAAATGATGTGAAGGATGGGCTTCTGTTCGTCTCTTCTGTTTAGTTTTCTAGAAGGTTTATTTTTGTGAAGAGCACCTAGAAACTGTTTTAAAGTAGCTGCGCATGGATTGGTCCGTCCAGAGAATCGAGTCTAATAACCTATTCCGTGTTCAATCTTTGAATTTGTTCTTCAGGTTTGCTTTTATTGAAGCCGCAGTTTTCAACAGTGGCCCCAGTGAGCTCGTTCAGCTGACTGAAAGAACCTCGCACCTCGTTTTAATATGTTTTACTCTGAATAACCCATGTTGCCGTTGCTGTTGTAACACTGTGTTTTCAGAGGCGCCTCATCGTGCCTTTCACACCGAGCCCGTTTGGCTTCTCGCCATAGCACGATCTCATCGCGGTCCGGGTCTCGCTTGCACACGGAGGAGGGAAAAAAAACTCTTTGATTTGTTGTCATGACAAGTAAGAAGAAAAAAAATAAATAAAGCTAACAAGCGGATTATGGGCGCAGATGAGACTCGCGTGTTGGCTTTCGGTCAAGGAGGAATATAGACCCAGCCGCTCCAAACGCCTAAACGCCGGCGACGCCTGGATGAAGCATCGCCTCCCCAGTGAGAAAAATAATGTTTTCTCTTCCTAGAAAAACTCTTTCGCAGAACGCCGGCTTTTGTTTCCACTCGAGCGGGCCCACCATTGTCTCCGCCCCCCCCCCCGCCCCCTCCCACTCCTATCGGCCCCCAGGAGGCGCTGCACTGCAGTCAACTTAAAGCGGGGAGAGATCCATGCACTCGCAATTGCCAAATCCCCCTCAGGCGATCGTTAAAACCCCCCAACAACACACACACACACACACACACACACACACACACACACACACACACACACACACACACACATCAACGCACGACGCCAGGCTCCACAAACACGCTCTGCCTAATGCCGTGTTTGCGCCGCTCTGCCCCGCCAAGCCGCGTCCTTTTGCTATACGCTCTGCACGCCATGTCGCGTTTGAAGGCCGACGGTTCGCTCTGTCACCGCCCGAATATGCGGGTGTGTGTGCGTGCGACATTTTCGCATCTGAACTCATGTCTTTCAAGGATGGAGCGCCAGCTGCCTCTCCGCTCGCCCGTGTTGCTGCAAATCCTCTCCGCCAGCCGCAGCTGTTGGCCGCGTCCTTCCTCTTTTTCCGAGGCTCCGGCTAAGTCCCATTATGGCCGACGGAGCTGCGGGATAATCTTGTTTCTACAGAGAAAAAAAAAACTTTTTTTTTTTTTTGTTGCTTTGTGTCTTTTCGTCGTCGAAGTCCGAGATTCCAGACTCTGTTGCTCAGGCTGCATTATGCATTATGCGCGTCGCCCTTCCAGCGGTTTCCCAGACGGAGGGGCCGCACCGGCCGGATGTTTGCGATAAGTGCACTCAGCCACGTTTAAAGGCCCAGTGTGACACATCTGAAAAGCGTTTGCTGCTGTGTCTTAAGTATTTGTAAAGCATCTACATTTGCATTAAAATCAACTTCATCTTGTCATGTATAATTTACTACATGGTGCGTGAACATGCCCGTGCTCAGGCTGGTGCTTCAGAAAACAAGGATGGGCGTCAGCAATGTTAGCGACGTGCATTCGCGCCATTGAAAGCTACGAAATGTATGAAAGTCTTGACAAGAAATGTTTTCACTCTATGTATTTTGCACTTGATTATAACGTGGAACTGCTTTTTTCATTTATTTTTCTTGTCTCGTGTTTGCTAATAATTTACAACGAAATCATAGATTTGACTCGGCAGCTGCCATTTCATCCAGCCGCAACATTTTTCCCCGCGTCGAATTCAAGGTTCGGTTTTCTTTCTTCCTACTCGGGGAAAATAAAAGAGAGAAATTGCGGTTCATTTTTTTATTTTTCATTTTATGAATGCACTCGGCACGTGCGAGTTCTTTCACATGTACCAACCGTCTAGTTATGCACTTTAGTCCCCTCAGCCGCTTTGACTGTTCTGCCGCTTCCAATAATGAAAATGCAGCAGCCTTGAGAAAATGTATGGGGTTGGATGGGTTGCTCATATATATATTTTTGTGCGTGTGTGTATTCATAGAGTGAGAGCAAAACTCGAGATCCAGTGGAGCAGCACTCACACAGTGTTTGCAGACCATTAAAGTTTGTGCGAGCCGGCAACACGAAGCTGTGCATGCGCGTCACGTCTCTGTTTCACTCACTCGTCCGTCTCTGTGTGTTTTACTTCCCAGGTACCCCTTCCCGACCGTGTTCAGCACGTGCAGTAAGAAGGACCTGGCTGCCAGTCTGGAGAAAGGCGTCGGCATGTGTTTGTACAACATGCCTGAGGTCAAAGTGCTCTACGGGGGCCAGAAGTGCGGCAACGGCTACGTGGAGGAAGGAGAAGAGTGCGACTGCGGGGAGCCGGAGGTGAGATCAGGAACAATCTTTTTTTGGTGCAGCTGCTGCAAAAAAAATTAAATAAAAAATTAGTTTCAGAGAAAATAACATTTTTGCTTCATGAATAAAGGTTACAATAAAATCACATTTTGTAACAAGCTCGGCTAGATTTTTAGCAAAAGTGCCAAAAGTATTGCTGATTTCCAACTCCACATTGTTCACCTCACATTACTTGCACACTCCTATCAATGCGAGAGTTGCCATTTGGCCTTAAAAGCATCGAACCTGCACGAAGAAAAGAAAGAAAGCTCTCAAGTCATCAGAAATACTTTGTGCTGAGAGGATTGCTTAAAATTTGCCACAGTCCTTTCTTTTATCATAAAAAGAAAGAGAGTTTTTTACTCTTTTTTCATTCTCAGTTTTCATTCTACTTCTTCTTGTACTTACCTCTGTCTCCATGGAGGCGGTGCTTCTGGAGTTTGATAGGATACAATGGATTCTGCCCAGTGACAATACAGTGGGAGCTTACTGTGGCCTTGGTGTGGGCAGGGGGAGGGGCGCATAAACAAAATAAAGGATAAGAACTACATGATGTGTGTCCAAACCGCTCGTGTCGTGCTGAAAGACTCGTGGTCACGTTGGTCTCACGGCTGTAAAGGTAGAGCTCTCAAAGTAACACGAGCGCAAACACAAACGTGCCTCCTTTGGTAGAAGCTCATGTTTTGTTTTGGTCCTGTGGACCAGAGCGGAATATCGCCCTCTCTGTGAAACTCCAGCGTGGTCGTGTGGGTTTGAAAACAACAGTCCATTGATGCAGGGTTATCTGCCCCCGCGAAGACCAGATCAGATGGCCGTGCGGCTGTGTGGCAAAAAGAAAACACACAGGTCGTGACACAATTGAGCGTCCATTGAATGCATTCAGGCACACACACACACACACACACACACACACACACACACATGGTGCACACACACACTCTCTTGCTGAGGATACACAGGGATGAGATTCACACGCTGAGGGTATCAATCACTGGGATGCAGCCGAAGCAGCTGCGTATCTCATGAAGAGTTAAACCAAAGGAGATTAGATGATGAATATATCCTTGCAGCCGCTGAAAGATGATGGATTTCCTCATGAATTATGGTTTTGTGGTACAGCGCCCCCTCCCCCAACCCCCGTACAATTTGTCAAATTGCCTGTTTGTCTCTCCAAAAAGTAAAGGTAATAATCTACTGCGTTGAGAAAGAGCATGTTCTCTTTCAACACAAAACAAAAAATAATATTCATCCTGTCGTCATTTCTGTTGGTTCGACTGTTAGCGTTTTAAAACGTCCATTTTTCATTTTAAATGGAGCATTTGCTTTGTCAATACTTCATTACCGGCTGTTTTTCATTTTCAATTTAAAGTCTTCAGACTGAGAATGACTACTTGCAAAGGGGTTCTCTACATTCATAACGGCTCATAAATACCTCATAAATCTGTCTGGATTCTGCACTATTTTGGAGAGAAAAAAAAATAATATCACGGCAAAATTATTCTCTAGTGGAGTTTCTCAAAGTATTTGTTTGCGCAAGACCTTTAAAAAGAAACCTAGAATGATTTGTTTGCATCATTTGTTCTCACATTTGCATTTGTATTGCATTTGTACTGTATATTTATATATATATATATATACAGTATGTATATATATACATATATATATATATACACTATATATACACACACATGGGAGCTGCAGTCAACATACGTATGTATACATATATACATATGTGTGTGTGTGTGTATATATGTATATATATGTATATATATATATATATATATATATATATATATATATATATATACATACAGTATATACTCATACACACACACAGACACACATACAGTATACATATACAGTTTATATATATACATACATACATACATACATAAATACTTATTGGGGGGGCGGGATTCTCAAGTGGCAATCAGAGGCATCAGGGTTCCTGCCAGCCTCCGTCCAGGCGCAGCATGTTTACGGAAAAAATATTTTTTTTCACTTGACTTTTATTTGCCTCCGGACCCAAACATCGTGCTCGATTATTTGGTTTAGCCGTGTTATTACTACGTCCTCCGCCGTTGCGGCCTGAGTGTGGGCTGTATTTAGGCGGCGTCATTAAGTTTGACCACCGACAGGCCCCACCGTGTCATTTAAATTCGCCGACTTCATCTGCACCAGCTGTTCCGGACCTCCGCAGCATCGGCCGCAGAGGCCCCCAGCTTGTTTAATCTGTCGGCCCACTTTTTTAGACAGCCAGATAAAAGCCATCCTTTTTTTCCCCCCTCCCCTCCTCACTCCCCCACTCCTTCTCCCACTTCAACAATGGGCTTAAATCAGGGCGAGAGGTAAACAGCCTGCCTTCGCAAAGCCATACATCATTGCAAAATTACACGTCCGATGATCCAGTTTCCATCTTTTTCGAGGGCCCCCGCGGCCGCCGGCGGAGCGCCCGTCCAGGAAGGAGAGGAAAGAATAATGGAGATGAATACGAGTGTGATGCATGACGCCGCCCGGGGAGGAGAGCGCGTACGTTTGGCCGCTCGGCCCAAGATAAACATTGCGACACCTCTCCTGAAGTCATCACACGCCGTCGCTCCCCTTTAAGCTCCTCCTCCTCCTCCTCTCTCCTCTCTCCTCCTTTTGTCTCCGCTGTGGCCCGGCCCATCTTCTCGTCGCCGAAGCGCCTTTTTCCCTCTGAAGGGTTTTTAAATCCGACTCGTGTTCCTGTCCGTAAAAAACTGGGCCGCATCTTTCCGCTGTCGCATCAGATCAGGCTCGAGGATTTAAGGCCGCTTCCTCCCCAAAGTCTCAGCGTCTTTTTAAATATATATATCTTGCCAAAACGCCCGCTTTTGTATTTTTTCCCCCAAGGAGTCACTTTCCAAATCTAGAACACGTGAGACTCGGTGAACGCACCTCCACCGCGTCTCAAAGGTCGCCGTGAAGTCAAGTAGGAAACTCCCACCGGACAGGAAGTGCACTCCCCTGGACCTGAAGGTCTTGATCTGGGTGGAACCGGCTGACAGATGAACTCCAGTGTGTTGATCAGGTCCACATGTTGTGAACAACTCCCCCCCCCCCCCCTCCTCCGTGTGTGTGTTTGCAGGAGTGCATGAACCCGTGCTGCAACGCCACCACTTGCACCCTGACGGAGGACGCCGTGTGTGCGCACGGGGAGTGCTGCGAAGACTGCAGGGTAGGTTTTTTTTTGGGGGGGGGGTTTTGTTTTTTTTCATCCTGTTGATTTATGAGATACACACATCTGATGAGTCACACATGGTCGAAAGCTGTTTTGTCCTTTGGGAACTCGAGTGAAACATCACAAATCAGGAATGTTACACGTCTAAACTGTTTTAACTGATTGGTTCAGGAGTCAGGACATGCTTCTTTTTTTTTTTCTTTTTTTTTTTTTTAAAAGGCCTAGTGTGAAAGATTTATTAGCAACTAGCCTCTAACAGGCTATTCCCTGTTTACGTCTTTCTTGTAGCCGCTGTGACATCTGGCTAAAATGACAAAACCCGGGTTGGACTCACGCGTTCTCGCTGTTTGTGTCGTGAGAAATGGAAGTGCCCGTAGTGTTGTCGCACTCGAGATTGGTCTTGGTCTCGAGGCCACTTTTTAAGGGTCTCGTCTCGTCTCGGACTCTGAGGCATTTTCACTCTGTCTTGTCTCAGTCTCCGACTGGACGGGTTCAGGATTCATTTGATCAAGACCGATCAAGTGTCAGCCAACACTGCAATGACAGATAATGGAAAAGAATCCAGCAGCAGCCGTTTTACACTCTGTTTGTGACAGCCGGAGTGACACCCTGCCCCATATTCCCAGTTTATTTACTTTTTAATTTTATGAAGCAAAGTTGTGTTTTATGAAAGTCGTTCAAAATAGTAAGCAGCAAAATGTTAAAGAAAATTATAAAAAAAAAAAAATGCATTGCTGAAAAGAGATGTTGCTGTTCGATTCAGAAGCAAACTTGAATTTAAAAAAGATTCTGCTCATTTTTTTTCTGTTTTGTTGTTATTTTTCTTTGATAGATAATGTCTTGGTCTGGTCTCGATCTCGATACTCTCTAGTCTTGATAAGGTCTTGGTCTCGGTTGGCGCGGTCTTGACTACAACGCTATTTGCCCGTCTACGCCCTTACGACCGGCTCGCCCTGTCCCGTGTTTGCGTTCACAGCTGAAGCTGGCCGGCACGCTTTGTCGCGAGTCCAGAAACTCGTGCGACCTGCCAGAGTTCTGCACGGGTGCCAACCCTCACTGCCCGGCCAACGTTTATCTGCATGACGGACACGCCTGCCACGACGTGGAGGGCTACTGCTACAACGGCATCTGCCAGACTCACGAGCAGCAGTGCATCACCCTGTGGGGACCAGGTGGGGCAGCGGGCCAGCTCGTGTGATGGACCTCGCTCAAAGGGGAATCTCATTATTTTTTTTGGTGATTGCGCTTTTGCACATTTGTGCATTTTGCCTTTTTAACACGCAGGAGCAAAACCGGCCCCCGGGATCTGCTTCGAGCGAGTCAACTCGGCGGGAGATCCATATGGGAATTGTGGGAAAGACACCAAAGGCTCCTTTGCCAAGTGCGATGCGCGGTAAGAGCGAACGGCTGCATACCAATCTCACAGCGGGGGTGGTTAAAAAAAAAAAATTAGCTTAAGTGCACTACCAGTGACAAGTTTGGACTCACCTCAATTCTTTTTTATTTTTAAGAAGACATCAAATATACGAGTACTGGATACGTTGCTGAACAAGGAGCCAGAGGAGCTGTGTAGTGTAGTATAGCGTTAGCATTAGCATTAGCAATCAGCGTAGCGTCGGTGGAAGTGACACGCTGCTTCACCCCCGACAAAAGGTTTACACAGGTGAAGAATGTAATTTGTGCGAGATAGCGGCTAATTGCTTCCTCGAAAGTGCTCGTGAATCATTTGCCGCCATTCTTCTCGGCTAATTGTGCTCCAGATCTTCCTCCCTTTGGGTGAATTCTTGTAATCAGAAGCCCTTTGTTAATTGATTTAATTGCTTTAATGGTTGGAGGACAGGAGCAGCGGCGCTCCCATCGGGAGGCTTTCATCTTCCCCTGCACTCACTTATCTTTGCGTGGTGACTGGCAGCCCTTCATGTCTGAGGCTTTTTCTAAATGGGCAATTTTGACATTAATGTTAATACATGGTTCCCTCTCTCTCTCACTCACTCATTCTCTCCCTCTCTCTCTCTCTCTATGTGCGTGAAGCGATGCACAGTGCGGTAAGATCCAGTGCCAGGGCGGCGCCAACAGGCCGGTGATCGGAACCAACGCCGTTTCCATCGAAACCAACATCCCGCTGCAGGAGGGCGGTCGCATCCTCTGCAGAGGGACTCACGTCTACCTTGGGGACGACATGCCTGATCCCGGACTGGTCCTGGCAGGGACCAAGTGCGGAGACGGCCTGGTGAGCAATTGGTTCGGATTAGACCGGATGTCCCCCAGCGAAGCTAAAAAGCTTTTTCCCCCCGACTGCCGCGGCCCGCCAGCGACGCAGCGCCATTTAAAGGGGGTAACAACGTTAACTTCTGGATGGATCCAATTAGCTGAACATAGACGTCGTGCCCGGCCCTGGACAAATGGGCCAGACTTGATGGAATTAAAATGTTCTGCTAGCTAGCAGTAGTAGCTCCTGACTCACCTCCTGTGTCCCACCAGGAGACACTGACACACACGAGTGCATACAAACATTTATTTCAATCTTAGCTTCAAAGATTAGAAGAAAACATTTCCTGTCAGACGGGAACATCTCTCTAAAATGGGACATGATGGTACCCCTATTGTCCTGTGAGAGGGTGTGTGTGTGTGCATGCGTCTTCAATTTTCTTAAACAATTTTCGTAAACAGTTTTAAAACCTATACATAGTTCTATTAAAAATAAAAAACTAATGTTTCGGGTCAGAGTGCCCTTTCTGACATCACAAAGGGCACACTGGCTTCTTCCCATGTGAGTGACAGCCCTTCAGTTTTAAAGGTCCGGTGTGTAATATTTGGAGATTTTACAGAAAAAACCGCAACATCAAGTGGTTACACTTTAGATTGCAGCGTCTTTCACTTTCCCTCCCCCTCTTGAGCCTGCCAGTGAGCTACGATGGCCCGTGCACCCAAACCTGGATACCTCAGCCTCAGTCTTCATAGGTTTCTGGATTGTCCATACCAGGCTTCCTTAGAAATATGGCAGTGCAAGATGGCAGCTAGCTGGCAGCAAGACCCATATTGCTCTGTGTATATTCTTGTATATATTGTATAAGGTTATGAAAACCAAAGTGCTTAAATAATGTATTTATGGGCCGTATACAAAGTTTTTACCAATGTAAAAATCATAAATCAAGCCAAATATTGCACACTGGATCTTTAATCCACAGCATTTCGTCAGGAGGCAGCAAACAGAGGGCTAAACGCCCAATTTTTCTGGGAAATCTATCGACTTTTCGTGAAGAAGAAAAAACAAAGCTGCTCCCTTCAAGTCTGGGAGATCTGCAAATGGATACAACATGGAACCAGTTTTGTTTCTCTTCACCTGCGTGGCTTCTCTCTGTTGCAGGTCTGCCTGAACCGACAGTGTCAGAACGTCAGCGTCTTCGGCGTGCACCACTGCTCCGGCAAGTGCAACGGCCGCGGGGTGAGTAGAGCCGACGCGGCGCTCAGCGTTAATTACGCCTCTGAAATTGCACTTTAAGGACTCTGGTACTTTTCTGCCACTTATTGACTGATAGCGCGGAGATTTAATTAAGTCTCACGGCCCCGTAAATCGCAGTGTAATAGCAAAAGAATGTTTTCTTATTTACGGTGAGGCTCATGAGTCATGACAGCGCCCCCTTTCCCCCCGCGATCAATCTTCATTATGGCGCAAAGGTCGAATTAATCCCATTTAACGGCATCATTGATAGTCTGTGTTGCGTCGTACATCATCTTGTGACTGGTGGCTGATGGACAGTGGTCAGAACCAAGCAGAGAGACAAACACCGCATCAATCCCCTTGGCCGTTTCTCTTCAGCTCTCTGTCTTTTTTAGATTATGTTTTTGGAAAGAGAGAAACAAAAAAATAAGAGACTCTTGAAAGCGACCGAGCTCGTCTAGTTCAGCTCCATCAGTCAGTAAATGTCTCATTACGCTGAACCGTCGTCACTGTCATCACACAGGACTTTTAAAGGTGAGGAAAAGATTCAATATACAGTGTTTTGAGGTTGTTTTTTTTGGAAAGGACAAGTACTTTATCATCTTCTTCATCATCTTCGGCACTAGAATAAAACATCTCGGCCCTGCGTTGTACAAATTGCAAAGCGCTCACCTCTCAAGGCGGCCGGATTGAGAGCTAGTAGACGTCACTCGTATTTGTGGAACATTCCATCTGCAGCGGTTGTGAGACAGACGGCCTGTTGGGAAAAATCACTGCTTGAATTTGTTTAGCATTCATGTGAGGTTTCTCTTCGTAGCAGCTGAAAAGCACTTGAAAGCATCTATATTTTTTAATATAATATTACATAATATAAACATTAGTCACGACTGTGAGAGAGAAGGGAATAAAAACACCTTCCACAAGGCCTTTGGAGCCTCTTTTTTTTTTTTTGTTATCTCCAGTAAAATTGCATCCTTGGCGACGAGCGTCTTCATCCGGAGCCTTAATTTTTCATCAGGGACTCGGCCGGCGTCAGTTTGTCTTCGCTCCCTTTACCACTCACTCCACACACACATAAAGGTGCCATTAACCCCGTCGGCCGGCTCTCTGACGAGTGTCTGGATTCACTTGGCTGCACAACGTGGGTGTTGAATTTATTGAGCGGAGGTCACTGGTAAAGGGGGATTTTGGTATGGATCCGACACAGAGTAAACACAGGGCGAGTGTCGCCCATAACGATACTTTCTACTCGAAATATCATGATCATGGAATCATTTTGTGTATTTTTGGTTTTTTTTGTTGTTTGCCTTGAGTTAGTTGATTAGAATGATGGTAAAACACGGGACCAGAGCAGGAGCAGACGGATGGAGTGTTTTGGTGACCCACCTCATAGGAGGAAAAAACATATCATGTGACATGTGGAAAACGTGCTTTGACGTCAGTTGAAAATGAGCAAAAGCAGCGGAATTTAAATGGCTCTTAAAACACTGAAAGAAAATCGATGAAAAACAACTATTTTTATGACTTGCTTGCTATTAATATCATTTCTTCAAGTTCAGCGGGCCAGATTAAAAAGCTTAACAAGATCGCATATGGCCCCCGGGCCACAATTTGCCCACACCTGGGTTATACTCTTTATTTAGACAGACTTGGAGAGAAGCTGCAAGGAGGTCGGAGTAATTTGCAGGACGTCTAGAAGAAAATCTGCAACAAAAGTATTGATCTCATCACGCTGGTATCTCTCTGATACCGATGCGATGCTGACCTTGAGTATCGATACCATCGAGATCTAGCCCTCCAGCCAAGACCTCGCGTCCTTCCCTCTGGATGTTTTATCAGTCAGTCACTATCGATGTGCACACTTTAGCCTGTAGCCTTACTGATAAAGGGGGAGTTACAAGAGAAAAAGCGCTAAACTTTGGGTCTCGTGGTTGTGAGAAAAGAACAAAACGCCTTTTGTTGGCAGGTGTGCAACAACAAGAAGAACTGCCACTGCGAAGCTCACTGGGCGCCCCCATTCTGTGAGCGCGAAGGCTTCGGTGGGAGCATCGACAGCGGGCCCACCAGGCTGGCAGGTAGACTGCACACTTCCTTCCTGCCCTCCTTCATTCATTCTTTCCTTCCTGCTTTCCTTCCCTAAGTCCTTCCCTCCTTCCTTCCCGCCTTCCCTCCTTATTTCCTTCTTTCCCTCCTTCCTTCCTTTAGTCCTTCCTCCCTTCCTTACTACCTTCCTGCATTTCTTTCTTCCTTCCTTTCCTCCTTCGTTCATTCGTTCCTTCCCTCCTTCATACTTTCCTTCATTCCTTCCCTCCTTCCTTCCTTCCTTCATTCCTTCCCTCCTTCCTTCCTTCCTTCGCTTCTTCCTTCCTTCATTCCTTCCTTCCTTAGTTTCTTCCTCCCTTCGTTTGTTTCTTTCTTCCTTCCTTCCTTCCCCCCTACCCTTGTCCCTCTGATAAGCTCACAGAAACACAGATCTGACCTGTCAGTGCAAGGATTGATGGATGGATTGGTGGATGGATGGATGTATGGATGGATGGATGGATGAATAGATGGATGGTGATGTTGGTGGTTCACAGCTTTTCACAGTAACGGCCCTTCTATGTGTTTGTTTGTTTTGTTGTTGTTGTTTTTTTCTTTTTTTCTTTTTGCCTGTCACCGTGCTGTAGATGTGCGTGTGTGCGTATTAATGTGCGTGTTGTCGTATGTGGCATCAGCGGACGCGGTGGCCGTCTCCGTGGCGATCCTGCTCACCCTGCTGGGCCTGCTGGCCGTGGCCGTGCTCCTCTTCCTGAAGAGGAAGACGCTGCTGCGCCTGCTCTTCAGCAGCAAGAAGAGCACGCTGGAGAAGCTCAGGTGATGCAAAGGAGAAGCAGAGGAGGAGGAGGAGAGGGTGCGGGGGGGACGAGTTGTGGGTTTTTTAAATCTGGCCACATTTCTGGGTTTCCCGCAGCCAGATGTGCCCGTTTGGATCCAAGCATGAGTGGGAAAAGTTTGTTTGAGCGAGGGAGAAAAGAAAAAAGAAAATAAGCAATTTACACATGAAAAGCCGTCTCATTAAAGCTGTGTGGGTATTTGCTCCATCACTGATGATTGACAAGGCAAATAGAGCAGCCCACCCACCGTCCTCGCAGTTTGACTCAGATGTTGTGAAACTTCTGAGGCTTATTTGTATGAATAATTTCCTAGAACTGTTTAATAGGCCTTGTTATTTTCTCTTTCCTTAGTTATTTTTTTAACCCCAAAACACTCCAAACTTTTGCGATTAGCGTCGCGTGTTTTTCTTTTTGTTTGTTTTTTTTACAACTACAATCGAATTCCGCAGTGTGGTTAAAATTACGGATTGACCCTTTAACCGAACCAATGCTCGTGCTTGTAGGTCCGTGGAGGCCAGCAGACCCACCAGCCCCATCCGGAACCCAGCTGCCTACAGACCCACACCTCAGCGCAAGCCTCCGCCCAAACCCTCCACAGCCAACATTTACAAGGTGAGGCGCCCCCTACCTGTCGCAGATGCCGATACAGGTATTGGGTATTCGTATCGGTGCCGATACCACTATTGGGTATCGATACCAGTACAGATACCAGTATTGGGTAACGGTATTGGGTATCGGTACCAATACCCAGACAGGGGTTGAGTGCTCTACTCATACTTGTAAAATACATGCCGATGCCAGTGTTGGGTATCGGTATCTGTGCCGATACCAGTATTGCAGAATGAATTGTTCTGGACACTCTAAATTTGCAGACGACATATTTAGCCCTCTGTTTGACGCCTCCCACAGAAATACTCTTGTTATTGCTTCTAAAACCGCCCCTCTGCTGGACCATCCGCATCTCTGTTTGCAGAGTCAACGTCTGACCGGGAGCGTCGTCGATAACTTGCAACGGCGTCTTCCTAGATGCGTCAGTGCATTTTGTGACATCACAAAAGGCCCGGTTTCTAATACTGCCTGTGGTTTGTTTGGGTTTTTTTTTTTTTTTTTTTTTTTTTTTCAAAGCACACACTTTTTGGAAGAAAAAAAAAATGTTTTCTAAACCTGAACGAGGCAAACATGATTTTCTACACGGCTGCGCGTCGAGGGGAAGACGAGCTTTTGATTTGTTGGCTGGAAATGAAAAGTTGCACATTTGCATAAGCGCGTCAAAATGAAAAGCTACATGCATTTGTATTCTGCTGCGCCTGCATGTGTGTGTGTGTGTGTGTGTGTTTGTCAGTGTGATTTGTCTCTGCAGCAGCGTGAATCTGCAACACCTGTTTATAAAGTAGTATTTAGTCCAGTGTGTGTGAGTGTGTGTAGGGGTGTGTGTGTGCGCGCGCAAACACACACACACCGCCACGCATGCAAATGTGTTGTGTGCATTCGTAGGTGTGTGTGTGTGCGCGTGTAGGTGTGTAGGAACATGTAGGTGTGTGTGTGTAGGAATATGTAGGTATGTGCATGTGTGTGTGTCAGTGCCATTGACCAGCAGCCAAATCCTTTCCGTCTATTTTAAATGTGTGGTGAGTTTCTGAGGACGGCAGCTGCTCGTGCTCAAACTCCGGCTTTCTGCACTTTCCAAACGTCGACTCCAGCGTCGCTGCTCCGCAGTGCGACTGCAGACTTTTGACGTCGGCCGCGTCGCCGCTGGTGAGACGTCTGAGGTGGAATATAACTCTCCTCGCCAGCGCGGCGACTCCCACCAGTGACAAAAAAATATCCGAGCGCAGCCAAGAGTCTGGAAGTAATTACGCGTCTCTCTTTTTATGATCAGAAAACGTGTCAGAAGCGAGTGAGATCGCTCGTCATAAAAAGCCCCGCAGGCCCTTTTTTGATGTGTTAACTTGAAACAATTTTGGATCTTTGGATCTAAGAAGGCAAAAAAATAAATAAATAAATAAGACGAAGAGCGCAGCCATAGAGGGCGTTTCTTGAAGTGGACGGACGAGTCGACGAGCGGAAACAAAGCACGACTAGATAGAATAATACAATGCAATACAATAAACTTTATTGATCGCCCAAAGGGCATGTTGTTACAGCAGCAATAGATACACAAGACAGAAACACTGTCAATGTTATGTCTGCCAATAGTAGCAACACCACTGACAATTAAATACAACAATAAATGAGATGAACATAAAAACAACGAATAAATAAGATAAAAGCCTTTGATTTGACCGAGAAGACACAAGTGATTTGTGCTGAAATTCTCAATTTCCCCAACAAGTTTCCAGGAAATAAATTCCTTTTGCCGGCTCAGTTTTGAAGTAGGGTAAGTAAACGCTGGAAATCAGCCCTCTGTGATGTCATAGGGATCGCCGATTGCAATGTTAGTGACCACATCAGCCGGGGCCGCCTCTCTTTTGTGTCCTCCTCCAAACAAAACCAGCGTGGAAGGTCCAACAAAGCATCTGTTTCAAGCAGGAAACTGAAAGCAAGCGTTTCCGTGGGAGGTTGCAAACAGAGGGCTAAGTATGCAAAGAAAAAAAAAAAAAAAAAACATGTTGATATTTTTACTGTGCAAGGCTGCCTGGTGAAAATGATGTGATGACTGTTGTAATGTGGAACGTTTAGCACAAGAATCTCACGCTGCAAGCGTTTTTAACAATGAATCCCGCGAGGCTCCCCCACCTGTTCAGGTGTGACATCATCCCAGTTGGTAGGCAAGTTATCAGGCGTTGAAGCAGTAGTTTAGAATGATGCAGAATCACCAGTGTGGTCGTAGCTCCTCTCGAGGTGTTTCCCTCACTGAAACAGGAAAAGCCCTGGGTTTTTTTTTGGCTGTGCTGGTGCTGCGACGCCGGAGTGTCTGCTGCAGCCAGAGCCTCTGCTGAGAGAACACATGACTCACATCAAGCTGCCATCACTGATAAAACCCCTCCTCTTTCTCCTCCTCTTCCTCTCCTCCCTCCTCCCCGCTCCTTGTCCTCTTCCACCTCCACCTCCTCCTCCTCTACCTCTTCTTCCTCCCCTTCCCCTCCCCCGCCACCTCCCACTCCTCTTATTCCCATCCCTCCTCCTCCTTATCCTTCTCTTCCTCCTCCTACCTTCTCCTCCACTTCTTCCTCTGTCTCATTTTCTTCCTCTTCCTCCTTCTCTTCCCTCCACCTCATCATTTCCCCCCTCCTCCTCCTCTACCTCTGCCACTCCCTCCC
Source organism: Nelusetta ayraudi (assembly GCF_046127955.1). Classification (NCBI taxonomy): domain Eukaryota; kingdom Metazoa; phylum Chordata; class Actinopteri; order Tetraodontiformes; family Monacanthidae; genus Nelusetta; species Nelusetta ayraudi. Next base: position 1,819,733 of record NW_027466106.1, read on the forward strand.
GCTCCTCTTCCTCCCTCTCCTACTCCTCCTCTTCTTCCTTCTCCTCCTTCTCTACCTCTGTCACTTTCTCCTCTACCTCCTCCTCTGCTTCCTCCTTCTCTCTCCCCTCTTCCTCCTCCTCCCCTACCTCTGCCATCTCCTCCCTCTCCTCCTCCACCTCACCACCCTTCTCCCGCTCCTCTGTCTCCTCCTCCACCTCCTCTTTCTCTTCCCCTTCCTCTCCTCTTTCCCTACCCCTCTTCTTGTTCCTCTTCCTCTACCTCCTCCTCCCCAGCCGTCTCTGCTCAGCGCCGAGCCCCTCCTGCCACCGCACAACTTCCACTCCCACAGCCTGCGCCGGCTGCCTCTCTACCAGCCACTGCACATCAGCCAACCGATGCCGGCGTCTCTGAACGTGGGCCAGCCCACCTTGCCGCCGCTGCCGGCCCACCGCAGGGCGCCACGGGCCCCCCTCGCCTCCCTCTCGCCGCCGCCGCGGGTGCAGGCCTTCCTCAGCCTGCCGCGACAGCAGCCGTCCTACATGCTCGACCAGGTGGGTGTGGAGAAACTCCTGTTTCCTGCTTCCTGTTTCCTCTCTGACTGGGATTTTGTATTCGAACATGAGCCCAAATTCTGGTTGGTCCGTCCAATGTCTTATGTGGTCGATATGACGTCAACCCTGAAAGGGTTACGTGAAAGCACATCCTTTGATGCCCCAAATAGCACTTGGTAAACCTAACTTCTATTCTGTGGATTTCTAATTATTTGGACTCTTGTGTTTGTTTGCACGGTATCATCTCGTTTTTATGACACAAGAAAAATGTATACATATTATGAACCTGCACTTTTTCTGTTCCTTTTCTATGTTACTTAAAAATCAACACAAATTGAAACGGTAAAATAAAGAGGAGAAGTGGATGCAGGCCAGCGTTTGTCACCTGTGATTAGACACACAAGCGTCCGCAAAGAGGCCGAAACTTGTGCGAGCGATTTGAACGGCTCGTACTAAAGTGTCTGCGGACGTGACGCGGTGGCTCAGCGCCAGAACATCGACTCCGAAATTCAATCCGTCCCGCAGCCTTTGACCCCCCCTGAACCGAGGCGTGCGTTCCTGCCGAGTCAGCGCTACTGGGACACTGCGGAGATGGTAGATCCATCGTTCCGCCGGATTAGGCAGCAGATTCCAAAATAAAGAAAAGAAGCCCCAGCGCTGCGGGGAGACTTGTTTTGGCCTGAGTTGATGGAGGAGACGGAGATCCAGGAAATGAAAAGTTTTCATGATTTTATTTATTTATTTATTTTTTCACCTCCCGCTCGGACGCGGCGAGAGCTGACGGCTGCGGCTCCTGCGCTGCCTCCATCGCCCCCCCGATGAAGTCCTAATAAAGCATTCCATATTTTGTATTCATGGGAGGCTGATGAATGTTACACAAAGTCTTAGCGATTTGCAGTCAGGGCCCCCATTTCTCCTCCACAATGCAACCGTGTACGGAATTGACGAGCTGAAAGGGTTTTTCTCTTCTTCTTTTGTCTTTTCAAATGATTTCATTCAGAGTCGATCGAAACGTGGTTGAGGAAAATTGTGAAATGATTGATTTGGAAGAGATAAAAGGTGAAAGAGGCCTTCGGTTTTCTTTTTTTCTGCACAAAACTTTTCTCGGCCGGCCTTCGAGGTTGACGAAAACAAACTGGCGCGTTTGCGCGCCTTGAAAATCGCACTGCGCTTTTCTTCAGGTTACTTTGCGCGTGTTGATGTCTATTTGTGCATTGCGAACCTCCGTGGCCCGCTTGTGCGTGAGCTTTAATGGGATGAACAGGAGACGGGTGAGGTCGGGTGACGACTCTTCCCTGCAGGAATCACCAGAACTGCAATATTATTGGTTAATGTCAAGGTGCTAAATGTTCGGTTTTATGTCACGATTTGCTTCGCCTCCGTGACGACCGTGAGAACTTACCGCCATCTAGTGGACGTAAAGCTCACCTGATATTGACTGTTATGTGATACCAATTGGTACGTTTTGATCTGTCACAAAATACCTTGAGTCATGAACTATATACAGGCCGTGGGTTCTTATGCGTTATCATGTAGATATAATTTGCCCACTGCTTTTTTTTTTCTTTTTCTTTTTTTTTTTTTTTTTTAGAAATATCAATACTTTTCTTGTTTACATCATAACCATCTGCAGTCTCTCTGCATGTGTTTTAATGGACTGTTTTGTTTTGGGTGAGTTTTTTTTTTTTTTCTTTTTGTTAATCCGTTTTCCGTAGAATAAAGAACGGTATTGCGGTATCTGTATTCATTCAAATGAGGCACAACATCATGATAATGATTAAAATGCGGGAGCTGAAAATGTTCAGCCTGTTTGGAAGGGGGGTAAAAATGACAAATTTCCCATCAGACACCTGCAAAGTCAGAGAATCTGGGGTTCGACTTTCCCGAAATGTTTTTTGTGGGATGGGAAGAGGGTTTAGAAAAATATCCACGTCTCCACCCAGACTGACATTTCTCAGGCGCTGCGGTGGGGGGGGTGGAGGGTTGGAAAGGTGCTTGTTCACACAGGGCTCATAGATCTTTTGCGAGGCTGCTCGGATGGAGCCATCCTTCACTGTGAGTTAAGACTCGCGAGCAGCGCCGAGACTTCCCGTTACAACGCGGGAATTTCTGCCAAGAACGCAGAATGCATGCGGGCGCCTGGCTGATTTATTAGAGTTTTTCTTTGTTTTGTTTTTTTTTGGGGGGGAGGTTTTGCCTTTAAACAGATGCATCTGTTCCCCCTTTGCGTCTTTGTTTCTCCTCTCCTCCAACTCTGTACGTTCCTTAAGTTCGTCCTCTCACAAAACTGCGCTCGGGTTCGCGCCGTGCAGCCTCTGGCGGTTCTGCGTTCGCTACCTGCACTTGATAATCGCACAAATTCGTCTAATTAGATCACAACCGTCCCTCCGCCCCCTTCCCAACTGTGTTTGTTTTGTAACCTTTCCCAGACTCCCGACGGACCCGAGCGGTATCCACGGGGGACTGCGGTGCCGTCAGTGTGTGTTGCTCGACTGGAGAGTCGCAGCTTTTCGCTCCCCACGGTGCACTTTTCGTTTTTAAGCTGCATCTGAACAGCCCTGGGCTCTTTGCTGCACTTTTTCTTAAAAAGTTTTTTTTTTTTTTTTTTTTTTTCCTTTTTTAACAAAACATTTTTCTATATGCGGCATAACTAATGAATCGCCCGTGTATCGTCAGTTCTCTTGGGAAATTCAGCTGTGAAGCTGCATCGCTGAAACTCCACTTCTTGAATCTTCCAGCGTCCATCTTGAAACACATCGAGACATTGGTTTGAAGCAGGGTATTTTTTTTTTTGATTGTTTGTTTGTTTCGACCATTGCACAATTATGGCGTTTGAGTTTTTCTTTTTGAAATTTCAATTGTGAAGCTGCAATCGCTGAAATTCCGGTCGTTGAATCTTCCAACATCCATCTTTAAAAGCATCAGGGCATTGGTCCGAAGCGTTTTCAGTCTGTCTAAGTGTCACCTGAACACACCTATTAGCTCGAGTGTGAAGCCTCGAGCCAAAGACACGGGGTGAACTCTTGTGTGTAACCGCGGCTGGACTTTCATTCACCAACAGTGATAGAAGTCAAATTGATTAGATTTTAGATCGCTGCTCTGATGCCACGGCTGCTTGGAGGGAGTTGTGAGCTGTTTTTGCCGTCTGCTTTCTGCTTTTTGTTTTTTTCCCATCTGCTTTCCCACCATAGAGGCAACTAAATCTCACACACTGGCCCTTTAAATACGAAACACAGTTTTTCAGTCTCCTTCCATCCTTTCAAGTTATTTTTTTTGAAAGCCTCCCCTTTCCAAACATTTTCCCTGGGCTCTTATTATGATGGATGTGTGAAATAAATCCAGTGGTTTTTGGGATTTGAACTCAATCTGGCACATCAGTCAGTTTACAGGACTACTTGCCCTTGGCAGGTTTTAAACGTCACATCTTCATTTATTGGTTATCGTTGACCTGCTTTGCGTTTGAACTGAAAGCAGACATTGAGTGAATTTATGCAATTTTGGATTTTTAACAAAATGATGCTATTTCTTAAGACTTAAGTTATCTTCTACACTTGTTAAGTTGTCCAACAGGATCAGGAGATCATTAGAAAGAACTTCGGACAGATGTGTGAACATGAGTTTCTACGTGCCGCTGTCGGACAAGCAGAGGACGCACGCTCCTGTTAAAGGAGGTCAGAGGTCAAATCTCTGTGTCGGCAAATAAATTGCATTTCACTCTCTGGCCCAGGTCGGTCAGAAGGGACTTTCCCTCGACTTTTTTTTCCTTCCAGTCAATCGCGCTGTTGTACGGAATCCCAGATTTAGAATATCAGACAGATTTACTTTCACTGGAACCGGGAGAGGTTAAAAAAAAAAGTCCCAGGACAGGACGGCAGTTCTGCGCAAATGTGCTGATGTGTGTTTCCCGTCCTTTGGGTCACACTGCAAAGAACGAACACAGACACACACACAAAGGTTTTATCTGTGTGTGTGTGTGTGTGTGTGTGTGTGTGTGCCTATTAATGCACCAGCTGCAGAAATTTTCAATTTTTTTTTTCCAAAGTCTGATCTGTGCCTGATGTGGAAAACTTTCTATTTCTACGTCTGCATGTGCACTTTATGTCGACTCACTCATTTTATGTGTGTGTTTGTGCGCGCGCTTGTGAGTGAGTGAGTGAGTCAGATGCAGGGAGGTTTTTTGCAAATGTGATGGCAGATGTTTATCACTTCCTCGCCTCCTCGCTGTAGATTAGTAACACATGATGGCACCTCAGTGCAGATAAGAGCCTGCGCTCACTTACACAGCACCACTGTGGAGAAGGTGGAGGAGGGGGGTGGCCTGCACGGGAATTCTGGCACAGCTCTGATAGCACAGCGCCCTCTAGTGGAGTGAAACTGTTTCAATCAGTTTGTTGAAATTCATACAGACCTAAATGGGGTAAAATTAATTGTTGTTTTTTTTAAAGGACGTTTCACCCCAAAACAAAAAAATGTGTTAGTCTGTAAGGATTGGCTGATGTGGACTTAAAGGTCCAGTGTGTAATATTTGGCCTGATTTACGATTTTTATAATGGTAAAATATACTGCCCATGAATACATCGATTGAAGTGTATAATAGCAGTAGAATAAAAGTATTTTGGTTTTCCTATATAAGAGTATAAATTGAGCAATAAGGGTTTTGCTCCCAGTTAGCTGCCATCTTGCACAACTATATATTTCTAAGGAAGCCATGTGTGGACAATCCAGCTGCATGACAACACGTTTCGTAATTAAAGTGGCTGCTCATGTCCTCAAGTAATCCAACGAAGAAGAAGGTGGATGAGGTATCCAGGTTTGTGTGCCACTGTAGTTCCCTGGCAAGCTCAGGTGAGGGAGAGGCTGACGCTGAGCGCTGCAATTGAAAATGTAACCACTTGACGTCGCTGTTTCTTCTTCAGAACCTCGAAATACTACACGCTTCACCTTCGACGGAACTAATTCCCCTCCCCGTGGTTTTATTTTTTCTCCCTTCAGGACTTTGACAAACCCAGTCCGCCCCAGAAACCGCTCCCCGCTGACCCGCTAGGGAGGGGCTCGCGGCTGGGTCGCAGCGTCGCGCCAGCAGGGGTCCACGTCCCCAGCATCGGACCCCGACCGATACCGATCCCCACCGTGCCCAGACCTCCACCCACCATCCCTCTACCCAGCAGGTGGGGGCAGCAGGAATTCTGAAGAGCTCTGGCTTTACAAAAAGATTATCTCTGTTAGACCCACTTTTAGAAATTCTTGTAGAAAAAGATGTTTTTCTACAAAAAAAATAGACCCCCCCCACCCCCCGATGTTTCCTTTCCAATTATTTGGTTTTATTTCCTTTATGCTTCAGAGTAACCTTGAACAGCAGCTGGATCACTGATATTTCAATACTGAGACCTCTTGCAACATCTTGTCAATAAAAAAGTGTTTTCGACTGATAAAAGCTTTCCGAAAAAGAAATTCTTTTTCACCATCAATCCGCTTCCTTTTTAGTTTAGAAGGAAGAGTGATTGACGCTTGTGTTGCTGAAAAGCCACAGGTGAAGACTTGGGGAAAAAAACAGGATTTGACGATGATCTGATGAAGGATTTTGTTAAGCAGCTCCTCGCCAACCCGAAGTCTCGAGCTGCTCCTTCCTGCGTTAACTAGCAAAAGTATTGGTCCGTTTAAATTTGATGGACAGATTCTTTACCTTCCAATTTTTGCCCCACAGACAAACGTTTTCTGTGGGCTCTTTCAAGCATGGACGTCAGATTAATCCAAAGAATTTTACGGCTCTCTGGAGTCTGACGCTAAAAGCTGGCAGCGACTAATTAAAGAATTATTGCATTACTTTTTGCATTTACCATCTCTCCCATTGAATCTCCCGTTAGCTCAATGTCACTAATAACCTCACCATCTCTCTCTCGCTCTCTCCTTTTCTGTGTCGTCCTGCAGACCACCAAAGATACAGAAGGACTGCTGAGCGTCACGGACGAGGGGACCCCGCCGCCGACAGTCGGGGGAGGGGGAACCTGATTTCTTGATTTGCACTAAAAAAAACAAAAAATGAAGCTCTGCGTGAACTTTTTGAGGAAGAGTCGCAGACGTTTCTCATGATATAAAAAGGGGCTAACATTACACCTCAGTGCTACGCCTCTCACAGGTGCTTTGTTTGTCCTCGCTCAGGTACCAATGAACTATTTATTTAAGTATTTAACTGGCATCGTAGCAGCACGTGTGCACCGACGGCTCGGACCAAGAGCGGAGCGAGAGTCCACCTGAGACGAGAAAGAAACTTTCTTTTGATTCCTTCAAGAATTTTATACTTTTTTGTCTCCAAAACGTGAAATGTTCTTTTTATATATATATATATACATATATATATATATATAAATATATATACACACACACACACAATTAGTGAAGTTGCTGGATTATTGGAGCAACAAAATGCTTTGTGTTTGTTTTGTGGCTTTGTGTTCATTTTTTTTTTTCCTTGTTTCTGGCTCTCGGCTTAATATTTAAAGGGAAACGGAGCACAACTCGGCAAGTTGTTTTTGTAGCTTACAGATCTGAAAAAAACATGATTAAATTTTTTTGTCATTCATCTCACCCCAAGGTGCTACATTTTTTTTACTTTTCATTGTTTTGTTTTTTCTTTTTTTTTAATCATCGTTATTATTATTATTATTTTCAACTTGACGATTCAAAAACATTCCTGATCACCTCATTTTAGGGTCTATTAATCAGTATGCTTCATTTCTTTTCTTTTCATGTCGGCTATAAAAGAAAGATTTTCATTTCCACAGAACGCAGTCCGTTTGATTTGTAAACAGCATTTAGAATATTTGGAGACCGCTAAAATTGCTGTTGTATTATTTCGTTCCATCCGACCGGCTCTGTACAAATCAAATAGATTGTGTTCAGTGGGAATAGAGATCTTTTAAAATGGAAAAGAAAAAAAGAAAAAAAAAGACACACAGAATGATATAATAATATTAATAATACTGTTGCTATACACTGCACACAACCTGAGGGATTCCTGCACTTTCTAGGTAGAAGCTCGTACTGCAGGAACAGTATGACAGACAGTATTAGTGGGCGGGAAGCCGTTGATGTGTTCCGAATGCAGTATTGCTTGAAGGCAGTAAGCGGCCCACAACTACAGTAGTTAGGTAAAGTCCAAATCAAAAGTATTCTGTCGTCACCTCTTGATGTTCCGGCTGCAGAGTCGCCTAATTACACCGATCACTGAAGGTCTGGGCTATTCACCTTTTCTACTACTCCTGTTCATTGTGATGTTAATATTTTTGAAGTCATGACACCAAAGCGACTCGCAGCTAAAAGGTCACATGAAGAGATACTGAGACATGGACAGTTTTGGGGTCGAGGTCCATCCACCGCTACTGAAAGGCAGAAATGACCATAGTATTTCCGCAACTTTAATGCTATGTGTTCATTGGAATAACTCTGTATTTGGACTTTCACCCCACCCCAAAAGTCAATTTTCCCCCCATTTTTCAGCCAGTTTTGTGCGTCCAAGAAACTTCAACAACACCAGGTCACCCAGCATTGTGTTTGTGTTTGTATTTGTGCTCGCTTTGAGCTTTGAGCGCACAAGTCGACAAGAATGACTTCAGCACTGTGAGCATTTTCTTTATCTCCTCCTCGGCTCCAACAAAATGTTTTTCTCTGCCTCTTTCCCGTCCCTTTTGGACCCAGATAACATTCCGTTTCAACTTTGCCTGTTTTTTTATGGGGGGGAAGGGTTGCTGCCGAACTCTGATTCACACTCTAAATACAACATCAATTATCAACTTGAGAGCGTTGTGCTGCACTTTGATTAGGGCTTCTTTTCTTTTTCTTATGCTTTTTAATTCTCTTCCCTTGATGTTGTTTGTCGGTAACTTTTTTTTTTTTTTTTTTTTTTTTTAGCAAGGAGGGATTCAAACTCCCCAGCGCCTTCTTCCTTTTGTGTGTGTCTCTCGGTGTTTCGCACTCACACTTTTGTCCAAATGCAGTGGCTCGTCTCCTCACCGCAGCACAGCGATTGAAGTCGCGCACATGTTTGTGTTTGAATGCTGCTTTTTTATCTTGTGTTGAAAGTGCTCGACCGTCGGTCACCCCCGTCCCCAGTGGAAGGTGTTTGCCGTGTCTATTGGTTGATAAATGTTTATTTCTGTGTAAAAGTCAAACATGTATTGTGTTCATTTGCATAAAGGTAATTTGTTTTAAAAAAGAAAAACACCCACACAGTTGTAGAGTGTAAATATCCTCTGTTGGTTATTGTCTCTTTTTAATTTGTTTTTGAGAAATACACTGCTATAAAACTGCTTTGAGTCCCATTTTCTCTGAAAGGTGCAGATACTTGGATTAATGCTCTTTGAACTCAAAAACCACAGAAGAAAAACACATTCACTGGGATATTAGTGTTTTATCCTCTAATCACAAAGGAAACAGCAAAGCACAGCAAAACAAACCTCTTACAAATAACCAACAGTCAAAGGTTTTAGTTTTGTTTGTTGTTGTTTTTACTCACCCTTAAAAAAAAAATAGCACAACCTTTTTCATTTCAATAAAAACACTCCAACCATTTTTAAGCCGCCAGTATTTGACCCAGTGTCTGTGCACAAACCTCTGTTTTAAGCTTCGCAATGGCCCAGAATGGTTGTCCTACACTGCCCCCTGTCAGACAACAACTGCCATTACAGAATTAAACGACTTCCCGCTACTTTTTCACCTGGTTTTCCTCGTGTTTCAAGGCCGAAAACAGCTGATTTCTCAAGCTAAAGTAGCTATATGCTAAAGTTAATCTACTTCGACACAGGTATGTATTCGTATCGCATCTTTTTCACTGCTACTGTTTCAACTGCAACAAAATGAGTAGACCACATGAAATACAGTGTCCTTATGGAACACAGTAAGTTTTAAGATTTTAGTCGACATTTAACAGTAACATTTAACTTTACATTTGAGTGACTATGACATGAAAGTGTTAACCTGCTAAAATCCTGTTAGGTGACGCAGTGACCGCGCTAGTTTTAAATAAGACTTGTGACACGAAGGCTAATGAGAAGCTAATGTTGTCAAGAAAAGAAGTTGGTTTTATAAATAAGCTACACATAAATGTATGTAAAACAAAGAAGTGGAGGACAAGTTTTGAATCACTTGGCTGTGCCATTATGAGTTATATATTTTAATAGTGATAATCCTTTTTGGAAACTTAATTTTCTTTTTCCTTTTGTTTTTTTCATTATTCTATAATTCATAAGCTATTGACTGATGTTGTTGAAGCTAAACAGCACCGACAAAACTTCTCATTGTTTAGATTAATAATTAGGTTTGTTTTTCCTAAATCCTCAACTTGTGAGATGATTTTTTTTTTTTTAACTAAAAGACTGTGCGTCTTGTTTTTTAGTTTGAGCTGAGCTGCCCTCATTGTAAACACCAGAATCTGACCCTCCACTCCCCCAGCAGTGTGTGTGTGTGTGTGTGTGTGTGTGTGTGTGTGTGTGTGTGTGTGTGTGTGTGTGTGTGTGTGTGTGTGTGTGTGTGTGTGCGTGCGCAAGTGTGTGTGTGTGTGTGTGTGTGTATCATCTGTTGATGACCGCGCTTCTGTGGGATTAGTGGCCACATGACAGCGCCGAGCTGGCCGCCTGCAGTGAGCCTTTCATTCAGCTTCACTTGCAGAGACCCTCTGTGTGTGTCGGCCAACAGTTCCCCTAAGAGCCGCAGGTTTTCTCATCTCAACTTCTGTGGATTCCCTTAAATGGTCTGAAGCTAACAAGCTGCCGGACTGGTCACGATGGAGCAAGGCGATGAAAGTTTGTCTGCGGGACTGGACTGTTCAGAGGGACCAGCAGAGCCGGGGGCTGCGAGCGGGGGAGACAAAGACTATGACGACATCTTGGAGCTGAATCAGTTTGACGGACTGCCCTACTCCTCCAGGTTCTACACGCTGCTGAGGGAGAGGAAGGAGCTGCCTGTGTGGAAAGCCAAACGTGAATTCATGGACACTCTGGCCAAAGAGCAGTTTGTCAATGTCAGCGGCTCGGCTCGGACTGGAAGGAGTTCTCAGGTGGGGATGAAGTGGAGGGGAAAAGCATCACTTCTGATAACAGCCTCCCGTCGCCTCACCAGGGGCACAACCTGCTGACCTTACTTGTGTTTTTTGCCACAGATCCCCCAGTGGTGCGCTGAGCACTGCCTATCCGTCCACTTCCAGCATGGCATGGTGGTCTGCAGCCAGACCCTCGCTCAGCAGGCGGTGGACCTCGCCCTGAGGGTGGCAGACGAGATGGACGTCAACATTGGCCACGAGGTTGGGTACAGCATTCCACTGGAGACGTGTTGCACCGGCGAAACAATTCTGAGGTACGTCACTACGTTCAAACCAGACGCACATGGCTAAAATCACACAGCCTCTTTTTTCCTGCCCTCAAGACACAGAGGACAACAAAAGGCTTTAGAGGGGCTCTTTTCAGGGGGGAGCTTCTCCACAGCTGCAGGCTCCTCTGTCCGCCCATATGTCACAATCCTGCATTTGGGTCCCTCGTAAGTCAGCCTGGGAACAATGGGAAATGAGCGCATTGCGTGGGGAGGGGGTTACAACCAGCAGGAAGGCAGGAACGTGGGAGAGGATCTGCCTCCCGTACTAATGGTCAGAGTAAATCACACCAAGAGGGCCAAAGCTGAGTGGTGCTTATTAAGGCCCCATTCTTGAGTGTGTTGGATGGGTTTCCTGGAAGGAGTTTAAAGCCTCAGTTCTGTGATGAAGCAAATTCTGAGGAGTTGTTTTTTTGGATGTTGTGAACATCATGTGCATCGAGTGCCTCTTTGCGCTATTCCGAGACGCGACATAGATTGTTTTCCCGAGACCAGACCAGACCAGTCTGCTCGAACTTCCATTTTTTCCTGGAAATTCATCCAAACGGCTACAACTCCAGGCCTCCTGTTTACCACACTGGCCGTGAGGCTCCATGATGTTTGCCTCAGTTCTTGGAGATTTCCATTTGGGGAAAATTATTAACTCGTCCACAAAGAAAAGACTTCAGTACCCTTTATCCTTCTTCCTACCATCCGGTAGGATTGGATTAAATTAAATAAGCCGCTAAATGCTAGTCTCATTAGTAGCAGCTTAGCCCTGTCCTTTCCTGTATTTGTTTCTTTGTTATTAACCACTGGTCCCATTCTTTCTGGTCTTGTTGCAAATCAAAGGAAGTCAAAATCAGTTTGGAAGCTGATTAGAAGTGCTCTCCATAGAGAGCCGGCAAGAGGGATGAACAATGTTTGGTAATTTAAGGTAATTCTTGCAAACAAATATTCCATATTTAAATTTTTTCCTCCCTTTTGGACTCCAGGTACTCTACAGATGAGGTTCTACTCAGAGAGATAATGTCCGACCCCTTCCTCGAGTGCTACGGCGTCATCGTGGTGGACCAGGCCCACCAGAGGACCGTGGCCACCGACGTTTTCCTGGGGCTGCTGAAAGACATCGCCCTGCAGAGGCCGGACCTCCGCATCGTCCTCCTGACGGCGGCCGAGGCTGAACCCAAACAGCTGTCTCACTTTACTGGCTCGCCGATGCCCCAGATCCAGCTGGAGAGCCCGACAGCTGGGGAGGTGGTGCACAGCAGCACGGCCGACGGATACTTCTGCTCTGCCTTGCGTCTGGTGCTGGAGATCCACCGCTGCGAAGAGGACGGAGATGTGGTTGTGTTTCTGGTGACCAAACAGGTAAAATTTCACGACTGATGGAGAGTGAAGAAATGTCTTAAATCTTTTTGACTGAGTCCATCTCATTTTAACAGGAGATCGATCTGGCCTGTGAGCTCCTGCTTCTTGAGGGTCGCGGCTTGGACCCCGGCCTGGGCGAGCTTGTGCCCGTTGCCGCGCACCCTGGACAGGCTCGTAATGTACAGATCCTGGGGGAGGAGGAGACAGAGCACAGAAGAAAAAGAAGGAGAGTTTTCCTGACTTCCAGCCCGAACGAGGACTTTTTCTGGGCCGTCGGCTCCATCGGCTTCATCATCGACGCCGGCCTCGAAAAGAGAAATGCAAGTTTCTCCTGAGGTGTCTCTAAAGGTTCCAGCAATATGCACAACATTGAACTGCTGTCAACTAATGATGATGCTGTTACAGGTTTACAACCCCAGGATCAGAACCGACTCTGTCACCATCCAGCCAATCAGCAAAGGCCAAGCCAGGAGCCGCCGACAGCTGACGGCTGCAACAGGTGAGCCACCGAATCAAAGACCTTGTGTCCCTCTGTGTGTGTTTCTATTTTGTGTAAACTCTGTCTTTCTTCTCGGACACGCAGGCAAGTGTTTCTGTCTGTACCCGGAGGACAGACCACTTCCTGCCGAGCCGCGGCCGCATATCGTGGACTCGGACATCACTTCCACCGTGCTCTTCCTCAAGAGGATGGAGATCGCCGGCCTCCGCCGCTGCGACTTCGCGGACAGGCCAGGTGGGGGCGGCGTGCACACTCGTCCCGCACTGATTCGATGAGTCACCGGCTGGATTCTGGTGCCGAGTCTGTCCGTTTCCCCTTTTTGGGCCGGTGGACAGGACCTTTTGTTGTCGGTGGGCGGCGAGCCGTGCCTCATGTGCGCTGACAGCTGACCTGCTTCCACGAGCCTCTGTTCCACCCACATTTGTTCAGCCACAAACACACAAACGCACACACACACAGTCTCCTTCTTTCACACACACACACACACAAGCACATGGCCAAATCCTGATTAGTCAATTTGAGCATGAAAATTTTGTTGCCTTGTGTCTGAGGCTCGGCGCGAATATCAAGGCTACATTTTCAGCCAAAAAAAAAAACCCTATGAAATCAAATTTGTTCTTTTGAAAGCCTTTTTGTATTATTTTTCTGCATAGCGATGCACGGCAGATGTTACAGAGGATTATAAATTCCTAATCTTCTGCTGGCTTTTCACTGTCAGTGTGCCCAGCAGGGGGTGAGGGTACAGCAGCGGGATTGTCTCAGTGGGTCACCATTTGGCATTTACAGTTGTGGCAGCGGGAAGGCAAAAAAAAAAAAATAACGATGATATTAATCCGCAACTGTTTTTCTGTTTTGTTAAAGGTTATTTCTGCATAATTAAAAATATTCCCCTTTAAAATATACATGCTTGTCTGAGTTTTGGGTTTTGTTGCTGTTTCGCCCAAACTATAGAGAGTCAGGTGACGTCAAAAAAAACAGTACGCAGACAGGTTATAGTCTGTATGGTTCATTTTTTTTCACATTTGAGGATACGGCCACCAAATGCTTCCACTGTATCAGTATTGGCTTCAATTCTTCCTCGATCATGAAACTCCAGGATAATTACGAGAATTCCACAATGTCAACCGACCCCCCCAGTGACGTGGCGGAGGGTTGACGGGTAAAAAGAAGCCTCTGAAGAGCTCTTTCTCGTCTTTCCACTTCAGACCCCGCGGCTCTGATGCAGGCCCTGGAGGAGCTGGACTACCTGGCCGCTCTGGATAACGAGGGGAACCTGTCCGAGATGGGCATCATCATGTCCGAGTTCCCCCTGGAGCCCCAGATGTCCAAGACACTGCTGGCCTCCTGCGAGTACGACTGCGTCAGCGAGGTGGTCATCATCGCCGCCATGCTGACAGGTAACAGCGCCCTCCCGACATTTGCACACACATTCGGATGGATGTATTTTGGACCCATTTGGGACTTTATTGTGTGTTTTTCTTTTTTTTTTTCAGCTCCGTCCTGTTTCCTGGTTCCTCCCGCCGACCTGAAACCGGAGGCCACCCAGTGCCACGTGAAGTTCCAGCACCCAGAGGGCGACCACTTCACCCTCATCAACATCTACAAGGCCTTCAAACAGTGCCAACGGGACCCACGTGAGTTCCGAGAGCGTTGCCGACAAACAGCCTCCCCTCCGCCATCTCTGACCTCTGCTTCTTCTCCCCGAACTCTTGTCAGACTGCAATGTGGCCGAGTGGTGCCAGGACCTCCACCTGGACCTTGCTGCCCTGCTGACGGCCGACGCCCTCCACGCTCAGCTCACCGACACCTTGAAGAGGATCGAGATGCCCGTCTCCATGCCCGCCTTCGGTTCCCGCGGCAACAGCCTCAACATCAAGAAAGCCCTGCTGGCAGGTTTCTTCATGCAGGTCAGACGATTTTCCTTCTTTGTGTAAATACTTTGAGCCACACTCATTTCACCCTCCCTCTCCCAAGCTTGCCGGTGAACTACGGTGGCCTGCGAACACAAACCTGGTGCCTCGTCAACCTTCTTCTTAGTTGGTTTATTTAGGACGCAAGCGTTCACCACAAATCGAGGCAGCTAGATTGTCCACACCGGGCTTCCTTAGAAATATGGCGGTGCAAGATGGCATCTAACAAGGAGAAAGACTCTTGCTTGATGTATATTCTTATATATATGAGAACCGTTCTAAGGGTAGGAAAACCAAATTGTTTTTTATGTACTGCAAGTACACACTTTTATTGATGTATTATGGGCAATACATTAAGCTTTCATCAATATAAAAATAATAAATCAGGCCAAATATAACACACTGGACCTTTAACTGCTCGTTTCTACTCATATTAGTCTTTTCCTTTTTAACATCAAGAATGGTGTTTTTTGAACTTTAGCTGAATACAAACCTTTTTTTTTTAAGGAAAGAATCAGATAACATATAAAAATCATCCACTCATGTGTGTGCGTGTGTGTCCCCTCAGGTGGCGCGGGACGTGGACGGCGCAGGGAACTACCTCATCCTCACCCACAAGCACGTGGCTCAGCTGCACCCTCAGTCCGCCTACGGGGCCAAGAGCAGCAAGCTGGGCCTGCCGGAGTGGCTGCTGTTCCACCGCCACTCCTTCTCCGAGGACAACTGCCTCCGGACCGTCACGCACATCACCGCCAAGCAGTAAGTCCGCCATGTGTTTTTGCGTACCGTCGCCCCACAGCCTCACATGCTCGGAGGTAATCAGCCGAAACATTCCCAGTCCCTTTTGGAGCAGAAGTAAAGCTCGTCCTTCAGAGACCGACCCCCCCCCCCCCCTCTCTTCCCCTGCTGATGTGAAAGGGGGTGAGGAGGGAGAGTGGAGCGTTACATAATCCTGCCCATAAATATCAGCTGGGCGGTGGGCAGGATTATGGGCTGCGCTGGTCCATTTCAATCTGGAGCTGCAACTTAACGGATGAAGACAAAAGCTGCGCAGCCTCTTAGCAGCAGTCTTTTCTTCCTCTCGGCCTGAAATCTGAATTGCCTCAAGTCATTTTGAGGGGTGGGTCTATCAGCTTTCAAACACAAAGATAGAAAAAATAGAAACGGATTGGATTTCGGATGTGAACCTTTTTTTCTGTTGCTTCCACTGACACTTGTCCCGGTTCAGGTTCATCCAAATGGCGCCGCAGTATTTCTTCTACAACCTGCCGGCGAGCGAGAGCAAAGACGTCCTGCAATGCATTCTGAGCCAGGGAGCCCCTCGCTGCCGCGAGGAGGAACCTCCGCTGGAGGATCAGACTCACGATCGCTGCGTCATCCAGTGACCTTCTGACCCCCGCTGGTCCCCAGAGTGGTGAGGGAACTACAAAGTTGGCCCATCGTTGGCAACTACACTGCGCACAGGAGCAGGTTGTCTGCTCAAGGACTCTACGCTGGCCAATTATTTTTTATGTTCTTCACCTTCGGCGATTCTTTCTAAGTGTTTTATTTGTATTTTATTCTCGTCAGATCAATAGTTGAATGATTTCTTTTAAACTTTTATTTTAAAATCATCTTGTCCTCAATCAACGTCTTGCAATCAGCTTCTTCATCAGCCTGATTGTGTGAGGGTGCAGCCTGATTGTTGAAGTGCCGGCGCATTTTTTTTTCCAACTTTTTTTTTTTTTTTTTTTTTTGGGCTCCACCTGGCTTGAACAAAAGAGGATTAGGGCAACAGCAAGAGAAAAAAAAATATTACAGAAAGGAGATTTTTATTTAAGTTTTCATTTTGAGTTCTAAATTGAAATTTCGTGGAAAAAAGCTGATATAAAAAAGACGAAATTTAGTTAATAAAGTCGGCGTTAAAAAAAAGGCTAAATTTCGTGAATAAAGTCAAAATTTTGAGAATAAAGTAGATGTTTAAAAAAAAAAAAAAAATCTCGAAATTTCAACTTATTCTCAAATTGGTAACTTGGAAAAAAAAATTCTACCTTAATTTTTTTCTCTTCTTGTGGCCCTAATCGTCTGTGGGCTTGTCAAATGTACTAAAAATGCACTGAAAAACATTTTTTCCTTTTTGCCCATCTGTGGAGGTCTGTCTGTCTGGTCAGTCCAGAGAGGATTTGTCGCAGATCTTTGTTGGGCTGGTTCTCCTAATCAACTTCAGTTTGGGCTTTACCTTTTCAAAGACAAACCAATTGCACATTAAAGAGCCCTTAGTGTTTTTTTCATATGGAGTTTTTTTTTTTTGTATAAATGTTCTATTATATTGTCACTAGGGGGGAGGGTTAGGGTTGGGGTGAAAGGGGGAGGCGATGTGCTATGTTCGTGCAACCCGCACGTGCAAGCAGGAAATCCAAATCAGTTATGAAAAATATTTTATTTTCATGACTCGGCAAGCCACGCTGCTATAAACACAAACGTACAGCAATGGACACACGCCAGTCTTTGAGTTTTCATTCACCATTGCCAGCAAAGTATTGCACACGGAAGAGAGCAAATTAAAAGACTTACCAGCTGTTTAATAGGAAATAATATATTAAAATGAACCGTAAACACTTTGTCCCAGCGCTCCGTGCCACCACGTTGTGACAATAAACTCTTTGAATGCTCTGACATGCTGTGTGCTTTTGTTTTGTTGCCAGTCGGCGGCTAACACGCAAGAAGCAGCTTCGGCCCAATAATGACGATTCAATAACGACGTCGTGGATTTAGATTCTCATAAAACTTTACAATTCAAGTCTTGTGATGCAAGTGGTAGAAAAAAAGATGGATTTTAAAGGCGCAGGAGGTGAAAGAAGCTTTTTTATCCCTGTTTGTGGAGAGTGTTGCCTGAGCGTGTGCCTGTTCAGAATGGGGGCAATAAATAATGTGTTGGGGTTTTTTTTTTTCGTGAGTGGATGCGCGTCCAGTCTCTGGTTTGTCAAGTGGAGTTGGTTTCCTCTGAGGGAGCGAGCTGCTGCAGCAGGTCCATGTAGAGCTCCACGCGGCTGACCAGAGGGGCCTTCTTGTCCGCTCGCAGCAGCTTGGAGTAAACGTTCTTGTAGGTTTTCAGCGTCTCCTCGTCCTTTGAGCTGTGTCAAAGACAAAAGTGAGTCGTTCAAGGGTGAGTACTCTGAGTATCATGGCTAAGTAAACACGGCTGATCACATTCGCACCTGGATAGTGTTTCTGTGCCACTTTCCATCTATATTTCTATGTCTAGTACAAATAAATTATTGAAATTGTTGAATTGAAGTGTGTGTCCAGCAAAATAGTTGCCCAACATTTTCTCTATATACATATTTCAAAATCCCTTTTCAAGGGAAAAAAAAACTGCCTACGAGGCAGCGACCCAATCAAAACAACTCTGCAACCCAAACGTGGGTCACGACCCGACAGTTGAGAAACGATTGGATTGGATCGGATGATGATGGACAACTCCACGGGCGAAAGATATAAGGAAGCATCAAAAGCTGGAAATGTGAGGAAGAAGGTAGTGGGAAGAGAAGCGGAGAACATCCTTCTCCTATTTTCCAAACTCTGTCTTTCCGCAGTTAGACAGCCAACATTTCTCCTCATTTGTCGTTGATCCAGTCGCTCGGACCGAGATCAGACTTCAGAGTTGTTAGCGCCGTGGTGCAAAGTCTGTATGCGCGATTACCTGGCTTTCCGTTTCACCGTCGACATCAGCTTCACCAGCTGCAGCAGCAGGAAGGAGAAACTGGGCTCGAACACCCCGGCCAACTTCATCACTTCCTGGACGTTCAGCCTGGAGGCGGAGCCTGCGGACGCGTCCGCAGTCTCGGGGGATTCGGCGCCGCCCGATTCGCTTGACTGAGGAGAAGAAGTGCGAAGATAAGAGTGGACGCCGTGATGAGCAGAACAGAGTGAAACCCAGTGAGACCCTCAGCTTCACCCTAGCCAGTTCACTTCAATACAGCCACGCATACGGCAAAAGGTTTTTGGCTTCCGCATGATGCGGACCCCGACCCCACTGGACACTCCTCTATTTTGCACACTGAATACATCCACGCTCACCCAACCACCCCCACCACCACCCTGGGACACACCTGCCTCTGCTCCTCCAGCATCTCGGCGTGGATGAGCTGGAAAGCGTGGCGGGTCTCCATCATGGTGTCCAGGGCAGCCGTCAGGCTCTTGATCTTGGCTGCGCTGCTGCTCTGACCTGCGGGGGGAGAGGAGAGGGGGGGATGGTCACTGGACGGACTCCGCCGGACGGGGAGGCGCCTCCTCGAAGGGCCGGGCCCGAAACCGCCGCCTCTCACCTGCCATGGCGAACTCGGCGAAGGCCACCCGCTCCAGCAGCGTGCGCAGCAGCTCGCAGGGCGCGTCCTTCAGGCTCAGGAAGAGAGAGACGGCCTTGCTGTAGTGGAGCTCCGCCAGGCTGCGGTGCTGCTTCCTCAGGTGCTCGCCGCCCACCTGTCACCGTCCAACAACAGCCAGAAAACATCTTTCACTCTCCAGCTGGCAAATTGTGAGCAGTTTGTTGGAAATCTCAGGGAGAAGATATGTATGAGCTTATCTTTTTTTTAAATTGGGAACGATTTAACTCAAAGTTGCAGTGCGATCAGAAGACAGTGGTTTTGTGGGTCATTCTAATAGTAGTTGTAGTTTCTTCTTCTGTTTTCAGTTGGAAGGGATGAAGATCAGGAAGGCTTCTGCTTCCTTATTCCAAATATTTCTGCTATTGTTTTCTCCACTTTTGAGCATTTGCGATATAAGCCAGGAGTCTGATTCTTGTGACTCAAAGTCAGTAACCAGTTGGCAGCATTAACTGGTCACCAGCAACATCAAAGAGCACGTCAACCTTTTTTTTTTTTGGCGACTTTGCAGAATTTGTTCTTCTAGAAATTATTTCAAAAAGGGAATTCAGTACAAAATGATGATAAAGTCGCTATTTTGCCAGGGCAGACTGAGTTCTATGCCACCTGGTTGCGAAAGCAGCTGTGGTACATGGAGGCCAGGCGGTGGTGGATGGTGGCGGCCCTGTACTGGTAGAGCGGCTGGCGGGCCGACTCCGTCTGCAGGTCGCAGTACTTCAGAGACTTCATCATGGCCTCGGTCACCTCGCGCTCAATCTGCCAAAGGAGGAAAAATAAGAAAAAAAACAAGGAGGAGGTTTTAACACCCGGCAGGAGGACCTTGTCGGGCAGAACCGTGTTCAAAACGCGGGCCGACCTGCTCCTGGGCCTTCCTGGAGAGAGGGGCGAAGTCCTGCAGCAGCGTGGCCAGCGTGAAGTAGGTGGTGGACAGCTCCCAGTTGACGCTGTCCCACACTGCCAGGTGGCCCTCGCGGCCTCCCAGCAGCCTCATCGCCCTGAGGTAGTAGTCGATGGCCTGCAGGGGGAGACAGAGGATGGCTGATTTGAGAGATTTGGCTGAACGGGACAGAAGAATCCTGTTGGTTCATAGTGGAAACCAGCGGCGACGTGCGGTGAGGTTCATGGCTGATGAGGCACCGACTCCTCTGGAGTCACATTCCCTCTTGATTTGAACATACACTCAGCAAATGTGACCATAAAAATGTTAAAATCCTACAGAAAACAAGTTTACAGAACAGTTCAGTGGCGAAAACCCATTTCCTCCGATCATTCATCGTGGGCATTTTGCCTCTCCTGCCTCCCCTGACGACACGTCGCCGGTGGGAACCGGTTGAAACAAATACGGCACCTTGTTGTAATAGAGCGCCTCCTCTGGTGAAAACTCGCCCCTGCTCTGGTCCTCGGCCACGGCGCAGTGGGCCTGAGCGCAGATCCTCATCAGCCTCCCGGTGTTGCACAGCAACAGGGCCGAGTTGGTGCCGTCGGCGATGGCCTCGAAGTTCTTCAGGCCGTTCTCAAAGAAGCCGAAGCTCTTCTTCCACATCTCCTGCTCGGCCGCCGACACCGACGGCTTCGCTGCAGAGCGAGCAGAGCGGGGGGGTTCACTTGACATTTTTTGCAAGGCGGTTCAGAGCGCTGATGAAACTGCGGCGTAACGCTCCTCCAGAATGGTCTAAGTGTCAGCAGCGCTTCCTCGGGGAAGAGCTCCGGCTGCCACATAGTAAAAAAAAAAATAATTCTAATTACCCTCTTTCTCGGTCTGCATGGCGGCCGACTGGTTCATGTAGTAGACGCCCATCTCGTTGTGGATGTTGCCCAGCCTTTTGAGCACGTGGTTGAGCTGATCGGGGGCGTGGTCCTTCAGAACCTCCGAGTCCAGCAGCTCGTGCGCCGCCTCGTAGCACTTGAGGCTGACGACCAGCTGGTACTCCGGGTCGGTGGCCAGGTCCGTGGCCATGTTGAAGGCTGGAGGGCGACGGGAGATAAAATAGCAGGGACTTCAGTTTTTGCTTTTCCGTGCTAAACCTGCAGCTGTGTGTGCGGGACGGGGTGATGCGGCCGACCCTGGCAGCTGCTCTCCCTGTGCAGGCTGTGCAGGATCTCCTGGTCCTCCTTGGTCTGGTAGCTGTACTCCTCCAGGTAAGCTGCCCTGTTGCTGCCGTTCTGCGCCAGCATCAGCTGAATGTCGCCGCACAGGGACAGACACTGGCTGTGGAAGTAGAGCACGTGCGGGTGCAGCGTGCCCGTCACGGAGCAGTAAGCGTCTGAAAGGAAGAAACAGATTCGTCGTGACTATTAATACCAGACATCAGGCTTCAGCTGGTGTAAAAAAAATGATGTGCGTTGCGTTTATTTTGGTATCTGCCACACTGAGAGGTCCTCACCGTGACACTGTAGCGACAGCTTGATGTAGCGCAGCGCCCGGCCGTACTTGAGCAGGTTGGTGGCGGCCTCGGACAGGACGTAGTAGGCTTTGGAGGCCTTGAAGAAGAACTGCAGCTTCATCCGGTGCTGCCACGAGCCGGGAATCATCCCCGAGCGCGTCTGCTGCTTCTGGTCCATGTGCGTCGGTCCCACTGATGGAGGACCAGCGAGAAGGTTTAGAACCCAGTCAGTGTGCCATGTTCGTCGACTGTGTGCGTGGGGAACTACTACCGACCTCGTTCCAGCAGAGAGGTGATGCCCGTCTCTCCAGCTGTGATTTCGCTGCGGTCCTCGTATTTGAGAGGGATGGGCGTGTTGGGGTCCGCAGCCGGCAGGTCGCTCTCCTTCTTTATGGTGCTGTCCACCGCCTTCAGCCCCTGTGTTACGCACAGCAAAGCGAGTCATTTTAGCTTAAAATAGTGAACGGCACATTTCCTCGGGTGCAGATGGTGGAGGCGGCTCACCTTCAGCACGTAGCTCAGGACGTGTCGGCACTTCTCCTCCTTGTCTTGGGAAACAGGAAAAGTGCAACTCGGCTGCAGGCGTCAGGAAAGACAAGATTGTTGATGAGGGTTGGTGGTGAATTAATTGATCTGGTTAAATAATCCGGTTTGTTCATGACAATCTTTGTTTACGACATAATACCTTATGCATTTCTTTTTATTTGACCACTTCTACAATGTAGAAATGAATAAAGAACAAAAACTAAGCTTTTTTTTCTATGAGTATCAATGATGCAGGATGATAAAGACTTATTTATATGTCACTATGTAGATAGATGTAAATCCAACTGTCCATAAGATGTAAATATCTTGTTTTTTTCCCTTTTATACCCTACAAATATTTTATTTTTATTTCTTATTGCCTTCTTTCAATTGATATAATTTTCCATCTTTTTGCGCTATACAGTTGCTGCTGTAATGATGCAAATTTCCCCACTGTGGGATTAATAAAGGCTTTCCTAAGGAAAGAAGATGGTGTTTCTTCCCTCAGGTCATTTCTAGCACTCACTCTGATGTGGTGAGTGGACGTGTACTTCTCCGGGATGGACAGCTCCCCTACGGAGCGGATGACGGCCACGGCCTTGCGGTCGTCCTGCTTCCTGTAGGAGTCGCTCTCGTCGCTGGCGTCCGACAGCTCCGCCTCCGCGTCTTCCTCCCGGTCGTCGTCGCTGTAGCTGTCCTCCGAGCCGCCGGCCCGCAGCGAGCCGCCGTCGTCGTCGTCGTCCTGGGGGGGCTCGTCCAGCTGGAAGAGCTCCGACAGCATGTAGTGGGCCGAGGCGATGATCTGAGGGGAGGTTAGGGGGGTGTTAACGGTCGTGAAGGCTGAACCCGGACCTCCTCATATTTAGACGCGTGTTTCGTCTGCTCCCAAACTCGGACGGGTGCTCACCTGAGGGTGCCTCTCGTGATCCAGGAGTTTGACGCAGTTCAGCAGCAGAGTTCTGATGGTGCCGTAATGCTTCCTGTTTTGCCTCCCTTTCAGCATCAGGTTACTCGCAACTCTGCACCAGAAGTCAAGTGCAGCGGAAGTGTTACCGGATCAGAAATGCATTCCTAGATCTCTCATTGATCGGCTTTTTCCAGCTGCTCACATTTGCTACTTACTTATATAATAAAACAGCCACGGGCAGAGTGAACGGATTCTGGCACTTCTCTTCTTCAGCCTCCTCACACAGAGTCGTGAGGTCATAGAGCTTCACGATGTCGCTCCCGCTAGCTGCAGAACGGTGACACAGGTTACATCCAGCCAGGCGTGACGCCGATTTATCCACGAAAGGAGTGTGTTCACTTATCTCACACCTTTGAAAAGCCAGTAGGTGTGACCCTCTTTGGTGCAGTTGGACTTCAGGAAGGAGAGGATGTTCTGGGCGATGTCTTTCACCACCCTGGTGGAGAACGTGGAGTTTTCCAGGTGAGGGATGTCCTCCGTTTTTATCATCTCGTATTTCTGCAGGGGAAGGAAACGCATCTGAAACTTCTTTAAACTGTCCAAGAGGATGTGGAGGAGGCGACTTGCTTTGCATGATTTCAAAGTTGACATCTGAGCGGCCATCTGAGGTTGCAAAAACAAACAAACAGACGAGCGAACTGTAATTTACTTGAACAATGCCGTTGACGTGGAAGCACATCACAAGCTCCGGGACGTTGCACATCAGATTGTCGAGCCAGTAGTCGATTCCCGTCAGAATGTTGATTGGTTTGTTGTTGTCTCTGAAAAAAAAACACACAAACACATAAACGTTTCAGCAAAACAGAATTTCTGAATATCTGCCGATTTCTGTGAAAGATTTCAAAATTTTTAAATTCCTGCTTCACCTGCCGAGGTCAGATTTTTGTAATTATTAAAGCCTGAGCTGCAAATAATCAATTTTATAAAGAATTAGATTTTTCAGGACTTTCTTCCATCTTTATGTGTGGTGGAAGAAAAGCACATGGTTGTATAAGTACAGCCTGAAGAAATTAGTTTTCAAATCAAACAGCTTCAAAAAAGGCAAAAATCTTCAAACATCTATTTCCTCGGCAGGTGCGTCGAAGGGTGACAATTAAGTCTAAATTAAACAAAAAAGAGTTCCCGCACGCGCAAATGCTTCATTTCATTCATCAACATTTCCTTTAAAAAGGTAGAGTCCTGAAATGTCGCATTACGTTCTGTGAGTTGGCCACGTGTGCGGGAACTCTTTTTTTTTTGTTTGTTTTGGTTTTTTTTATAAATCAAACAGCTTGAAATTCCAACCTGAGTCTCAGACTGACGGCAGGATAACGACCTCCTCCGAAAATAGGCATGTTGGACCCAACCAGCATGTGGATGTCCTCGAACGTCCACATGATGTTTCGCACAAAGTCGTTTCTCAAACCCTGAGAGGCGCATTGAGGAGTAAACACCAGTGCGTTCACTTTCACATGCACACAAGCTGACTCGAAGGGGGTTAAAAGGCGGCGTCACCTGACTGTTCTCCCCTTCGTTGAAGAGGATGGGGAGGTTCTGCTCTTTGGCCACAGGCGTCACTTGGTCCAGAGCGAAGCTGCTGCCCACAGAGACACTTTCCTGCCGTTAAAAGACGCAGCACAGTCTATTGTAAGCAGTGCAAACCTCACTCGACTTAATGTGGAAAGTTTTGCATGACAAAGTATGTAGATTTAAATCAAGCAGATTCCCTTTATATTACACCAAAAACTGTATAAAGAAATATTAGCCAAGCTACTGCACCTGTTTGGAGGCACCTGAATCATCTGAACCAGGCGACGTGCTGGTGAAGGCGGTAGGCCACGAAGAACTGAACTCTTTTTGGCCGATGTCTTCCTCGCCTTCGTTAAAACTGTCTGACACCGGCTCGGCAGCTCCGTCACCATTTATACTGGAGGAAACAGAAAAGTTGTTCTGTGACTGAGATCGATCCACCTTTAAATGAAATATGATCTCACATTTAGGCTAAAGCCTACAAGTAATTGATGAGGAACAGCCAACACTCACCTGTAGTAGAGAAACTTTGATAGGATTGCTTTCTGATACCAGTGCTCTTTACTCTTCTTTTTCCTCTGCCACTTCTGATCCATTAGCCGCTGGTAAAACTCTTTAAGCCACGACCAATCTCCTGTCTGTGAAATGCACACATTTAAGAAAGGGCATTACAATAACAGGGAGCAAAACCATTACAAGTCAAAAAAAATATATACAATCTTTTTGCTTGAAAGCTCTAGAATTAACAGGAAATCTGTCATAAGTGACGTTGTACCTTGGAGGAGTTCATAAAAAGCTCCTGAATGTCCAGCTCGTCTAACAGCAACGTCCTCCCGACTCTGTGCACGGCCATACTGACGTGAGACTTGCTGTAGGGAATCTTCAAAAGCTTCTTGATGTTCTGTGCATGATTGTAAAAAAAAAAAAAAAAGAAGAAGAAGAAGAAAGAGAACAGTAATTTTAAATTAGAGCCTTAGCCAGGAAACTAAAGAAATTCTGAGCCTTCAAAAGCCTCACAAACCTCTGAGTCTGAGACCACGTCAACATCGTCGCCGACACAATCGATGAAGTCATAGGCCATCCCAAAGCTGAAAAAAAAGTACGCAAATAAATGAATTGGTCACACCGTTGCTCTTTCAGAGCCAGTGTTATGTGTTGCGTGTGTTGTTTCTTGTCGTGTCGCACCTGGAAAAGGGTTTGCTCTTGCTGTTGGATCCTAATATAGTGGTGCCAGCGCTGCCCAGCTGGGGGTTTTCCCTCAGCCAGTTGGCAGGAGGCAACTTCAGGTCAGTCTTCTCCCGCGGGAGGGCGTAGTTGGTCGGAGGCGGCGCTGCGCAGTACTTGACGACTGCACTGCTCTTGATTTCACGGCCACCTGAGCACAATGCAGACTCCTGCATAGCAGCATAGCAGCATACAGGAGCGTTTTACAGACGACACTTGTTTTGGCTTCGTTCAACAAAATAGAGTCAGATGAGCTTCACAATAAAAGATTCAAAGTGGAAAAAATTAGGTCCAAAAGTTGTCTCCTTAGTTTTAAGTCGTGTGCAAGGATCGCTGCTGCTTTTGGTGTTGGTGTGTTGTTGTTTTTAATGGCTCCACCAGTTATTAAATAAGTAATTGCCAAACTATCGCAATGCACAAGCACAAAGATACTAAATATAACTGTAAACAACTGGAAAGACACAAGAACAGGCGTAACAGACCCTCTCAAGGATCCTACCAAGATTCTAGGGATTTTTAGATTTTTGCGTTTAGTTTACTTACGTGATTGTTGTCCTCTTCCGTGCAAGTCGAGCTGCTGTCTTCTTCTTCTCCACTATCCATGTCGAGGATTTCTGCTGCTTCTGCTCCGCCAGGCGATGCATCCATCCTGGGGGGTGATATCGTCCAACCCAAAAACCAAAAATGTGTGGTTTCCTAAATATTTAGGAAACTATCCATGACTCCGAAAACGTGCGAGCTGTCTATAAATGATCTACATGACTTACGAGTCACAACAAATTGTGTAAACAAAGTAATGAATGTCTTCAGTCGGCTAGCCACTCGTGCTAGCTACGTAGAACGGTGGTTTAAAAAAAAAAAAAAAAAAAGGTTTAACAGGAGTTGGCGTTTCACTGCCCTTTTGGTAAATGAATGTTAAATAATGGTTACATTCCGGGGGGTGCTCGGTTTGCCAGTTTTGACGTAATTAAGCAGTAATTAAACTCCTCCTGTGTCCAGTCAGCTTGTTGTCAGAGCAAACACGCTGGTATGAACTGTAGCCTTAAACAACTTCCGTTTTAAAGATGAAATCAACTTTAAACTCTAAACAAACTAAACACTTTGAATAAACTATATTTTTAATCTCCAAGTAACTGCTTTCGGTGCTCATTTCTAATATCGTGGAATTCAGCTTTTAGTGAAAATGCTCTCGCTGTAGCGGCGACTTTTATAGGGAAGACGTATGAACCGGAAGTACTTTTCAGCAAGGGTATTTAAATTCGAGGCTTGTCCGTTTCTGGAAAGATGAAGAAAACTCCCGTTTGTTCTTTCCACTGTACTTCTAAAATCACGTTTATAACATCACAAGTTGCATTAACAATGCATTTTAATGAGGTTTGCAGCGTGTATAAAGTGAAATATACTGCAATTTATTGTTAAACAAACTGTTGTACAATCTTTATTTTTTGTTTGTTTGTTTGTTTTTTGTTTTTTGTTTGTTTTTTAAAGTGCAGTAGCTATCAGCCAATAATCTTTAATAGCCAACTATAAACTCTGGGGGAAAAAATACGGAATAAATAAATGTTAGTTCGTGTCTAATACAGCTGAATGAGTCGGCTGGATAATGGGCTGCTGTTTGTGAGAATGTGAGGCAGCTGACGAAGCAGGGAGGGGCAGTGCGTTCATGTGATGATACCGTCCAGGCAGTCATGCGTTTCAGAAATCGTATAGAATCTCTTTCTTTTCTGACTGACCTTCATTGTCGAATGTCTCAGACATTGCGATGGGAAGCTGGAAGAATCATGTGCGCGCTCGCCTGCAAGAGAGAGACCTTAACGAGAAAGTACCTTTCCTCGGCGTTTACACCAGTTGTACGCAAATATTACACCTTGTCCTGGTTGATGTTATGATGCATGCGATGATGTTGACCTGAACTATTTGTTTATTTTCAGTGCTTCAGCTGGAGGAGCGCTACGAAGCTCGCAAACACATTTTGGACGACATATTGTCCGAGAGGTATGATGGATTTGCTGAAGCACTGCTTTTGTTCTGGAGACTTAAAGCTGTATTTAAAAATCACATTCAATATTTTGTGCGCTTTTTTTTCCTCAGTCAACTTGAGCCCAGTGGGATTGAGGTTGGGAGAAATAAACTCCTCCAATGGCAACTGAGGGAGAGCAAACACCTGACTGAAAAGGTCTGTTTAAGTAATAATTACCCTACTAAATTATGCCGTGAGTTTACATAATGCTATGTATGTACCTCTGCAAAATGGGACTAATAATCAGAAACCGATTATTATAAACCCTGCTTACTTTGTCTAACCTCTCATTTAACCTCTCCTCATTTGTGTCCCTCAGCTGTCTCAGGATGTCTCTGATTTGACCGCTGTGCTCTATCTGAAGGAGGCTGAACTGCAGTATTGGCAGTCTCGGTGAGTTACTTTGGGCTTCTGCCCTCTAAATAAAAAACTGCTTTTTGTCTTTGTTCCTTTTTTTGCACCTGTCAGTCACATGGCACACACCAGAGCATCACTTTGAGCAGCAGGGAAGGAAGGCTAAATACAGTATGCTGTTTTTTTTTTTGTTTGTTTGTTTTTTTGTTTGTTTTTTTAAATGCTCATACTTGTTGCCATGAGATAGTGAAGAATTTTTTTTTTTTTAAATTGTAGTTAAGAAAGAGATTAGACTGCTCACTATTTCACATCAGTTTTCGTTCATTTCATCATGCAGAAATTCAAGGACTTTTTTTTAGAAATAAATTTCTTTTTTAAATATAAAATTCCATCATTTCTGGGTAATATTTCAAAGCTGCATGCATGAATAGTGTGGCCCACTCAACTGATAATCATGTGACCTTGAACAGGCTCTGAATTCAGTTGATGCGCTTGTGGCATCTACTGTAACTCATCAACTATCACATGCAGTGTAAGTACTTGTCTAGTTTTGTTTTTTGTTTTTTATAGCAGACAGATGAAGTTGTAACCTTGCATCCTAAATCTGTGATCAGACGGTGTGTGTGTATGGCGGGTGGGCACAAGGTAATCAGTGGTCAGCTTTAAACTGTCATTCAGTCATCTGGCTTTTAAACAGTGTGAGCCAGCACCATCGAGAGGCTCTTACCCTGGCTAAAGATAGAAACGCCCTGAGGGCGAACCTCACGGACTCTGAGTTCACCATCGAGTGTCACTTAAAGCAGTTGGCAGCGCTGCACGCCGAACAGAAAGAGCTAAAGGGAGCGCTGGCACAGGTGGCGGGAAAAGAAGCAAAGAGAACTCCAACGACGATGGATGGAGGAGAGGATGAGGGCAAGGAATTTTAGTAAGTACAGCGGCGTACGGGAGAGGGAAGAGAAGCAGATGTTGGGATGTCTGACTAAACCGGTTCATTCTTGTAGGTTTCCTGGTTTCCTGTCCTTACACCAGGTGGCAACATGGAGACACGACAAACAAGTGGTCAAAAATCATGTCGTGAAAGAATTCTGACATCTGTACTCAGTGAATAATAAAACAAGAGCTTTGAAGTCACATAAACATTTTCAGTGGTGCTGAAGAGGTCTATTATTTCCCTCTTAATGCAGAAAAAACAATGTCAGAGCTGAGAGTAAAGTATTGGTCAATTCTGTTGTTTGATTTAAAAAAAACATGTTATGCCAGAATATATGTATATTTTTTTCATGTGTATGTTTTTGTAATGAGTGTAATAAAGGTCCATCACATCACAAATATGTTGGTTTTGAAGGTTTTCTTATTTTACTCTTAACCCATTTTATAGAAATGTATGCATTTAAAGCCGTTATAGCGAATGTCCTCAATTACTCAGTTACGTATATTGTTTCTTTTGTAAGTCTGAGATTAAAGTCAAAGATGAAAGTCAAATTAATTAACATTTTAATTGGGCTTTATTGTAATCGTGTCACATTTATTTTTGTATACTTACTTTAACTTTGATGGTGTACAAATATTCCTTCTATTGTCAGGAATTCTTCGTCCTTCTTCGCGGCGAACTGAGGTCACACAACAGGTGTTTTGTTGCTGGTTTCCATAGTTCCCAGACTTACGTTTGTTGTTAAATTTCACAGGCTGTGTGTTTTGTGTTGGTGGCAGCAGTCTGCAGACTGCGCAAACACAAACTGGTAAAATGGTCAAAGGTGGGAAACGCTACCATTCAATGGAAAATGATGGCAAATGGGTAAGAAACTCCTAATTTTACTAAATAATCTCCTTATAATATGAGACAGGCTTTTTTTCTGAATAGCTTCCACTTTGTTTTCGTCTCAGTTTGCTCATCCGATTTCACCAGAAGCAGAAACAAGGAATCGGGATACTTGTACAAGCACTGGGACCATGTTGACTCAGGTTCAGTCATCGTTGCCTGAGGCTTTTAACTTCAGGCGATATCCAAAATACAGAACTCAGCCGGTGTGTGAACCATATAGATCACAGTGTGTTTGGTGTCGTTTGAAAAAAAAAAAATCAAGAGTGCACTCTGAAAGCACTTGCAACAAAGAAAAAAATAATCCAGCCCTCCTTTTCATTCCCTGTGGTCTCACCAACTTGTCTGTGACTTTGCAGGAATCCAGAGAGTTCCCCTTCTCCAAACATGACAACAAGCAGGCTCTCATGGACGTCACTATCTTTGGGAGCGTGAGTATAAAGAGTACATTCAGGAAACTATGAAAAGGTCTCATCCACAACCGTGACACAGTTTGAGAGGAAATCACCTCAGTGAATGTGTGTCTGTTTTTTGTTTTTCACAGGGAGTTGGACGGAGGAGGAGCCAAAACCTTCGCAGACAGCACAGCTCCCACTTCTGCCTGTGCCACGAGGAGGCCAGCAGCGGCTCCACGGTGAGCAGCGGGGACGTGTCGGCCTACAAAGCTGATTTCACCGTCAAGCAGGCGACGGACAATGTGCCAGGCAGCGGCAGGCGGTTCCCCCGTAACCACAGGCAGAAGTCTGCAGATGCAGCCTCTGCGCAGACAGAACAGTTCATGTGGTTCGGACGGCACGACTCGCCGGAGCAGCGTTCCACTCCAAGCACTTCCAGGCCTAAAGACACTCTTGTGTTAGCGTTACTACACGATAGTGCTTAGAGGGATTCGTGGTGAAGGGTCAAGCTGCTAAATACATGGGTAATATGAGGAATGGAGCCATTTTGTGAGATTACTGATTTAAAAAAAAAAAACAGCACATTTAGCCCTCTGTTTACAACACCCCACAGACGCTCTTGGCCACAGGGTGAAAAGGCACCTGGCTAGCTTTTTGCTAACCTGAGGGAGGCATCGCTGTCCTTTAGGACATTAAATGTATTTTTCCGTTCATGGTTTGTATGAAGTGCAACAACATTGAATTTTCTTGCTTTTAGAAGGGTTTTTTTTTTTTTTTGATAACGTAATTCTTTTAAAAAGACCAAAAATGTAATTTCTTGTCTCACAAAAAATCCAAATCAAACAAGATGATCTTGTCGAGTGCACGTACTGTTGTAGTTTAACATGTGGCCAGCAGAGGGCAGTAGATTTCTACAATTATTTGCGGTTTTATTCCCGCTTGTTCAGCAGCCAAATTATGTCGAACACCTAACAAGCTGAACAATCGTCTGGTCCTGTTCAAGAATTGAGGAATATGTTTCGGGGGGCGACTTGAAAAAAGGATAAAAGTTCTTTTTTTACACGCGTCGTGGGAGTTAAATTAGACCTGATTCTGCAATCATGCTCCGGTGTGTCTACCCACGGGGGTTAAAAGAAAAGGGGTGTGTGCACGTGTGTGCTCGTGCACCCATCGTGCGTGCGTGCGTGCGTGGCCACCGCACACAAGAGGAGAAAGCGTGGGAGTGAATAACTGTGGAGGGAGCTCTGAGAAAAGCACTTAAGAGAGGAGTATCCCCAACCACTCTCCGCAAGAGCTGATGTTTTCTCCAGAGTGCGTCCTGCCCAGCTGCTTTCTTCCTTTAAGTAGTCACCAGGGAGATGGGTTTTTCTCACAAGCTCTCTTTCAGCCGTGGTAATTAGCTGATCCTCATGCAGCGGCGACCTTGCAAGGAGTGGGTTTCACCTCTTAAACATGCATCTCGGCTTTTTAAATAGTGAGGCCTGCAACAAAAAAAAAAAAAAGAGAAAGAAATCTCCAGAGAGCCCCACGCCCCTCCTTTTTTGTGATCTCATTTTGGGATTATCTACCACAGTGCTGTCTGCAGGTGCACGGCTGACACCGAGCTGCAGGGTGATAGTTTCTCATGTCCATTCCCTTTGATAAAAGGGACAAAAATAGCAGGTGTGCATTTTTTATTTTTTTTTCCCCCTGGGGCTGCCTACCTGCTTCATTTTTTTTTTTTTTTTTTTTAAACCCAGTCTTTGCCAAGCCTGTGTAACAGATGTCACCCGTTTGAAGCCGTGGAACGTATTTTTGGTGGACGGATCACACCACAGTCACACTGACAAGAGAGGGAAGCGGCGTCTATTAGTGCGAAACACCTGCGCTTGAGCTCGACAGTTGGTTGTGCCTGGGCTCGACTGGTTGCCTGCCACCTCTCTTTTCCCTCCCAGGGTGCACTTTGCTTTGGTCTTGCCACAACTTGAACGCGACTCCCACGCACCAAAGCCAACCATCCCTCAATCCGAGAGGATCGTTAGCTCTGTCACAAACCCAGGGACAGGTTTGGAGAACCCTTTGCGAGAGCGCGCTGCCGAATGTCAATCACTCGTCTGCGTCGCTGAGTGCGCGTCGAGGCCGATGCGCATCGTGTGCAAATAACATCTACATGTCGGAATATCAAACCTTATTCCAAGGACAAAAAAAAGAGAAGATAGATAGATCTCGGTAAACAAGCGTGCAACCACCAAAGCCTCACGCTTCATGAATATTAAATCAGCCACTTTGAATTGCAGGCTCTTTGGTGCTGCGAGGCCCTCGCCCGCATTCTTACTGTTTGCTGTGATTTATTCGCAGGTGCACGTGGCTCTTTGATGTGTCAAGTCGAGAGGTTTCGCACCTGTTATAGAAGTGGGGTAGAAGCGAGCTTTGAAACAAGATGCGGATTTGCCAAAATGGCAGTGACAGATGGATTTGTGGTTCTCTTCTTGCATGCATGCACGTCTGAGTTTGTTTGCATAGTGAAGTGACCCTTTTTTCTTGTCAGAAAACGCATGCTTTGCTCAAGTCAGTGTTGGCATACATTCTGATTCCTGCATTTTTTTCCCCTTACATTAACTATGCATTAAAGATTTGACTTGAGAGAAGTGTTTTCATCAGAGAGAATCTTGGTTCTAATCACATATCAAAGACGTTATTTTTTTCTTTCCAGTTTATTCTTTTGCCAATTTGAACTTGTGCCGAGCCCCCCCCCCCCTCCCTGATTCCTCGATGATGTTTTTCTTTCTTCATACATCTGTTTTAATTAGCCGTCGACACTTTTTGAGTTCTAACCTCCCACATTTAATTTGTCATCCTGTTAAAACATTTAGCGTCCTATCCAAACAGCTACTCCAAAAGGAAAAAAAAAAAAAAACTTTTCAAATCACAAATTTGACTCCTTGGCACGGTTAAACTGCTTCGCCACAAAACTTCCTCCAATCTGCTGTCAGTCATTCCACTTGTGGTACTCACAATTCCCTGGCAGTGCCCCCCCACCCCCCACTCCCCTCCTTTGCCAGACAGCCGGTTGGTTGAAGTCCCCCTTGCAGCCCACTGGCCCTTGTTCCGGTAATGGTCAGGGACCCTCCAGAGTCTGAGTGTAGCGATAAAGGTGGCTGGCTATCTCATTTCCACAGAGGACAAGATAACATCCTGAGAGCATTCCCATCACACTAGGAGTTTGTTCAGAGGCGATAAGAGCTTCCATCCTATGGCTCAGTTATGGAGCTCTGTGTGTGTGTGTGTGAAAGAGTGAGTGTGTGTGTGTGTGTTCCCGTATCTTTGCACTGTACATGTTTATTAAACCCGACCAGCCGCTCCGCTTCCTGCGCTGCGCCTGCGAGGCCACTGAATAGTTGTTGGAAACGCTGTGGATCAGGCCCGTCCTTGCACTGAATCGCATTCCACCCTCCTGTTCCTCAGACCTCCGACACAGTGCGCATGCTAATTTGCGCGTAGGTGGCGGGTATAATTACATTAAGGCTTGTTGTAAACAAAGACCTACAAGCAGCATTGTGTTCAAGTATGCCACCCGGGAAAGACTAGGGGGAAAAAAAGGGGCGGATGAATTTATCATGCCGTTTACATGAGGAAAATTGCATTCTGTGCGGCGTGTCGGTCTGGAGACACTGCTGCGGTGTAGCCGAGTAAGAATGCGAAAAACAGGTTTCATGTTTGTTTCCATGCCTTTGCTACATATACAAAGATATTCACTCATGCTTTCAGTTGAGATTTCTCATTAGTTATGTACTATATATATATTATCTATGGGGATTTAATCTCATTGGTCAAAGAGATCTCATCTTATTTGTCCCCCTTCAATTCTGTCTGAATGAGGTTTTAGGAAACTAAAGAAAATATGCAAAATATGAGGTTACATCTACCAGGGCTGCTTAACTGCTGGAGACAAGTGAAACTGAGACAAGCCTTCGTAGTTTCGAGTCAGTTTTCCATTCCCTGGTATTTCTTATTTTCTGTGAGATGTAGCTTCCTGTTTTCAGCCCTTATATACTGCATCTACGGTTTAATTTGTGAGCCTTGAAATGGGCCTTAATACTTTACATTAACAAGTATTACCTGCTGTATGTGGGGCGAAAAGCTCAGAAGACCTCATAATAAGTCAGATTTACTATTTTGCACTCTTCTTTACCACTCTTTCAAAGCTGAAATGTAGCCTTGCTGCCGTTCTGTTTGAACAGAGAACATATTTCAGTCTGGACAAGCTGTTCTTTTCATGCCATCTTTTGAAATAGCATTAAAAAAAATGATGTTGCTACATTTACAAGGCACACTCTGGGGAATCTGACAACCCTCTCAAATGTAGATGCTGCAACTCTGAAAACTGCCAAGAGATGGAGTAGATGTTATCAATGATGGCTACATTAAAATAAGAAAATCATTGGCTGTTAGTGTTTATTTGCATATTCCCAAGTTAGAATTGAAAGCATGGTTTTGACAGTGCAAACGGTCTCATTCCAGCAATGCTCCATATAATGCATTTTTTCAGCTCTCGTACTGGTATGTTCCTTAGCAGATAGTTGATAGTTGTTATTAATAAAATAATTGACTTTTTCAGTTTGTACGTGCGTGTGTGCGTGCGTGTGTGCGTGTCTGTGCATGCCTCCCGACCCACTGACTCTTGGTTTTGATGTGCAAGTATGCATGAGTAGGCACGATTACCTGCATCCGGCCTGACTTGGCAGGATTTCTCCTTAGAGTGAGATGATGAATGTAGCTCATTGAAAATGTCAACGATTTTAATGCTTGGACTGATTTGTGTGTTTTCATCAGCGTGCAACTTTTAACCGCATTTATAAGAAGGTCAAGGGAAAGAGGTTCATTGGCAGGTTATTTTAAAAGTAAGAAATGAAAAACATCATAAAATAAGCGGGGGTAGATGGGTTGGAGTGGGTGAAAAAGGTTTTGCAAATGTTTATCTAATCACACTTTACATTACAGCCAATGGAGACTCGAGCACTACATATGCATTCAGGACCATATTGCACGAGCTGCAATGCACTAAACTGACTTTAGCGTGAGCGACTGGTTCAAGGTTGCCATGCAGTATTTATTCAAATGAGGTAACGAGTGGAGCAGCATAAGAATAACCCGCCTTTTAAAGATTAACACAACCCCTGGAATTGTTGTTGTATCCCCGTAACCGAGTCCTGACTGGAGCAGGTGCAGTGGCGGCCCTGTCTATCTGCGAGTCGCCGCATTAAGTCCCTCAAATTTAGTGGCACAATCATGAGGCTCCCGTTCACTCTCTGGAGCATAAGAATCACTTTGCATTTTAAAAAGGTCAAACACTCAGATCTCTGCCAGGAGGAATTGAGTGAAGAAAAAATGTCTCTCTGCAGAAATATGCAGTCACACAGCTGATCTTCTCAATAGCCACTGTTGAAGTGAATGGATTAAAAGTCTGTGTGCATATGTGTATCTTCACTGTTATCCTCTCAACAAATGATATATAAGCAAAAATAAATTAGATCAAGTTTTCAGGATTTATTCATAAACATAAAAATGGTTGAATGAACTGCTAATTTAAAAAATGTACTGTAGAAAGTTTTGAACGGTTACTCACTTGACAGCTCCTTAATTCACATATGTCATCAATATTTTTTACTAACGTGCTTCATGCTGCTTAATCTAGATTTACTGACATTTTCTAAATGCAGGATCTTGCTTTGATTTGTTTATTGAGAGGCTTAATTTGAAATTTTACCCCCAAATAATCACTTTAACTATTATTTTCTATTGCTTCTTTTGAACATTTGAACTTAGATTAAAATCAAATGATAGAGGTTCTGGCCACAAAGTTAATTAAGAATAACAACATTTTGGTGTCATCAGACTTCGATCAAACACTGCTGTGTAAGTGTCTCATACTGCTGTTGATCTTTTTTTTGTGTGTGCAACCTCACAGCACCTAATTTCTTCAGTATTTAACTTCCATCATCGATTCCCTCTGCTTCAGTTGCAAAACATATGCTTCAGATGGTGTTTTCCTGCTGGCTGCTGTTGCTTCTGTGTAGTGTTTGGGTTCTTGCCCAGTACTTACATTGTACTGAAGACAAAATGACCACGGGGAAAAACACACGGAGGACAGGGCCAAAAGCCCCCAGGCCCAGAAACACTCACAGACTGCATGATGCAGAAGCTAGCGCAAGAGAGACACAGAAAAGAGAAGTAGTTGTTTTATAAAAACTGAATAACTGACAGTTTGTTTGTTTTTTCAAATTAAATACACCAGTTACGTTTTCCAAATAGGATATCCTGAACCATTACATTCTATATGTGAATTAGTTTTATGCAGCCATGTGCTGCTTTTGCACCACACTGAGTTTTTCAAATGCAACACATTGCAACAGTGGGTGTACTGGGAGAAGTCAGCGCTGTAAAATCCTGTAGTACACGGAGAAAAGATGCACATTAGTATGAAAACAGTGTGACAGCCTGAGGCCCTTGTCAGGACATGCCGCAGTGTGGTGTTGTGTTGTCCCTGTTGTTGTGTTTCCTTTTGCCGAGTCTACACATGCACAAGTAATTTCAAAAACTGGCTTTCACTTTTTTTTTGTTTTAAATAAAACAAAAACAAAAGAAAAAACAAAGAAAAACTATTGACTTGTGCAATTTGAAAGAATTCCCACAGGACAACCTAGGCTGGTGAGAACATGTTGCAACAAACAGGTAATCCTCTTTACCTTTCCACAACCTTAAAGTCATGTTTGAACCTCAAATGCCAGGATAAAAAAAATAAAAATAAAAATGACAATTAGCATTCTAGAAAAAGCACATATTCCTTTACAAAAAATACAATCGTAATGACTCAATATCATAGCAGGGGGGCCTGCACAGCCTGTGGGTAAACACTGAAGCTAAACATTTACTGGGACTCAGCGGAATTAAAATGTGCTTTGTATACATTATTAATTTACTGTCGTGTACAAAGACAGCTTTAGGGATTTTCTTGTTTGTGTGCAATCAGTTTGAGGGATGACATAATTCCCGCATACCATTTTATGATCTGACAAATTTGTAAACGGCGGGTATCGATAGGTATTGATGCCGGAGCAAAGTGTTCAGTAGCTTGCTCCAATATGTTAAAATGTTGCTCTATTCGAGTCACTATTTTGGACTCGTTGCACTACGGTTCATATATGGGTCACCTGCCTAAGACTCTGTGGTCCTACGTTTATATTGGATTGATTTCCCCCCCCCCATTACTTATTTTAACCTTATTAATGTGTGCCTGTCTGTCTGTAGGTTCCGCGCAAAAACACACTTAGCTGCTTAGTTGCAGCGACAGTTAGTTGTGGCTTCTGGGTAATCACAGTTCATACATATGAAACATATATTATAACATTTGAGTTTTGATTCTCTGTGACAGGCCAATTTTCTATTATAAATTGTATTTTTGTATGAGTAGATGCTAAATTCTGATGTGAAATACTTTGTGAGTTTTGAAGTGTGAAACCAGATTTTTTTTTTTTTTTTTTTTTTTAAATTAATGTTCACGGAAAGTCAACACATTACTTCACTTTAACTAATACGAACAACCAACCAAGGACCACTGTGATATCGCTCATTGGTTGACCTTCTCAGAACCGGTTTCACAATCACATTGGTCGGCGACGAATCTTGAATTAACTTAACTAACCGCGAATAATAGTTTGGCGGAACGACCCGTCGTCAGAACTCGATTTTCTCCCCTAAACCTAAAACAACAACAGCAACAACAAAAACGGACTGACAGAAGATTTCACAGGCAGCGAAGCGACGTTGGGTTCGTCTTTCTGGAACGTTCGCTGTCCCATCTCTCCATCAGGTGTCGTGAAAAAAAAAACAGAGAAGTCCGTCATCCGCGCGCCGAGGAGCCATGGCGAAGTGGGCAAAAGGCTCCGCCTCGCTCCCGAAGCGAGAGGAGGAAGGAGGGGAAAAAAGGAAAAAGCTCACTGATACACACACACACACACACACACACCTCAATACTGGCAGCCAGGGAAAGAATAGGAGTGTTTCTGAACCGTACAAGTAAACAGCAGCACAAGCAGGCACACCGAGAGCCGAGGGCTTGTTGTTTATTTATTTTAAATCTCGCCCTCCCGTAAAAAAAAAAAAAAAGAAAGATTCGACAGCAGGCAGGCAGGCAGGCGGGCAACGTTAGCTGGCGCCGAAGATTCCCCCGCTGCGTTCGGGATTAAGTTTTTTTTCCCCCTCCTCCCATGTCACCCAAAGGTGGATGACTGTCCATAAACGAGATAACGAGCGAATTTGAAAATGCGTAGCGTGCGATGCCGTGTGTGGACCCCCCCGAGCCGCCGTCTCAACTCTCAGTAGGCTTCCACTCGAGGTAGGATTCACACATTGCTTTGCTAACTAAAAGGAAGGAGGTGTGAGATATATTTGAGTGCGCGCGTCTTGTATGTTCTCTCGTACGGCTTAGTGTGTGTGCGCGTGTGTGTGCGTGCGTGCGTGCGTTCTTCTTCTTCTTTTTTTTTTTTTTTAATGGAAGCTACTACCCTCGCGTCGCTCGCTGTCCATGTGTCCCTGCGCCATCAGCAGCCAGCGAGGAGGGTCGAGGGAGGGTGGAAGTAGACATTAGCCGATACTGCACTTCTCTCAGAGTGGAGATTCTTTTTTTCTTGGAGGGGTGGAGTGGGTTGCTTTTTTTTTTTATTATCTTCCGAAACGAGCTGGCCGCTTACCAAGTTATAGTTCAGCAAATTGAGCACGACGGGTATTAAGAAAACACATCAATTAACGCCGCCGCGGAGGTTTTCGCTTCGCTTCTTTTTTTCTTTTGAAGTCGCCCCGCATTTCCCAAAGAGTTTGATCCGAAGTTTTCGCGGGGAGCCCCCTTTTTGACGTCTGCAACATTTCTTGCGAGGTTAAGAAGCAAACGTCACATTGCAGCGCGAACTTCACTTGTCATCTGTAACCTCGACTAATTAATGAGGGGCTTAATCAGTGGACACAGCCCGGCAGGCAGCCGCATGGACTACTTGGGCGTTTTGCGAAAGGTTTTTTTTTTTTCCTTTCTTTTAATCCCCCGATTTCTTTAGATTTGAATGGCTGAGTGGGTATTGGTCGGTATAAAACAACTCCTCTCCGTGTCTTCCCCTCTTATTATTTTTTTCTTCCTCCAGTGGAAGAAAGCTCAAGTGGAGCAGGAGGAGGGCGGTTCCATTGTCTGGCCAGTGAAGGGGTGGGGATCGGGGCTGTATGCAGATGTGCTGCTGGCAACGGACATCTGCTCTCCCCCTGTGGGCATTGTCACAACAGGCAGTGGAACTTTGGAGTGGAGCCTTCCCGCAGAGAAAGGCCCCTTTGTGTGTGTGTGTGTGTGTGTGTGTGTGTGTGTGTGTGTGTGTGTGTGTGTGTGTGTGTGTGAGAAAGATATGCGGGCCACGGCCTGCACCCCTCCAGAGGCAAGTGTTTGCGTTTTGAAACTTGCAGTTCATGACAGGATGCGGGCATCATGACACAGGCCTTGCTGTGCTGTGTCTTCTCCCTTTAGCAACACAGCAGGAGTTGTCCACCAGAGTCTTTTAAAAATATATATATATATTTATATATATATATATATATATATTTTTTTTTTTACACCACTACTCACAGTGGTTTTCCTCCAGTTCCACCTGCAGCAGTTGCACCCCTTGCTGCCCCCCTCACCCTGCTCACCGCCTCATCTGCCGCCTTCGGCTCCGCTGGGGGTTGAACTTCTTTGCACGTCTTTGTGGCCCTGCCTGTTTTGGAACATGAACGCCTGGCCTCCCAAGGCAAACGCATCGCAGCCACAGTGTTTCCTATCTGGCCTTTTGATTTATCGCTGTAGGGAAGAAAATGCAAAACCCAAAGCTTTAATATTTATGTCGTGCACTGTGTTTTTTTTTTTCTTCCTTTCTTTCCTCTATTCTCTCTTTTTTTTCTTACCGCGAGATCAGGGTCGAGGTGTGTGTGTGTGAGTGTCTGTGTACGTGCGGCTGCTGCGCTTGTATTGGGGAATCCGGAGGCTCATTTGCCTCAACAGATATTCCCTCCGGTGATGGTGGGGGAGTCAGTGCACCGTGATTACAGACATGATTTGTGCTTGTACAGAGCGCTGTTCTACACGGCTGATCTGCTGTACAGCACGCCTGTGCGGGGACTCATTTGTGCCTTGCCTTGTAAGACGCCGGAGAGCGCAGAAGCAAACGCGGGAGAGGAATGGACGGCCTTACGAAAGCGCAGGTGCTCCACGTCACCTAGCACTTAGCACGCTCGCTCGCTCGCCTGCCGTTGTTTTTCTCCGAGATGCGCAGCGCTCATTCCCTCCCATGTCTTTTCAAAACGAGGAGATGGGGAGGGGAATCACACATTTGTCGGCCGTCTGTTTCCAACTCATGAAAGCGAAGTAATTACAGCTGCCTAATCATATTCTCACAGTCTAATACTCCATTTAACATGGCGATTTGGATGTTGCAGGAGGGGGAAGAAATAGCTCTTGTGAGAATTCCCATAATGGGCCCAGCTACTAACGACTTCTGAAAGTTCCCATAGGGGCCCGCCGAGGAGGGGGGAGGGGTTGAGGGGATTTCACCGTCATGTGATTGCGCTGTGCATTGTAAGGGGATGAGTGGAGGGGTGTGAAATTACACTGTGCCACCTCTGAGAGCTTCCTGTCTGATGTTGGGGGCGGCAAAAAAAAAAAGAAAAGTAAACCACCAACATGGCGACGTCAAGGATGAGAAAAAGATCCGGGATCGACGCTACAGGTCTTCCTCCTGTGGGTTCTCTTCGCCTT
Organism: Nelusetta ayraudi; assembly: GCF_046127955.1. Classification (NCBI taxonomy): domain Eukaryota; kingdom Metazoa; phylum Chordata; class Actinopteri; order Tetraodontiformes; family Monacanthidae; genus Nelusetta; species Nelusetta ayraudi. The sequence continues at coordinate 1,860,751 of NW_027466106.1, forward strand.
TCATCCTCCGTCGCGTGTCAGAGCCGACGTTCTCTACGCTGCCTTGTGAAAGTGCGGCTCTGAAAATGGGTTTGCCATCCCGTCACTGATTTTTTTTTCTTTCCTCGCGCGGAAATCGTTGTTCTTTGTTCAAAAAGTCTGCGGTACTTAAGGCACGTTAAAACTTCAGATGCCAGGGCCTTTGATGCTTGAAACAGAGATTTGGCTGTGAAGCCGAGCACTTTACGAGGACAAGGAAGCACGTGTGTCTCACTTTGTCTGCACACTCTCATGTGCGATGCTTTTTTCTTTCCTTTCCAACGTCAAGAGCTGCATTTTTTTTTGTTTTTTTTCTTGGCAAAGGTTGTCTTCGCTGCAGTTGTCAGTCTTATTTTTGTCCCTTGCTGAGTGTGTCTCAGTCGTTGCGAGTCGCTTGCTTTGTTTGGTGGCTGTTTTTTTTTTTGGGTGACGGGATGTGAACTGCAGCAGACAGTAGCAGGTGTCTGATGCTCCTGGTTGATAAGACCTGCTTTCAGTGTGTATCCAAAAGATAAAGGACTCCGCTTTGAGCGCCTGTGTGTGTGTGTATGTATGTGTGTTTGTGTGTCGGTACCGCGGGTAATAATGGCCTCTGATCAAAAGTGCATTACATTAGCTTTCTGTTGCTGTGGGTACTGTGTGTGCCCGCTGGATCACTTCCTTCATTAATGTTTTTATTATTATTTTTTTTTCACTATTAGTTGCTGTCTGTGAAGAAAATGAGGCTGGATTTTCAGTTGTCTCTATGCAGGTGAAGCTGCAGCCTGCTGATGCCAGCTCCGCCATGCAAAAATCTTTGCGCCAAGATTTATTTTATTTCCAAGCCTTGGAAAAACAAGTCTCTCGGAGTTGGCAGTGCACGCGTGACCCCCAGCCTGCAACAACTTTTGTCTTCTGCCCCCTTACAAAAAAACTTTGCAAAGTGCTTGATAGATTTCAGCACAGCTTCACTGACTGTCTTCAGGCTGTCTTCTTTTCGTCCTTGCCTCCATCCATCCAGGTCTTCTCGCTGCTCTCAGCAACAGCTGGTACTTTCAAGTCACATACTCATGATTGTGTTGACATCTTGTTTCGATTCTGCCACTTACTGAAACTGTTTGCCCGCAACGAACATGGAACGGTGAACATTTCAATGTTGCCAGTGCTGTGACCGTTGCCTGTTAGTAGCTGCGGTTCCATTACGGTTGTTCGCAAAATAAAAGCGATATTTCTAAACTTTGTTTATGTTTGTTTGCTGTCAAGAATGGTTGTTATATTTTTTCCTTTGATTAATGGTAAAAAAAATATTCTGTCTCCTCCACCGTCCAAATGTAATGCGCCATTTTCACTTGAAGTGAACTGGTCACGTGACCCCTGTACGTCACATCCGGTGACGCGTAAATGCGGAAAAGGTGTTTCTGCGACACTTTTGCGATATACCCCTTCATCGACACGTCTGAAAAACCACCTGATGAGAGCGTAAAAAACATTTTAGCGATATTTGAAAGGTTTTTGGAAGTTTAGACATTTCCATTACCAGTTCTTTATTGCGATATTTAGGTTTTTGCGCAATTCTAGGGAGAATAGAAACGCAGCTAGTGAGACAGCCACAGCTGTGCGTATGTTAAATGCGGTTCAGCGTTGTTGAAAATGCATGGCAAAAATTGTCTCTAAATTACAATCTCCTTTTTTTTGGGGTGGGTGAACTGGAGGGTAGAGCCTCGGCGGCAGCAGCAGCAGCAGCGGGGGAGAGCGGAGGAGATGTTTGCTGTTTGCCTTATTTATGACCCGGGGAGTTTGCTCGCACTGCTTGGCTTGTCTAATAGCCTCCCACCTGGCGCTAACCATCACACTCGGAGTCCCTGCTACTCCTTAATGACCGGCCATTTTAGCCCAAAGAAGCCCTAATTGCTCTCCACTGCACGCGTGGATCGGCTATGCCAGAGACGGGGGAGGGAGGGAGGGATGGATAAGGGGGACAGGATGGGGGGGACGGATGAAAGGCCGCGGTTTGAAAATGGAGATGGATTGTGGATGGCGCGGTCTGTATGGCGGCAGGAAGTGTGTTTACGTGTGTGTACGTTTGCCAAGTGGGAGACCGGGGAGAAAAAAAAAAAAAAAAGAGGAGTTGATCCTCACCTCCCTCCCTCCTTCCTTGGTTTGGCAGCGCCGGCCTGAGCTGCCATTAACTTTCATGCAAACCACAAAGGGTTCTGGGAATGAATAGTGGCACAGTCTTCAAACTACGTGCGCGCGTTCACGGTTGTGTGTCTGCGCGTCACTTTTTTGTGTTTTTTTTTTTTTTTTTTGCAGGAACTAACAGAGACAAAGCACCATCTGCACGCAGCAGGCCGTCCCGGCTGCCTGCTCCTCTCGCCGGGGCAGGGGAGAGGCTCTCTCCGCGAGCATTGTTACGAAACGGCGCCTTCCGCAGCCGCTGCTGTTTTTTTTTTTTTTTTCTGCCGCTGCCGCGCCACACTCGTTAATGCTGACAGCTAATAATGTCCTCCTGGATGACTGTGCCCCAGCTCGGAGCCAGAGAGTAGAGACTGAGACAAATAGAGAGAGAGAGAGAGGGAGGGAGCGAAAGAGACTCTGCTGGAGAGGTCGCGAAGATGAATTCTCAATAGGGATGCAAATCATCGATTAATTCATTAATCGTTAGTTGATTGACCTTATCGATCCATTAACGATCGCTTGATAAGCGGCAATTTTTCCTGAGAACCTAAATTTCCCAATTGTTTAACCCTTAAATAATGTTGAGGGTCCAATGTGACCAATTTTTACATTAGAGAACAGAAAAAACACCCTAAACATTTATCCTCTGACTTTAAGTTGACTTCTAATGGGTCCCATTTCAACTTTTTTTTTGAAAAAAAAGTTGTTTCAAACTAACTTCTTCTAGGTATACAGGTATACACCTCGCCATTTAACAAAAAAAAATCCAGTGTAAAAATGTTTCAATTAATTGTGACTAATTGAATTTAATCGATTAAATTCTTAATCGACAATTAATCGATAATTGATTAATTGTTAACATCCCCAATTCTCACTTAGAAGTTGAATGTTGACATGTGGATGTCGACTTTAGTGTCTTTTTTTGTCCTTTACTTCCCTCCTTTTGGTTGTGTGGCGTCTCAGGGGAAAGATGGCCACGCAAGGAGCAGAGGGAGGAGGAGGAGGAGGAGCAAAAGGTTCCATTGTGCCCTCTGCAGATCACCCACCCGCCCCACCCCTTATTTCAGTCCAGCTGACATAGTCCTGTGTCAGGAGGCTCCATCCTGCTGATGTGAGGCAAGCTGCAAACTGAAAGAGACTCCCCTAAAATGCTGAAGTGTGCTTTGGCCGTTTGCAGCGATGGCTCCGTTTTGTTTGCTGTTCTGCTGCGAGCATCACTTCACACGGGGGTGAGGGGGAGTGGGGAGAAAAAAAACACTTTTCTCCACAAATTTGCTGACAGAGGGGGAAAAAATAAACAGGAGGCGGGAAAAAAAGAGAAAGACGTCGAAGTTGAATTTTTTTTTTTTTTTGCGAGTCACTTGTGGGCACAACAGAACCCCGGTCCATTGTTGATCTGTGACGGCGATGTTTGGAAATGTTGACGGAGTGTGGGGGTTTGGGGGAAGGGGGGGAGGGGGGGGGGCTGGTTTAAAAAGCTCACCTTTTCAGCCGCCTCTCTTTTCTTGCAGACTGTTTTTGCCGCCCGCTCGCGGTCTTGCGAAACAGCAGTCATTGAGCCCTGCAGCCACATGAATATTCATGATAAGTTCACTCTTCTTTTCTGCCCTCTGAGCCGGGTTCGCTGGTGGGTTTTTTTTTTTATTCCCCTTTCCTCCTTCCACCCAGAGACCTGTCGTGTTGTGTTTGATTGGCCCTGACATTTGAAAAGGTCCTTGAATAAAGGCGGCGAGGGGTGGGGGTGGGTGGGGAGGGGAGGGGGGAGAAAGTTGTTTATGACAACTGGAGAACTCTCCTTGCAGCCGAGCAAAAGTGGCATTTTGAAAGGAGCACGGCTCCCGCATATTTAAATGCTAATGGCTCTGTGAATGTGCAAGCTAATAGGATGTTTCAGGCGAATAATGCGGTATGTACACTTCCCGCGCGCAGGCAGGCGCACTGTCTAAGTGCTACTTTTAAATAGCTGTGGAAGGTGCATCAGCTCATTTTATTAACTGATTATATGGAGTCTGAGGATTTCTTTCTCCCCTTTCTTTTAAGAAATGATTGTTGGATTTTTAAAAAAAATATTTTTTATGGCAGTGCAGAGACTCTCGGAGCTTTAAAAAAAAAAAAAAAAAAAGCCCTGTGGTGAATCTGTTTTTGGGATCTCGCGTCTATGGTGTATCATCATCTCGACCCGTTATGATGCAGATAAAGTTTAACAGCTTGTTTTACAAGCTTGCCGATGCTGCTGCTGCGTGGCGGAGTGAGAGCAAGAAAGTCTCAGGCAGGGGCCCCTGGGGCTCTGGCTGGGCAGCCCTGTAGCGAGGTGTCAGCCTCTCGCCTTTCTTTCTTTTTTTTTTATGAGCTGTTTTGTTCGCAGTAGCCGACCACAAGTGCCACAGAGATCTGCCTGGACTTTGGCCGGCTGGCCGGGTATTTGGTTTCATAGTCCTGCTTGCTCTCATTGTTTGGAAACAGAGCAATTGATGATGTCATTAGATTCGGATCTATATGATTTGAGACGGTTATCTCGGGTCTCGCGTCACCTTAGAGGACCTATTCGTTGTCATGGAATGACTTCTAAACCACGTTTAGGTGTCAGTTGTTTTTGGCCGTGTCTTAGTCTTGTATACGGGGTCATTCAATACATTTTTTCAGTAAAATGAAAGTTTGCACACTGTCCCGGGGAAGCCCTTTGATTCCTGTGATTCCTGGCACAGAACATAAAACGGTGCAGAGCTGAAATGATAATAAACAGCCGATTTCATTTCAAATTCCCGCCGTTTGTTCTCACAAGCGTAGGCACTGTCATTGCAATCATCAATTTACACGTCCAAAATGAACTGTTTTACTTGTTTTTTGTCCGAAGAAGATCATCAAACCAGCCACGCTGTGAAATTGCGCAGCTTTAAACACAGTTTCCTCAACCACCCGTGGCCCGTTTTTTCTTTTCCTTCTTACGATAAGCGAGTCAACCCAGTCCAGGTTTAATCTCTTCACATTCCGCACGCCCCCCCCTCCCCCCTCCCCTTTTTTTCCTGTGCGGAAAAGCGCTGGCTGCGGTCCAAAAAACGAGGAGACCTGGCAGACGTCCACGCCAGCGTTTGACTTCTGAACCGCCACGTTAAGTGCGAGGCCGCGCTAGTCGTTGATTTAAGTGAGAGACGGACGTGGGATTGGGGGCGCCGCTCGTCCGCATTAGCTGTGTTTCCATTACAGGTTTTCGCAAAATAAAAGCAATAGGGATGCAAGTTTGCGATTAATTCATTAATCGTTAGTTGATTGAATTTATCTATCGATTAATGATTAACTGATAAGCGGCAATTTTTTTCCCCCTGGGAGCCTAAATTTCACAATGTAAAATGCGGAAAACATGATTGAGGGATGTGACCAATTTTTTACATTAGAGAACAGTAAAAACACCCTAAACATGTATCCTCTGACTTTAGGTTGACTTCTAATGGGTCACATTTCAACTTTTAAGAATAAAGTTGTTTAAAAGTAACTTCGTTCTAGGTATGCAGGTATACACAACGACATTTAACAAAAAAATCCAGTGTAAAAAATGTTCAATTAATTGTGACTAATTTCATTTAGTCAATTAAATTCTTAATCGACGGTTAATCGATAATCGATTAATTGTTCACATCCCTAAAAAGCAATATTTCTAAAATGTACACATACAATTTGCAGGTGTTTCCACTGAATGGTGTGAAGAACATGAGCCGTAATTCTTGTAAAATCTCGTCCCGTGAGACCCCACTTTGCGGATGTTGGAGGTGCAAAACATAGAATATTCCGTCTCCCCCTGTGACCAAACATAACGCGCCATTTTCACGTGAAGTGAACTGGTCACGTGACCCCGTACGTCACGTCCGGTGATGTGCAAATGCGACAAAAGTGTTTCCATAACACTTTTGCGTTACACCTCTATATCGATATGTCTGAACAACCACCTCACGAGAGCGTCTAAACCTCTTAGCAATATTTGAGAGATTTTTCGAAGTTTCCGTATCCAGTTTTTTTATTGCGATATTTAGGTTTTGTGCAATTCTAGGGGTAATGGAAACGCAGCCAGTGATGAGTGGCACATTATCTCCTGCTGCTACCTGCCGCGGTAATGTTGACCGAGCAAGTGGCAGCGCAGTGAGAGACAGACAGAGACTTATTAACAAGGCCATCTTTATTATTAATATGGACGGTAGCAGCGCTCGCCGTGGCCTCCAGGCTAATTCTTTTATTTGACGGTTTGACTTATTTCACTCAAAAAAAAAGTGTTGTTTTTTTTTGTAACTCCCCCCCCCCCCCCCCCCCCCCCCCCCCGTATGCAGACGTTTGATTCTTGATCCCCCCCAACAAAAAGGATTGCACTGCGAGGTTAATGTTTCACTGAGCCGGAGAGAAGCCTCGGCAGCAGCAGGAGCAGCAGACTCTCGGTCCCTCCTACTCAGCCCAGCGTGAATCCTTCCCCTGGGAGTGAGTGTGAGGTTGGAAATAGGTGTCTCCCTGGGGCTCGTGGGAAGCTTGAGCAAATGCTTTTCTAAGCCGTGTGTGCACTGCGAGTTAGCTCCCCGTGTTAGTGTTGCGCCTGCGAAAGACCAATAAAGGCAAAGACCTGCAGTGATTCACTGCACGTCGTCTTCCAGGTTCTTTTACTTAGTGTCTGATGGTGTTTGAGCGGCAGCGTTTTTACAGTAATGAGGGTTAGCTGGAGCCTTCGGGGCTTTGGGAAGTGCCTCACGACAATAACAGAAGCCTTTAAGACTCGCAGGGATTTTTGCCGATGCGCGATTTTCTGTGTTCTTGCCCTCTCTCACACTGATCTGTTGTAAGTGGCGTCACACCCAAAACTTGGAATAGACTTGAGGCGCCCCGTTATCTGTAAAAACAGAAAATCTCGCTTTTTGCACGTTTTATGCGTGTGCACTTTTCAAAACGCAGCAACAAATCCCTCAGCTTTCGAGGAATTTCCCCTCCTTTCGCTTAAACTCTTGAATTCCAGGTTGGACAAATTTGAGCAGAACATTTTTTTTTTTTTTTTTTAATCATATGAATGTGAATTTTGTTTCACAACATTCTGCCAAAACACATATTAAGTGCGTGATTCAACGATGTAGCGGGACGGATGAACGTGGAAGGTTTTCGCTTCCTGCTTGCGAACCGTCCACACTGAAAACATACTGTACGTTGCGTTTCTGCTTTTCCTCCTCCTCGGCAGCGTCTCCCTGCACTGCAGTGTTTTTATTTGTTGGCGCTGATGTTGTTGTTGCACCTTGGGACAAAGCTCTCTATCAGTCACTACATAATGCATTCTGTGAGTCTGTCCAGACATGGAGAGAAGCTCTAATTTGGCTGCAGTGAGTGAGTGAGTGAAGGCGGTGTTCACCTGCAAGGCCACAGGTCTATTTTGTTTTTTGTTTTGTTTTTTTAGCTCTTTGCGTGTTAGATTGTTGATTTTACTTCAGCTGATAAACCCCAATAACTCGCCACGTTCTCCCTCAGGGGAAGGTAGAACCACTTCTGTCAGAGACCTTGACAAAGTCTGTCTGTCTGTCTTTTCACCCTTCACACGAGTCTTGAGTCTCTCCTTTCCAGATGCTTCGTGCGTCCCAATGCGAGAGCTTCACAGGTGCCGACAGTCTTCCAGCTGCGGCTGCACGCCGCGTCCTCATAAATAAATTTCCCCTGTTATGTAAATGTGCTAATCGCCGTCGGTTTACCTGAGCTCTCATTTAGTTTTTTGGCACTGAAGCCTGCAGATCTCAATTTTCCGTTAGCCTCCGTGGTGGGGCAGAAGCTGTCGCAGAGCGGTTTGTCCGATGACTGAAAGGTTGGCGGTTCAAATCCCGTTCCATCCGAGTCTGTCGTGGTGTCCTGGGGCAAGACACTTAACCCACATGGCCTCGTGTGAATGTGAGTGAACGTTGGGCGGTGGTTGGAGGGGCCGTTTGGCCCAGGTTGGCCACCACGCTTCCGTCAGTTTGCCCCAGGGCAGCTGTGGCTACACGCGTAGCTTACCACCACCGGTCTGAATGTGGTGTGAATGAAGACTAGGTTCAATGTGAAGTGCTTTGAGTGCCTAGAAACGCGCTATATAAATCCAATCTATTATTATTATTATTATTATTATTACAAAGTAAAAAGTTGAATAAAAAATAGATGTAAAAAGTAGCAATTGCAGATGGGATGCTATGATTATAAGTAATAGTTGTAAGTACAAAGCAATGCCATAATGATGTATAATAAAATAATTGGAGTAGTGATAACATTAGTAGAATAATAATGATAATATAACACTGATAATAGCAATAATGCAATAGTAATAGTGCAATAGTACAGTATAACATAGTGAATCAGTTTGTGTGTCAAAACGTTTTTGAGTTCCATGCAGGCAGGTAATACAAAGCAAGGCAGCTTTATTTTTATAGCACATTTCATACATGAGGCAACTCAATGTGCTTCACGTGATTAAAGGTTTAAACATTTCAAAAGCATTCAAAAAAACAAAACAAAGAACACAGTCTTCAAAGACAAAATGCAGAGAAAAAAAAGATGAATTAAAATGCATAAATAGAGCAGTAATAAAGAATCAGAGCAACAAAAGCACTCAATTATAAGCATAAGAGAAATAAAGAGTCTTTAACCTGGATTTAAAAACATTCACACTTGGCGCTGACTTCACTTCTGTTGGCAGCTTATTCCGTTTGTGTGCAGCATAACAGCAATGCTGCCGCGCCGTGTTTAGTTTGAACTCTGGGCTTCCGCAGGTGGACTCGCTCCTCCTCTTCTGCCGGTGTCCTGGTGACCGGTCGGCTTTGTTTGAACTTTTCGCTCACCTCACCTCCCATTGCCCGAGGACTCACAAAAGGTGCCGGCCCTTTTCGGGTGGGCCCGCTGCTGCTGCTGCTGCTGCTGCTGTTGCTGCTTAGCTTCTCTCTTCCTTTTATTTCCCCCCCTACCTCCCTCCCTGTGATTCTCAGCTGTCCCTCCTAATCCATCTGTGCCCTTGTCTTGCTTCGTCTTTCACTCTCATCCCTCCGCGCTCCTGCTCACAGGTGGCTCAGGGCTGCGCGTCCTCGTCTTTGGCCTCTTGTCTGCGTGCGTGCGCTGTTCAGCAGCTGCTGCCCTTGAACGCCGAAACACTTTATATGCTCACACGCACACGTGCGCAAAAAAAAACCCATAACAACAACCCTATAAGCTGGATTAAAATAAGTGTTGTATCTTTACAAAGAAACACATTTTGAAAATAATAAAAATGCACACGAGAGCTCGAGGGCACTTTGTCGGCCTCGAGCTGTTAAACCTGCCAGAAGGCCAACGGAAGCGGGATGTTTGTCAGAGTTGTGAGACAAAACTGTCACTTATTCGAGAGATAAGCGCCTCGTTTTTTTCGCTCGCGCAGCCTTTTTATGTGCAGTTTTCATCGACGGATTTAAATGAATGTATATAAAAGGGACTTTCACACACGTTCAGGGCCGCTGCTGCTGCCGCCTGACATCTTGCTCCTCAATTATGAGTCTCGCGCCGGCCAGAATACTTTAGACACCCCCCCCCCCCCCCTCCTCCTCCGCAGCGGCAAGACGCAGCCACGCAGCCAGCCAACCACCTTGGTTTGTCGCTGCTGGCTGACAAATCTGTGTTTTTAGGTGACTCTGTGTGTGTGTGTGTGTGTGTGTTTGGGGGGGGGGGGGGGGGAAGCTGCAGCCGTGTTCTCACAGCCCAGCTGAGAGTGACAGATGGAATCATGTCACGCGCAGGCAGGAAGGCGGGATGCGGGAAAACTGGGATGTCTTTAAAAAGAGTCCTGGTGCTGCTGCTGCTGCTGCGGAGGGTTTGAATCCAGGTCAGTGGCGTTTTGCTCTCAAGTAGTAGTCTGCCTTCGAGGCGGACGTGACCGATCCTTGACCCACCCGCCCCACCACCACCACCACCACCATCCCGCCAGCTCATTTGGAGGCGGCTCCCCTTGCACTGTACGTAGTTTGCCTGATGAGATGTTTACGCTGCGCGGTGTCGAGCAGATTGTTGCCGTACAGGGGTGAGCTGGTATTTTTGCTGTCAGAGCCGAGCGGCGTCTGCTCAGATTGACGCCACCGCGGGGACCTTGACAACACAATCAGGGCGTTCGCAAAAAGGTTTCGGCCCGTTTAATTCCATTCAGGAAGTGACATTAGCGCCGCCGTAAGTGAAGATCTTAAACAGAAGCTGCTTATTTTGAGCGTTTTCACTCAGTCAGCCAGGTAATCTGTCTGTCTGTAATCTCAAATATCCCCCCCCCCCCCCCCCCCCCCCCCCAAGCCGGAGCCTGCGGTTAGACGAGCGGCTGGAAGAGGAGGGGTCGGGGGTGGAGGGACAGTCGGCAATCACACCTGCAGGCAGGAGGAAAGATGGGAAAAATCAAGAACAGGAAATGGTGGGATGTGTTTGAAATTGGTCGAGACGTGGAAGGAATAATGCATGAAACACGCCAGCGTGGCTGCAATAGTGTAAAGTCCTCTGTGTGTGTCCGCTCTTTCTTTTACTCAAACTCACTTCTTTGGCATGGTTTAAAGGTTCAGTGTGTAATATTGCTTGCTTGCCAGTGAACTACAATGGCCCAATGTGTGTGTGTGTGTGTGTGTATGTATACAGTATATGTATATATGTGTATATATGTATATGTATATATATATATGTATTGTACTGCAAGTATACACTTTTGTGAATGTATTTATAGGCAGTATATTAAATTTTAACCAATATAAACTCATAAATCAAGCCAAATGTTGCTCACTGGACCTTTAAGGAATTGCTTCTACTGTCAGAAAAAGATTCCAAATTCTAATGTGTTAAATATCATTTAACAAGACTCGGATGTGATAGCGCAAGCAGCTTGTTCAGGCGGGTCGAGTGCCACTCGGGCTCGCCGAGAGTTCAAGTGTCTCTCACATTAAAGCGTCACGTTCTCGCAGTCGCGCCTCGCCCTCGCGTCGGAAATGCAAAATTAAAAAGTCTGAACTCCGGCACCGGCGCCGCGGCCCCGTCTCTGCTCCTCATTTGATGTCTAATTGCCTCGGCCCGCCGCCGCATGTTCATCGGGCGCTTTGCGCCTAATTGGCTGAAGGCTGATCATCCCGGTTCAACAATTAGTCAGTCGTTCCTGACGGCCCTGCGCACAAGAAGCGTTAATCACCAGGCCAAAAAACGGCCGATGTGTTTATTGTAAATCACCGGATTAAAAGTATCCCGAGGGGCTTTGGTTGGAAATGACTGGCAGGATGCACTACATGGATATCTGATCTCTCCAAAGCAGGGGTGGGCAAACTTTTTGAACTGGTGGGCCACGATGGGTTCGAAAATTTGACAGAGGGGCATTACAACAAAATGTGTCTTTGAAGCCCCAGCTCTTTATTGAAATGGCTGTTTGAACACTGAAACAATTGATAAAATACAGCACTTTAATGACTTTGTTACTTTTAATATAATTCCTTCAAGTTCGGTGGCTTGGATTAAAAAGCATAACAGGCCGCATATGGCCCCCGGGCCATAGTTTGGCCACCCCTGCACTAATCAGTCTGACAATTTTTCCCCCTGAATTTTAATTACAACGTTCATTGTTTACGCGCATTTGCACGCACCGATCTCTACTTCCCATTTTCAGTTTGTTCCGCTCCCAGTTCATTAGAGAGGCAGAGGCGGGCAGGAAGAGGAAGAATGCCGGTCATCGCATCCGTCCAGCAGGCGGCGGCGAGCGGAACGTCACCGCTCGTGTTTCCTTGGCGACTAAATGATCGGACTCGGTCGCAGAAAAAAAAAAAAAAAGAAATTGTTGCATTAGCGGCGGCCGGTCAGCTGATAGCGGCTCTGCGGCGCAGGTGCCTCTCTCGCCGCTCGGAGCGTGAGGAGCATTGTGAGAGTGTGATTGGAGGAGGAGAGGAAGGCGACCACAATGGCAGTGCGGGGACAAAAGAAAAAAATGTGTGTGTGCGGAGCGAAGGAAGGAAATGGTAATTAAAAGAAGCTGTCAGCAGCTGACAGGACACCGGCGAAGAAGTAATAACGTGGAGTAGCCACGGGCGCGCTTGGAAGACCCCCGAGGACAGTGATTGGACGCTGATGGAAAGGTGGAATGAGCGCAGCCGTAATTATCAGTAACTGGTGTATTTAGACGGGGGGAGGATGGAGGGAAGAGGGGGAGGAGGAAGAGTAAATCAGCGGCCTGAGTGACATTTTTACGCTTCCCCTCCGAGTTTCAATTAGCGAGAAAGAGGAGAAACTCAGGCTATCGGCCTCCGCCTCCGCCTCGACTCTTCCGTCTTGCACATCCGGGGGGATGGAAATAAATCTGAGTGTTCAGGTAGCTGCCTGTGTAAAAAAAAAAAGAAAAAAGAAAAATTGTTTAATATCCCCGCTCGCGACCGCCCGCATCGGTGAGATTATCGGCAGCCTCACGAGGCCTCGGCCAACGGGAGTCGTTTTCACTCTTGTTTAATTAAAGGCGGTTACGGTTGTACCTCCCAGTCAGCAGGTGTCACTCTCGCTCTCGCTTCAAAACGCGAGACGTGACGGTGAGACGTCGATCGGACGGACGGCTCCTGCGAGTCGTGGGAGTTTAACTGACAGTCGTGGGTAAACTACGGCCCGGGGGCCATATGTGGCGCGTAAAGCTTTTTAAATCCGTCCCGCCGGAACTTGAAGAATTGATTATAATATTAAGTCGTAAAATAGCTTCGTCAATTTTTCAATAAAGAGCTAAATACTGCGGGGGCTTCAAAGACAGCTGTGCTTTTGTTAATTTTCAATTGACAGGAAGGCATGTATTTTCTACATATCCCATGATGCGTTTTTGTCTCATATGAGGTGGGTCACCGTCACACTCCATCCATCTGCTCCTGCTCCGGCAACCCCCTCTTGTCAATTTTTAGAACCCACTGTGGCCCACACACCAGTCAAAAAGTTTGCCCACCCCGATCTAAGCGGTGGTGACACTTTAATTTCGTCTGGTGTCTTTTTTTCTCTTCATCGTGTTTCTCCACTCCATCTCTTCTCCTCTCTTGTCTCTCAACACGTTCACAACCCTGAGTGTTCCCCCCCCGCCCCCCCTTTTTTTTTCCCTCCTTCCTCTGCAATTTACATCCAGCAGCAGCAGCAGCAGCTCCGGGTCGCTCTGCCTCGTGATGTACTTTTCTCCACAATGGTGACGAGAGGAGGGGGGGGAGAGACACTGCAAAGTGAGTGAAGAGGTGTAAAATAAAGAGCTGCGAAGAAGCTTGTGAAATATAACGATTTGCACGGTGTCAACAAAGGCACTGTGAATATATCATCTGCCTGCTGCTGCTGCTGCTGCTGCTGCTGCTGTTGCCGGGCCATGTGTGTTTCCCGGCGCGACACAGAGTGTCAGACAAGCTCCCTTTTTTTTTCTTTCTTTTTTTTTTCTGATGCCGAGATCGAACTACTTGTTGCCGCTCGTCTGACATCGAGTCAAGTACGGGATAATGGCTTCTCGCTCGCTCGCTGGCATCGCTCCCTCTTCTGCCCTCTTTTCAAACTTGACTTTTTTTTTTCTATTTTCTTTCCACCCACAGACTTCAAGCCGACTCGTCTTTTTTTTCTCTCTCTCTCTCTGGTTGGAGCTGCTCCTCAGTCTGGAGATCTCTGGAATTAATTTATGGAAGTGAAGTCACGCATACCTCGGATTTGGTTTTTTCTTTTTTTGTTTTTTTTTTTTGGTCGAGCGCGAGTTCGGCGCGGGGAAAAATGCTGAGCGAGCCGTTTTCTCCTCCCGCTGCTGGGTTTTGTCATCCTGTCAGATGAGACCACCAGAGAGAACTTGTGCCATAAAATTAGATGTTTGAAAGGTCGGCCCATGTGCAGCGCTGCGAGCTAGCAAGCGAGTGAGTGAGTGGAGCTCTGAGTCTGAATGAATGCAGATGGCCTCCGCTATGTTACTGGGGAAGAAAAAAAAAAGCATTGCGTTGATTCGAACTAGACCTCAAGGTGTGTTTTTACTCAACTCGTTTCAAAACTTAAACCTGAATATCTGCATTTATAGACGCCAACTAGTTATTACAGAGTCTATGGTCTGATAATAAAACGTACACTACTAGTCAAGTGTGTTTTGGACACACCTTCTTATGCAATTCTCTTTTATCTTTACAACGCTCTACACTGCAGATAGATACTGACAGTATATGAGCAAGATATGTGTAATTATGCAGAAAAGAAAAACACATCCTGTAAATATGCTTTTTTGAAAGGTGGCTTAATTTGAAGAATTTAATTATGTTTTCCTCTCTTACTGGTTCCTACACAATTCCATGTGTGTTAATACGTAGTTTTGATTCCTTCTGTGGGAATCTGCAATGTCAACAGTCACGAGAATGACAGAAAAGACATTCAATTCATCGGGTGCGGCCAAACTTTTAACTGGTAGTGTAGGTGTAATAATAAACATATGACATTCACTGCATTATTTCCCACCAGTAGATCTAACAACTGGTCATTACCGTGGAGCCAATCACTGAGCGGCACCTGTTGGCCCCTCAGCTCCTGCTCAGCCTCTCGGTTGAGATCTAGAATTCTATTGCTGCGGTTCGTTGCTCAGTGTTTTTTTTCCGCTTGTTTGTTTGTTTGTTTTTTGTCGTCCGTGTCGTGATAATTGCGTTTCTGAGGCACTTTGCGGCTTGGTTCGGGCCAATTCCGGCGGAGTGAATACTGATGAGCTCTGCTAACGCAACATAATTTACTTTTTGTTAGACGACACTGTTTACGGCCGCCGTTCACTTTATGTTCTGTTTTCTCAACCCTCCCCCCCCCCCCGAAACCACCAGTGAGGTTTTATTTTCCCGTCTTTTTTTTATCGTTTTCCATCAATCAGCCGCGTCTGAGCTGCCTTCCCGAAGTCGTGTTTTGCTGTAGGTTTTTCTCTTTGGATTTCTGCCTCGCAGAACGAGAAGGTCGGAGAAGTATCTCATCCCGGTGCGTCTTCTTAGCATCGCCTCTCCGTGTTGCCCTCCTTCCTCAGTCCCCCAGTCCCTCAGCTCCCCGACTCTCAGCCAAAGAACCGATGAACACTAATGCACATACTTTACAGCTGGGATTGCACGCTGTCGGTGGAGTGAATCAGCGGGATCAGTATTTAAGGAATGGCCGGGAGCCCCGGTGACCTTCAGTTGCTGCTGTTAGCGCAGCGCAGCCAGAGAGAGAGAGAGGGAGAGAGACGGAGTCAGAGAGAGAGGTGGCAGGCGCTCGTCTCCTGCAGTCTATTCATAGTCCAGGTGCCGCGACTCTCCTGCCTCTGACTGACCCGTTCCTGCTCAATTACTTCTTCTGACTCCCACATGTGGCTCTCCGGCTCTTTGGCAAGGCGTCTCACGTCGTAGGAGGCGGAGGTGGTGGAGGAGGTGGAGGTGGAGGAGGAGGCAGAAGTAAAGCAGAACTAAGTGCCGTTGCCAGATGAAACATTTGCTTTAAAACGCAAGCGGTGATGCATTTCTTTTTTTTTTTTCTGTGCCCTTTTCTACCTTTCTTTAGAGGGAGAGAGTCAGAGATTCAGCAGGCGCGGTGCGCGTTCTTCCAGTCCATTGAGATGTCGTGCATCACTTCCTGCCCCCCCGCCCCCCCTACGCTCCCCCCCCACCTCCACCTCCAGGAGAACAGCTGGCCAAACACAAAGCGCTCCGTCGCTCCGTCGCTCCGTCATTCCGTCACGCTGTATTGGCCCGCGTCCCACTTTTCGGCCCTCGGACGTCGTGGTCCTGCTCTTATTGTCCGTCACCTCGGAGCTTCTCCCATCTCCCAGGCTTTTGAAGCTCTGTTTGTCTTTGCAGTCTTAAAAACCATAAAAAAAATCTCAAGATTGATGACACACACACACACACACACACGGAAAAGAAAAAACCCCGCTGTTTCTCCTCTCCACTGGTGTGTTGAGACACACCTCTGGTGATAACCGCTTCTTCCATTTCGCAAAAGAGGCTCGAGTGAATTTCTGTGATTTGAGTCATGCGGAAATGTGCGGCGGTGCCTCTCGAGGGCGACGTGTTGGCAAAGTGCGGCAAAGCGGTACGCTTCCAGCGTAGGAAGACGACACCGATGATGATGATGATGTCGCGCCGCACTCCATCCTGTCAGACGCTGTTTTTCTCGTTCTTTCCTCTCCGCCGCCCTCACTCCTTCCCTCCCTCCCACCTCCGCCGCCTTCATTCTGCTGATACAACCTCCTCCCGTCTGCTGACTAACTGACCCACATTCCTCCCTGTGTGGCTCGCTACCCCCAGTGTGTGTGTGTGTGTGTGTGTGTGTGTGTGTGTGTGTGTGTGTGTGTGTCTGCCTGCCTCCCCCCTGCAAGAAAAAAAAAAGAAAAAGTCCCACTGTGCTCCACTCCTCAGGCTTCAGCAGGAGCCAATTAGATGTCTGCTCTTCAGAGCAGCATCAGTCACCAACGTAAACGATCGTTAAAACGCCTCATTTGCTCGCTGCACTGCCGTCCGCTGTTTGTCTGCTTTGGCTGCGTCGCACGCAGTGGGGGGGGTGTCCGCATGTAAAAGTGGCGTTTCTTCATTTAAATAAATAATCCTTGCTAGACTGAGGTCAGGCGCCCTCTAGTGGAGGGTGGACTAAGTACAAAGTTGCACAGATTTTTGGAAGCGTGTTTTCGACAATATAAATTATGGTTGGGGCCAGTTTTGTCATCTGTGCTTTCCGGATTTGTTGGATTTTTTTTGTTGTTTTTTTCATGGTGGTGCAGCTTTGCAACACTGCCAATAAAACGCCGGTGTTGCGACAAAGCCTCCGAGCTCGGGGTGCAAGATTTGTCTCAGACGCGCGGGTGCGTGAAATCACAAAATCTTTTGTGTTTGCCTCTTTTTCAGGTTTCAGGCGCCCGCTGGCGGACTTGGGAAGAATTAAGTTTTTACAAGAGCAGAGGTGGATAGAGAGGTCAAGAGAGAAGAGAGGGAGACTCCTGGAGCTGTGACGGGATGGCTCTGGTCGACAAGCACAAAGTCAAGCGCCAGCGGCTGGACAGGATCTGTGAGGGTGAGACTCCGTTCCTCCTCCGCTCATCCACGCCGGCTGGTTTGGACGGCTGAGTCCTTCACCACGGCTCTGTGTGTGTGTGTGTGCGTGTGTGTGTGTGTGTGTGTGTGTGTGTGTGTGTGTGTAATGCATTTAGCTGCCTCATCTGCATGAGGGTGTTGTTTGTGTCAATATGATGACCTTGGGCCAGCTTCAGATAGTAGCCATTAAGGATGTGAAGTGTGTGTGTGTGTGTGTGTGTGTGTCTGTGTGTGTTTAATGCTTGAATTCAGAGTTCATTGCAAATTGTTATTGAGATAAAATGAGGAGTTGGTTGCATGGTAAAATGTTCCTCAGACTGCTGGGATTGATTTAAGTGTGTGTGTGTGTGTGTGTGTGTGTGTGTGTGTGTGTGTGTGTGGGAGGCTTTTCCCTTTTAATGTTCTTCAAATTTTTTTGCTTTTTAAACCGCACTGATTTTTTTCTTTTCTTCCCCAGAGGATGTAAACATGTCCTCAAACTCATCTTTCTAGTTTTACATCAGTGACTGGACTCGCTTGTGTGTTGTTGTTGTTGTTGTTGTCGTTGTCGTTGTTTTGTTTAACCAAGGTTTAGCCGGTAGCTTTTCTTGCATCTTCTCTCGCGAATTGCAAAAAAAAAAATGTAAATGATGTCCTTGTTTGTCAAGTCTGCATTTCAAAACAAGTGTTGATTTGTTGCTAAGAACGCACTAGCTGCATTTCCATTACCCCGGGAATTGCCCAAAACCTAAATATCGCAATGAGACGTATCGATAACGAGGTATATTGCAAAAGTAGAATGGAAACACTTTTTTTTTTGCATTTTCACGTCACTGGATGTGACGTCGAGGGTCACGTGACCAGTTCACTTCAAGGGAAAATGGCGCACGTCATGTTTGGATGGAGGAGGAAACGGAATATTTCTTTACAAGTAATCAAAGAGAAAAATATAGCAGCAAACAAACGTAAAACAAACAAAAGCGAGATTTTCTGCAAATCGCAATTGTACTTTGTCGAAATTTTTTGAAATATCGCTTTTACTTGAACTGGAATGGAAATGCATCGAATGAGTTCTTGAAGGCCCCCCCCCCCCCCCCCCCCCACACACACACACACACAAACACACACACACACAGTCCTCTCTTGTGTGGTGCGCACAGGATAAGAGAAGATAGGTGATGTCAGGTGAGCAGTTTGTGTCCTGATGAATGATGGAAAAAGCCATGAGTCGCTTCGTGCCCGACCAGCAGTCATAAACGATGACGACGCGAACGACGCCGTGAATAACTCCCCCCCCCCCCCCAAAAAAAAATAAAAGAGCCGTTCAACCCCTTGCTGCGCGATGTGACGTGACGTCACCCCACCTGATTCCTCTTTGCCTTTATTGTTCTGCACATAAACCTGAAAAATGCTGAGAGAGTGCTCGCTAGTAGCTGCCAACATCTACAGATTCTAATAAAATGGCTCAGTGAGCTCATGTCTGCGGCCCCCCCCCAGCCATCGAAAAAGCATTTCCTGCTGCCTCTCTGAATGCAACTTTATTGCCGATGACTTTTTCACTCCCATAACATAATATGTTAAACATGTGGTGGGTCTGTTGGAACACTATGGCGATATCAGTGTCTTGTATCTTTGGGGAATCGGGGTGAAAACAACCTTCCAGGACTTTCTCCGTTTTCTGAAACAGTGAAGCATGAGGAGAATATTCAGAGGAAAGCAGATCAATCGTTTGAGGTTAATTGCTTGTATTATGATTATTCTGGGAGTGAAAATGTGCCGTATGTTTAACATGATTAGCGGGTTATTGCGTTGTTTTATTGATTTTTTTTTTCACGCCGTCTCCCGACGGTGGAATTTGATCCCGTGTATTTTAGAATTAGGGAGTGTTGCTGTTTCCACCCCTCAGACTGGAAACCACATGTGGTCTCTGAATCTCCTCCAAACTACAAAACCGACCCTCTCGGAAAAAATGAGAGTTTTTCTCATTGATTCCATCCAATTTGTCTCGCAGAAATCCTCTACAGTCTCCGTGGCAGTGCCATTTTTCATTATTATTATTTTTTTTGAATCTACAATGAAGTGGTTATGCCACAGATGAAGCGAGCCTCTTCCGAGCGCAGCCCTTCGTCGCCGCCACAGTCGCTCTTAATATGTCGAACAGGGTGAGTCGCGTTGATTAAGTCTGAAGATCAGGCGCCGTTGAATTGTGTTGTTCCAGCTTTTTTTTCTTCTTCTTTTTTTTTCAACAAAAAGAGCTTTCGTAAATCCTGAGGCCGTGTAACGCTCTTATCTACACACTGGTGTTTTTGTGTGTTTTGACTGAGGCTTGACGTCCAAAACGTGTTTTCGATCGACCAGAAAAATAGAAATTCGATTTTGCGTGCGCGCGCGCACCAGAGTTGCAATTGTGTTGTTGCGGTGGGCGTGCGAGAGAGACGAGCCTCCCCGTTTATCTTCCGCGCAAGTGTGTCAATCCAATATTTGTCTTGCAGCAGAGTCCATTGATTACATCTTTAGTCACTGCGATGACTCGCTGACTGAGCTGAACTCCGCCTGTGGCTCTCTTTGAATTGAAAACGGCCAAATAATTTGCGCTGTGTTGCGCCGCTCGTTGTTGAATGCGATTGTGGTGCAGGAGGAGAAAATTCCAAAGGACGTTTGGGCGGTGACGGCGTCTCGGGGGCTAATAACGTTCGTTCATTTCATTTTGTGATTGTCTTATCGCACGGGGCTACACAACAAGTGCCACTCCCTCCCCCCGCCCCCGCCCGCCCGCCCGCCACCCTCCACCCTCCACCATGCCTGAGAAACATCAAAGGCTTCAAAAACGCCAAGATTTTCAAATTATGATTTCATCAGGTCTGCAGAGCGCGCAAACAAGTATTTCACCCGCACACCTCCCCGGAAGCAGAGGGCTTTTTTTTTTTTGCCTTTATTGTTTCATAAATGTTGATGGAGGATCAGATTCACTTTGCTTCAGGTGCTTTTGATGCCTTTTCTATGCAAAGTAACGCTCAGGCAGCCGCTGCTCTCACTGCTCACAGTAACGCACACACACACACACACACACACACACACACACACACACACGCACGCTCATACACACACACACGTGGAATGCCTTTGTGCTCTTTTTGTCTTCCCTCTTCCAAATTTGCAGCGTGCAGATTTCTTGGTTGAATGAAATATTGATTCTGAAATAATCAACAACGAATGAATGACTGCACTTTTTCCAAGCAAAGAAAGCAAGCAAACCGCTTCTCCTGTTTCTTATTTTTGTCTTTTTCTTAGACTGTTTTGCCATATGAGCTGTTTATTTTTGTGTCATTTGAGATGCCATATAAAACAGGAAAATATAATCAATCAATGTGACTGCTGGGAAATAAGTTCTTTAGATTATACGGCTTTCTAACCCATAATGAGTTTATTTTACAAAGTGCTTCATCTGTATTTTTTCAGTCAGAGGTAGGATATTCTTTAACAGTGCAAAGGGATCCAATCCCTGCACAAAACAATACACTAAAAACATTCATCCATCGGGGACTATTTGCTTGGCGCGGCCCTCCGAGAGATTTTCATTCGACTCCTCGTAAACAAATGGCCGCGCTTATCTATTAAGCCCTTCTTTAGTTTAGATATCAGCTCCCAGCGCATATAGAGAACAGCAGCTCCTTCTGTTGTGGGCTTGATAAAGTGCCAAGGAGTGTGTTACCACAGTAAGGGAACTGTGGCAAACATCTGCTGCGAGCATCAGTTCCCATACTCTCCTCCTTCCCCCTTGCGCGCTCTTTCTCTCCTTCTGTGCGCTCCATCTGTGTTCCCAGCATGCATTGGCTCGCGCTGCCTGCGCGACTCGACGTTTGCCATCGCTGTTTAGCCACAGCTAACAGACTGATGCGGGCGGGGGGGGGGGGGAGATAGAACGCAAGTTGCCTCTTCGCCGACGCAAACCGGGCCGCGAGGTGACGAGTCCCTAGAATGCCGACCGTGCGAGCGGCAGATCACCACAAGGTGGGGCAGTGTCATTTAGTTTTGGCCTGTCCGAGCGTTCAGGCGGTTCAGTATTCATGCCAGCGCCCTGGTTATGCATCTCGCGTCGTGTGGCATATGCAACACTCTTGAGACGCCTACACAGCGGACAGCGCATGATGTGCCTAGGCGAGCACAAACATCAGGTTGCGCAACAGAGAATCTGTAATCACACTTTCAACTTGCGGCATTTTTTTTTATTTCTTTTCACCAGAGAGGCTGTGAAAGTCAGAGGACGAGGCCGCTGAAGTCATTCATTCCTGGAGACGTCCTTTATTTTGTATTCTAAGCTCTTCAGAGCAAACCTCTGGGCTCTGCTGTGTCCACCACTCCCCCAACCCCCCTGGGGGAAAAAAAAAAAAACAACCCAAAAAAAAAATCTGGCACCCAGCTCTGCTATGAAGTCATCGGAGTCTGCCCCTCCCTCATCCCTCCACCCACCCCCTGGCTAGTTCCAGGCTCCATTGCTTAAAACCCGCGACCCATTTTATAACTCTGTGCAGAAACAGGATGGGATGGCGGAGGGGGGAGGGGATCAGCCCCCCAAAAAAAAACAGAGCAGAAATTGTCGAAAGTGACACTTTTGAACTGAAAGGCTGGTCTTTTGTCTGAAGCGCTGATACGTTTTTTTTTGTTTTTTTTTTAATGCACTTTTGTGAAAACCTCCTCTTTTCTTGTTTGGCACTCTGAATGAAATTTTCTGGCGCATTAATCTCCCCCCCTCCCCTCCCTTTTTCTTTTTTTTTTTTTGCACGTCTTGAACTCCGCCTGAGTTGGCGTGGAGCTGGGTGGCTGCTTGACAGCTGGAGAGGAGTCGTCCCTGAAAGAATTCTCTCGTTCAGAACAAACGCAGCGGGCTTCAGACTCATCAAGTATTGCTACAAAGCCCGGCTCCTTTGGTTTCAGGCTGCAGGTCAGATGGGGGGCGAAAAGGAAAAAAAAAAAAAAAAAAAAAATTACAGGCTGGGAAGGTTCGCTTGACGGCTGCACCCAAGGGAGATGGATTATGGGTGGAGGGACCCCTGTTGCTAGTGTAGCTTTTAGACAGGAAATTCGGAGCAATCCTTCTCCTGCCCTTTGCACGCGGTTCGAGCTGGCTCAACTTTTTTTTTTCCTTGCAAAAAAACAAAACAAAAACCCGAACGCCATCGCAGTCTCGCATACGACTGTCATTTAGACGAGCACAAGCGTCACGCCTATCACGTCCATCGACCTCCATTTTGCCGTCCGTCGATTCCCCCGCGGATGAGCTTCCAGAGGCGAATAATCCTCCCGGAATCACGCGCAATGCAGACATGTACATAATGTCTTTTAAGTGTGCATTACAATTCATCTGACAACATTATTCTCCAGCAGCCATGGTGATATTGTAATCCCATTTCCACTTAGTGCCTTTCTGCCCCGCGCTCATGCATAAGTCAACGTGTGTTTAACATTCAAATCATGCCTTGAGTACACGACGTGTCACACTCCGGGAGACAGTTGTTTTTATCCCTGTTGCGCCGCGGCATTCGCTTTGAGTTAGCGTGTGATTTTGTTATTCATGTATGCGCCGCCGGGCTATAAGGCCAAGGCTTTTTCGCCGCGGCGTGCCGGTGTGAATGAAAACAGACATGAACAAAGCGTCGCGGCCGGCTGTCTGTGCACCGCGCGTCAGAAGACGAGCGGAACAGGGTCAGAAGGCTGAGCAGACAGTTCCAGGATCCTTCAAGAGTGAGTTGATGACAGCCTGTGTGTGTGTGTGTATGTGATGTTGTGGGAGGTGGGGGGGGGGGGCACAGCTCGTAAATAAGTAAAATGTGAAGCTTTTGGAGCTTGGTATGCTACGCAGTTATCGCTAAACACGCGGACTAAGGAGTGCACCCACGCAGGCCCATATAGCAGGGAAAACCTCTGGATCATCTGCTTGCTTACCTTTGGGACTGATAACGCTCGAGTTACAAGGAGATGCTAACAGCTAGGGCATATTCTCAGACAAAATTCCCAAAGCCAGTGTTTGCATGTGTAGTGCCCAGTCCACCTCATTCTGGCACCGCAGCTGTAGAAATGATTATGGGCGCTTTGGGATTTACTTGCGTTCAGTTTCGCAAGTAAGTTGCTGTTTTGTTTTGTTTTTTCCCTCTGACAGATTTTTGGCACCCATTTACTAGATGTCCTTGTGGAGCTTGTGTACCTGTTCAGCTGGTCGCAGTGACAATAGCTGCGTTTCCATTACAGTTTTTCACACAATAAAAGCGATATTTCTAATATCTATCGACAAAGTACAATTGCGATTTGCAGGTGTTTCCATTGAATGGTGTGAAGCGCATAAGCCGTAATTCTCGTAAAATCTCGTCCCCCAAAATTGACGAGAATTACGTTTGCTTTTGTTCGTTTACCTTTGTTTGCTGAATGGTTGTTGTATTTTTATCTTTGATTTCTTGTAAAAAAAATATTCAGTCTCCTCTTCAAGTGCTCACGTGACCCCGCGAAAATAGTGTTTCCATGACACGATATACCTCTACATCGATACGTCTGAAAAACCACCTCATGTTAGCATCAAAACCTTTTAGCGATATTTGAGATGTTTTTAGAAGTTTAGGTCTTTCCATTACCACTTTTTTTTTCATTGTGCTATTTAGGTTTTGCGCAATTGTAGGGATAATGGTTATGTAGCCACTTCTGCCTCCGTTTCTTGAGGACCCGGTTGATGTCCGAAGCGACTGAGTCCATAGCTAAATTTGCTGGAGCAAGTTGTCTTAGGGTGGCTCTCCCATCCCCCAACACCAGTGGGCAGAGGTCGGGTGATATCGCCCTGTTGGAGCTGCGACAGGTGGTGCTCCCACTTGTTTTGTGTCCCCAATGCTCGAAGAAAGAGGATTAGTGGGTATTCTTAGCATGTCATCGAACACGGGTTCGCCTAATTACAAAAGGAAGGAATAAAGTGGCCAGATGAATGTGGCTCCAAGTGCTTGACAAGTTCCAACTGTTGTAGTGGTAAAGAATGTAGAACTGCAGAAATATAAATATATAATTCAAGAAGTTTTGTTACTTTTTTTTCCCACAGGGTTTCCAAGTGCCAGTAGATGTATGTGCTCTACTGAGTGTGCAACCCTTTGGAAAAGTGTAGAGTGAAAAGCAATCCTCATCAGGCTGGGGGAAAAAACAGTTGTTGAAATATCTTACTGCCTACAAAACTACATTTTCAATTTTGGTTTATTTGCCCAAGATTTATGGTTTACTCATTTTGAATATTTCTCCAGTCAAGTTTAATCCAATGTGGGGTCTTTATAAGCTTGTGCCTGGGGCGGTATTATATTTGTTGTAAAATCCCCAGCTTAATTCATAAATCCCTCTGTTACAGTGAATCTGGCACTGTGTGCACAGCCGGGCAAGTATGGCAAACGCAGCAACATTGGCATTTAAAAGTAAAAAAAAAAATAAATCAAGAAAAAAAAAATCCATCAGTTCGAGACGGAACAGAACTATCTAATTTATGGCCCTGCTGGGAGAAGACTCGCAAACCCCGAGTACACAACTCTGCTCCCATCTTGCTGACTTTATGGAGATGAGTGTTGTGCGGCACCGCAAGCCAAAATCTGTGGCGAGTCGGGCTAGAAAAAGAAGAGAGGAATGGATTAGGAAGGCAGGAGAAGCCAAAAGATCATAGGAGATTGTCCTTTAATTAAGGGAAAGTGTAGTTATTGGCTTGGAACCATTTCCCCTGTATCCAAGCAGCTACTTTGTAGTCTTAAAAAAAAATAGACATTTTTAAAACACTTTTGCAGCACTTTTAACATTTGGATGAAAACCGACTTATCCCAGCAAGTAGTTTTGCAAAAGTTTAGCCCTTGGCCCTTGGGTGATGAAAGGCACCGACAATTGACAGCAAAAAAAAAAAAGTTGATTGACGTCTCGTTTCTCATCAAATCTGTTTTCGATCCGCCAAATCTTAGCTTTAATTGAATGAGTCATCTTTAAAGTTGCATTTGGATCTCTCGGGAGAGCCTTGCTCCTTCTCCATTACACTTTAATTTCTTACTCTGACCTTATGCGAAGGAAAAAAAAAAAGTCATCTACGCGATTGGTTTTTGGAAGCCACTGTCATCAGCTTTTTCTTCCTGTCACTGTGAAAAAAACCCAGCAGAATACTCCTCTCCCGCTCTCTTTCCCTCACTCTCTCTGATCTCTTCCTACTTTAATTACACAACTGTGATTAAACAAGATATTAGCTCCGGCGACCAGAGCCTGCACCGTTTCCGCTGGCCGCCTTGCGCTACTCCGGAACTTTCTCAAAAATGCTGACGTTAGACTTCCTATCGGTCTTAAAATATGTATGTGCTGCCCTTCTCTTCCTCGCGATAAGATCTGAGATTAGATTTGGAGGAAAATTGACACTTGCTCACCCTACATCTGTTTCCATGCATTAATAAACAGGCATCCTGCTCTGCACGCGGAGTCAGGTCTCGGGCCGCAGTCTGAGCATCTTAGGCACTGTGAATATCAGCTTGGTGGAGCAAAACTGTATCTTGCCGACATCATTAGATTTTTGTGTGTCAAGCTGAGGTTCTTTGTACTTATTAAAATACGACTGGGTTAAAGCAACCCACTTTTATCGGCGTGGCATAGTTCAATTGGGTGCTGGATTTTCCCATGTTTTGCGGCGCAGCGAGCTTTTTGCAAGGCAAAGGTTGTAGGTGCTTTGGATTAACTGCGGCAAACAAAACCCATCCCCCCACACAAAATCGCTCCCGCACACACAAATGCACGCGTAGCGCGCTCCCTGTGTTTTACTTTTCTTTGCAAAGGGGCAAATCCAGATTACAGAGCCTCTTCAAGAGAAGGAGATCAGAGGAGCTTTAGGCAAAGAGGGGGGAAGGTGTTGCATTTTCCTGACAGTAATATTCATACGGTTTTTATTTATGCAGTGGGCACACTGCAATTCCTACTGAGCAAACGTTGCAATCCACTTTTATTTAAAAGAAAATACACACATACATATAAACAGATTGCTGTTTATATGTGTGTCGATATACATATATGTATATTTATATGCTAATCTCCTTCAAAATATTTCCCATTTTGCATACAGACAGCAGAATGGTGTGATCTCAAATTCCAGTGCGTGGTGCAGCAACAGCGAGCGCCACACAACGCCACCAAGGACATTTCCCAGCGATTTGGGCAGCAGTTGTGCGGCGGCTCGGCCTCAAGCATGAGGCCCGGGGGATTAGCGTCCAATCAGAGTGGATTTGATGTTTACTGACAGCACATGGGACTTAACTGAGGGAACTGTTTTTCATTTGTATTCAATGAAGCCACGCTCCTTGCGCGGCCTTCCCTCCCTGCGCCGTGAAGTGGGCAGAACCGACACCTGTTGACAGCAGAACCTCGTTAATAGCCGCAGGTAGGTGACCCTCGAGGGATGGGCGGGGAATCGCGAGTAGTCTTTGAGCCATTGGCGTTATTGAAGCCTCAATCATTGTTACTTGATACGCTCGTATCTGGTTCACATGACGTCACATTGGGAAGTGGAATTAAACAGGCTTTATTTAGATGTAATCCCTCATAGCAATCGGCAGAGCGAGTAAAATGTCCCAGAGAAGGGAGAGATAAACCCCACTGGATTAGTACAAGCCCCTGCCCATCCCAACCTATAACCCATCCTATCTTTCCGCTGGTGTTTTTTTTTTTGTCTTTTTTGCGAACATTGGATCTCAGGAATACAACCTGTTTCCGTATCGTCTGTAGGAAAACTGTGTTACCTCTGCAGTGTACACTGTGTTTTTTGTGTGTTGTGTTTGTGTGTGGTGTCCTATTTCTACACTCACAACAAGCCAGCACGACCAGAAATTAATTATTCAAGGAGCGACAGCCGCAGGGGGAGTCACCTGATAGTGCGGACGGACAATATTACACCCTGATATCAGGTGAAGCAATAGACCCCGCTTTGTCTTTTTTTTGCCTGTTCTTCGCTTCTCTCCTCTCCATCCGGCAGCTTGAGCGCATGAAGACTTTAAGGCAAATTTCTAAAAACAAACTACAAACTGCACGTGGAGTGTCAGCTTTTTCCGTTTCTTCTTTGAGGAGTCTTTTGCTTTTGCTCTCCTTTTTTTGCCAATGCTTGTCACCAACAAACAGTTGAGTCTTGGCCGCTCCCACAGTTGGGACACGTTAGGAGGGAATGAGGGTCAGTGGGACAGGGCTGAGGGCGTCTACGAGCAGCAGGCAAGAGTAGCTGGCCGTCGGAGCTCTCTGTCATACGGGGAGGGAGGAGGGTGGTACGAGCCACCTCCTGGAGTGCGTCCCCCTGACCTGGATTTGAAGCGGGATCCGTATTCCTATCAGGACACTCTCTACGCGCAAGTCTACCCAGACCCTCGAGGGCTGAGGAAGAGCTCCGCTCCCGATCTGAGCCACTACGAACGCATACCCATGGCTCACCGAGGATCCATTCCGCATCAGGATTACTATTCCAACGATCCGGCTATATCTCCGCGGCCACCGGAGGGATTTTACCGGACAGAGCACCAGCCTCCACTGCCTCACCCTCATCCACTTAGTAGGTCGGGTTCTCATTTTGGGATGGCACCCGGGGCTCGTGCAGTATGGGATCAGGGTCAAGGGGGAAGAGCAGGTCCTCAAGGTCCTGCTTCGCCTCTACCTCCACCTCCACCTCCTCCAACCTCCCATGAGTTGAATCGATCCTATAGGGATGCCGGTGCTATGCCTGGTGCCAAAATGTCGTCCGATGGCCAACAGCGTGTACCGTCTCCTGCTCACTACGGTATGGAGCATGCTTCCCCCCGGTATGCAAGCGAGCCCCCGCCTCTTGCTGGTCAACCTGTTTATGGTGATGTAAACGGCCGCCCGTCGGACTTGCAACAGCAAGGTGCCACATGTCTCGTCGTGGATCCCACCAATCAAGGTATGGCTGTGAGACAAGAAACTGCTTCGCCCTTTACCATCCAACAACAGCAGCAGTTACAACAGCAACAGATACAGCAGCAGCAATTACAACAGCAGCAGCAGCAGCAGCAGCAGCTGCAGCAACAACAAATACAGCAACAGCAATTGCAGCAGCAACAGTTACAGCAGCAGCAGCTTCAGCAGCAGCAGCTTCAGCAGCAACAAATACAACAGCAGCAGCAGTTGCAGCAGCAGCAACTTCAGCAGCAGCAGCTTCAGCAGCAACAGCTACAACAGCAACTTCAGCAGGAACCATTGCAGCAGCATCTCCAGCAGCAGCCGCAGCCCTTGCCACCTCCACCCACTATGCCTGTACCTGATCCGAGTCTCTCTATGCCACCTCCACTTCCCGCTCCTCCTGCCCCTGTGCCTGCTGCAGCAGTTGCCCCTGCTGCACCTGTCCCTGTGCAGCCTGTCCTGACCTCTCTCCCGCCTGCCCCCGGCACGCCGCTCCCTGCTTGTGTTCCACCTCCTCCCCCCACTGCCCCACAGACACCTTTACCGGTGGACCCCAAGAAAACAGTCGACCCTGAGTTTCTAGCCCTGCTGAGAAATGAGGGCCTATCGGAGAGCACAATCTCGTCCGTTATTCAGCAAGGATTCGACTCCACCAGCATGTTAGTTGTCATGGAGGAGAACGACGTCCGCACAGTCGCTCCCAACCTTGGCCAGGCTCGGGTACTCTCTCGCGTGGTCCAAAACTGCAAGCGGCCAGTCGAGGCGCCGCCACCCCCGTCCCATCCTCAGACGCCCATGCGTGGCCGCTCCAATAGCTTCAGCCATCGCTCGGACATCTCCCACCATCAGCTGCAGCATCACCACCACCCGCTGCACCCATCGCAAGCTTTGAACATGGACCCCCAGCTGATGACGCCGCAAACCCCAGGCGCCATGCACACCATCTCGCCGAGAATGGGAGAAGTAATGGGTAGAAGGCCCAGCAGTGCGCCCTCTCAGCAACTCCTTGAAACGGCTGGAGGCTATCCTGGTCAGCCCCCTCGCTCCCCAGGGCCTTACAGCGGGGCTATCATGCCAGTCCAGTCAAGACCTATGTCGGCTTATTCTTCTGGAATGACAATACCTGGAATGCCCATGCAGGGGATGCAGATAATGCCTCCACAGATGTCGGGGTCAATGCCTGCCATAGCGGGGTCCATTCACTCTATGCAAGGCATGCCACAGCAGATGCCTGTCTCAATGCCGGCTCTACCACAGCCACCACAGCAGGTACCAAAGGCGTACTCAACTAACTACACAGTACCCATGGAGCTAATGAAGAGGGACAGGAACTTACTGCCGTTGTCACCAATGCACAGCCCCCATCCAAGTCCTCAGCTAATGCGTAAAGGCGGTGTGCCTACACCTGACAATGCACTCGTGCCTATGGGAGCCACGGGTCAAGGCCAGGGCCCAGGTGCTCTTGTTGCTAACCAGAAGTTAAGTCGACGCACAGGTCCGCCAGTCATAGTCTCCACCATGGCGTCTCCGGATACAAGTAAATCTTTTGTTTTACCTTTTATCCCTTGTCACCTTCTGTATGTTTTCCCACATATCTTACGCTATGTGTGTTCTATCCTTGTTTGCTCAGTAGTAGTTAGGTAGGCCTACTCCATACCACTGACAATGTGCAGGCAGTTGATATAAATAATAGCACATATGGCTATTTTAGCAGGTGAATTGGCTCGTTAAGTACTGTGAATTTGATAATACATTTTTGTATTCTGGCTTGTGCCACTCTGATTCATAATTGGAGATTGTGTGGTTAGTTGACTGAATTTGGCTACTCTCACCATGCTTGACATTAAGAAGGTTCAAACAAAGTGTTAATGTGAAGTAAAATTATAAAATTGATTAAAAAAAATAATTTTAGTTATCTCCTCCAAATAATTGGCTGTGCTCTATTCAAACAAAGAAAGAATAAATATTAGGTTTTGCTTTTACAATGAACAGTTTAGAAAAGTAATTTTGTTGCTTTTTGCTTTGTAAAAAAAAAAAAAAGCCAAAAAAACAAAAGCTTAATTAAAACCACAAGGCATATTTTTTTTTTATACTTGTGGCTTTGTTGACATGCTGTGATCCGTGTGGGAGCCAGATTTTGCGGAATTTAGTAATGCTTTGTTTGAGGTCCTTTATTGGTTGAATTATCTCATGCGGCTTAACTGCCAAAATGATATGCAAGTCTGTTTAACACAAAACAAATTTGCATTAATGAGGTGCAAAATAGATGACATGAATGTCACAGCCCTTTCTTCTGAAAATTATCAATCATACTGCCTTTATTTATACTATTTGTTCGAGGCATGTGTGCACTCTCATAGGTCCTATGAATGTGTGGCAGTCTGTTTACTGATAGTGTTTGTCTTGGTTATTTTCTGTGTTAAACATGTTCAACATAGCTGCGCTGCAAAGGTGTTTGCTCATAATTGCCTCGGTCTGTTTTCGCTTTTGGCTTGTTTTTATGTTTTAGATTGTTTTTGGTAATGACTGCATCTGCCAGAAAAAGGGGCATTCACAGGTTTTGCACAGTTATAGTCACAGCAGCATTCACGTCACATAGTTGTTTGGCTTGGGTTGTCATTGGGACTGCCTTTTTTTTACAGAGTTTTGTAGCGTCAGCTTCAATGTAACATTGCATTATAATAATAAGGTCAATCAGAGCACGTTTTACAGCCTTTAAACTACAGCCTCGCTGTCCTCCGGCTACTCAGGCGTACGGCTGACCTTCATAGATGTCGCAGCAGTTTCCTTGTGCGAGTTTGTCTCTCAAGAAACAAACTTATTTTTAGCTTGCACTGCAAGTCGTTTCACTGACTGATCAAGGACAGTAATTCTTTTGCACCTTTGATTGATCCCTATTTATAGTTTCGAGTTTGTTTTCCGCCCTTTCAAATCCAGTCTTTGCGTTCTCATTACTTGCGCATCTGTGGAGTTTACCCACATTAGGCGGACAGACATTAAAAAAGAAATGGCTTTGTATAAAAAGATATCTTCTTTTCGCACCAGTGCTGTGATGTTAATATATTTAAAACACTGCGGACAATAATGGGCTGATTTCTCCATCGGCGCTGCCTCTTTGGAGGCTGACTAGGAGCATCAGTGTACAGATAAAATCGAATTACGGCACTGATAGCTGATGTGTGATTGTGTCATTTTCTCCAGGCAGGTTGTAATGAGGGGAGGGTGGAGGAGGGGGTTTAATCCCCATGATCCTCCATTTCCACTGCCGCGCTAATCCACAGATATACTCATTCTGTTCAGGCCAGCGTCCCGACTTTCTGAGAGACTCCACCAACTTCTCCAAGCCGGCGCTGGCTTTTCAGTGCATTGTCAAAGGGCCCGAAGCAGAGTAGTCCATTAAACCCCGGGGCCCTTTTTGTGCGTCAGATCTGTGACTTTCACATCAAAGATTTGAAAACTCGACTAAAACACGCCGGCGCTCTCTGTGCTTGAGGGGAAACACGCCTCTGTCCGCGACATACACACGCACACAAACACTACATTGTTGTTACACAGTCAGCAGCGTGGACCTCATTTGCATGCGGCTGACATTTGTTGCTTTGGCAATTTCATCTGTTAATGGACGCGGCCGCAAAGCTGCTCTGAAAGCATATTCCTAAATTGCATGTTGCTAGGCAACGCCGGTTTTTGGTGGTAATCACAGACAGATTTGCTTCTCGTTCAAGAGCAACTCTTTTGTCAGAGGACGCCACAAATGAACACGCGTCTCGTTTGACAAAATGCAAGCTATCAGTCACAAAGTGGCGAATGACTTCACATATTCTCAGGAGTTCGTGATACAAGTGATGTAGAGATGGTTTTCCTTTTTTTTTACTTAAGCAGGTTAATCTTATTTGTCTGTTCAGTTTAGATTTTATAGTACTGAATGAAATGTTCTGGAAGCTGTATTGTATTCAATTTAACATTCATGAATTTATATGTACATATATATGTCTGACAGTTAATTAGTAGTTGTCAGTAAGTCTACAGAATCTGCAACTGTAAAACAATGTTCAAGAAAAAGTTTGTTTGGGAAGAAAATGT
Source organism: Nelusetta ayraudi (assembly GCF_046127955.1). Classification (NCBI taxonomy): domain Eukaryota; kingdom Metazoa; phylum Chordata; class Actinopteri; order Tetraodontiformes; family Monacanthidae; genus Nelusetta; species Nelusetta ayraudi. The sequence continues at coordinate 1,892,949 of NW_027466106.1, forward strand.
AGTGGAGTGTATCTCGCTGGCAGGTTCGGGTGCAGGTGGTATTTCAAAGTTTTTAGCTATTTTTTCCCATCGGTCAGCAAATCAGACTCTGCCTTTGATTGGCCAAAAGATTCAGCCTGAGGCGACATTGTCAGTTCCTCTCTGATGTTTTTCTGCTGACATCATCCGTCACTGCTGACGGTGACTCTCTAAGGGGAAAAAAAAAAAAATTTTGGATGACGAATGATGTTGAATGAATCGCGCCCTGGTTAACGTCCATCTCAGCGTGTGAGCGCGACCCCGCCTTCTTTTGTTACCGACTCTCCCGCGCACAGCCCTAATCAGCATAATAACTGCAGCTGCTGCTGCTGCTGCTGCTGCTGCTGCTACTTCCACTCTTTTGCCTCCCACCACCGCTGGTGTTCCACTTCCTGTTTGTGGATTCCGGCTAGGTGACCCTATGCCGGCTCAGGTCACTTCTGCTCTGCGTGACACACTAGCCGCAATTTAGTCGCTTCTTTTTATTCGTTTTTTTTTTTTTTTCCTTTTGAGATTTGCCAGGCCTAGCGTGATCCTGGAAGAGGGTTATGGCATATTAGTTCTGGAGCGGAGCAGATTATGTATTAACAGGGTTCCAGGTCAAAGCTGCGAGCAGTTGTTACACCGGGTGAGGGATTAAAAGAGAGTCGGCCTCCCTCCTGATGGACCATGATTGCTGCTCGCTGAGTGGAGGGGGAAGGTGCAGGGGGGGGGGGGGGGGGGGGGGCGATTGCGGGGGGAGTGGAGGGGGGTTGACAGCAGGCCACTGACAGCTGCCTGTCAACCTTGGTCAGTGGTGGAGGTGAAGCCGGCTGCCCTGTGCTGCCTCAGACTGGGTTTTTTTTTAAAGGCAATCGTGTTTTTAAGTTTGCGGTTGCATTACGGTTTACGGTGCTGCTCGCTCGCTCGCTCACTCACTCACTCACTCACTCACCCGCCTCAGACGCAGTGGAATGACTTCCGTCGCCTGCGAAAAAGACTCGCGCAAATGTCGGAGTTACAGCCGTCCGTATCCAATTGGGCCGCCAGAATATAAACGAAGCTGCGCTTCTGAAGCCCCCCCACGTGCCCCGCTCCTCCTCTCCCCACCCCCCAACACCTCTCACCCCCCCTGCTGTGCGAGAATATGAAATTCCTCCCCGGTGGAACATTCGGGCGCTCAACTCACAACAAGGCGGCCGGCGCTTCCATAAAGACGGACGGACGGCCGCAGACACGGAAGCGTCGGATTATTAATATGAGCGACGGCAGTCGGCGCCGCACGTCTGTGTGTCTGATGTGAAAGTCACGGGGACGAGCTCGAGGAGACAAACATGAAAGGATGAAACCGTGGTGCTCAGACAGGCAGGAATGATTTTTTTTTTTTTTCACTCCCGCTCACTGAGGATTAGATGAGTACAAACAGGAGGTCTTTATAGCGCTCGATAACATATTTTTTTGGTTTAAGTTGATCTGAGTTTCGCCAAAATCGGCCTCGGTGGGGAAACGGTGGTGTTGTGTCGCCCCCGCCGGCCTGAAGGGGGCGTCCTTCCTGCCAAACAGTTGGCTGCTGGGCACATTTATTCATGAGTTCGCCCGCCGTGAACTGAGAGATGAGAGGAATGGAGGCAGGAGAGGAGAGGCGCCAAGGTCGGAGACGGCAACCTGCACGGAGGTCTGATGAAAGGAAAGATGGACGGACGGACGGGCGGCGCTCAGACGCTCCTCCGCCGCCTGGCAGACACGCAGGAGTTCAAAGCGGAGTGAAGCCGCGAGTGGCGGGAAGCTCTCTGCGGCCAGTTTGGGCGGAGGGAGAAGAGGGGAGAGGGGGAGAGGAGGAGAGGAGGAGAAAAGGGGGATTGGCAGGAGAAGGGTGAACGTTCAGCCCGTCGAAATTAAAATACCGCCACGAAAAACCAGTTTGGAAAAAGTGGGAGCCCCTGCCGACTTCTCCTTCTCTTTCTCTCTCTTCCCCCTTTCATTTTTCTCTGACCCCTCTGCCATTTTCCACCACTGCTCTTTTTTTACTTCTTGATTCCCTTCTCCTCCCTTCATTCCCTCCCTCTACATTTTACGCTTCCACAACGCAAGGTAGTGACCGTGAATAATTCATTTTTCTTAAAATATAATCCTAAGTGTGTGTGTGTGTGTGTGTGTGTGTGTGTGTGTGTGTGTGTGTGTGTGTGTGCGTGCGTGCGTTGCCAACCAGTGCGCAATTTGACGATCTGCTCGCCTCTGTGTGCGTGTGTGCGCGTGTGTCTGTGTGTGCGTGTGTTTTTTTTCCTTTTAACAAAGCGCGTTGGGAGATATCTTTAGAGGTGCAGCAGAATCTCATTTGCACCCCTGAGAAAAATATTCTTCACCTTTTTCCTGCAGGGATGTCAGTCATGTTGAAAATCACAGCGGGCTGTAAAATGGGATTGTGTTTAGCACCGTTTGAGTCAGTCCCAGGGAGCCCGGAGGGTTGTGTGTGCCTCTGTGTGTGTGTGTGTGTGTGTGTGTGTGTGTGTGTGTGTGTGTGTGTGTGTGTGTGTGTGTGTGTGTGTGCGTGCGCGCGCGCGTGGCTTTATTGCATATTTTAACCTAAATGTTTCTTTTCTGAGCGTGCAGCCTAAACTTGCGATTGAGTCTTTATGTCACCGTGACACTCGCTTACCAACTCGATGCCCCCCCTCCCCCTCTCCCGCCACCACCCCATCCCCCAACCACACACCCCCACCACCACCATCACCACCACCACCACTGTCATCCCTGGAGTCTAATAGAAGGAAGAGAGGTAGTGGAGGAGAGCGATGGTGGCTGATGAGAAATAAATTGGCAAAAAAAACCCCCAAACAAACAGGATTTTTTTTTACCTTTCAGTTGGTTGGAAAACAAACCAGAAACAAACTCAACATCCAAAGCTCTTGACATCTTTCATCCGGCTGCATCTCTTTCATCTCTCCATTTAGATTATTGGCCGTTGTTGGGGTACGTACATTCCCCACTAATGACGTCGGCTTAAGTCACGAGGCGACTGCACAGTCATCAGATGAAACTTTCAGCAAGTTGAATTTTCAGTGTGTGAAGAATTTACCGTATACGGAGTTCACGATGAGCAAAATAAAAGCCGGATATATGATTTTTGACTTGGCCTCTGCTGACTCATGCAGTTCTGCAGCCAAATGTTTTTAGGGGGACGCGGGGGGGAGACACTGCTGGACTGTCAGTCGCACAGAGGCCGATGCGGCTGAATGGCGCTAAATCGGTTTGTGCCACAAATCCCTTTGGATTGATGAGCTCATATTGGCCAATATGATGCTGTTGTTGTAAAATGAATTTGCCTGGTGCGAAAGTTCAAATACTGAAACAGGGTAGTAATAGTTTCCACAAGATGCCTTTCATTTCATTAAATTTATTTTTTTTTAGTTTGTTTTAGTTTAGTTTCTTTATTTTCGAACAGTCATAACCCAAAAAAGCACGAAATGATTAATAAAATAATTCACAGTACATCATCTGAAAAGCTGCGGGCTAAAGCCAAAACTTATTGCGCCTTCGTGTTAAACCTTTATAGTAGATGACAAGACAAGAACATTAAATATATGATCGAACCAAGCCAAATATTTGCTAAACAAATCAAAATAACAGAAATCCAGTAACTACTAAGCTAATTGTTAGCGCTACTTACTGAATAGGTATACAATAAATTCTAGCTTCTGCACCTATTGGCTCCTTTGTCTGAAGGACTTCTCTGTTTTTTAGGATTCTCTGTGATTTTCATCTGTGCGGTAGCTGGTTGCTTTTTATTTTGAACATCAGTTTCGCCGTTTTAAGGTCAACTAAGACAGTAAGAGAGTTTACGAACTTTCTGTCTATCAGTTGTCTGTAGTCGGCTGTGTTTATGATCCCCTTTGGCCCCCCCCCCCGTAAGATGAAGACCGTCTTTGTGATAGCTCTCTCAGCGTTCCCCCAGATCTTGACGCAGTAAAACAGTCGTACAGCAGGGGGAGTGAGCTTCGACTGAGGATGCATTTCGTTTCATTTTTTTTTTTTCTTCTTCCAGTATTTCTATCCATCTTGATAGTTTGCCGCTGAAAGTTTGTGTGCGAGGTTTCTCAATTTGCACATCTGCAGCAGTCTCATCTCTGCAGAGGTGGTGGTGGTGGGAGGGGGAGGGGGTGGGGGGGCGGAGGGGGTTCATCAAAGCGCCGTGTGCTCGGAGGCGTCTGCCTCTCCTGCTCTCACGCTGAGCCGAGCTGATGTTGTGTTTGATAATGTTATGTGTTTGGCTTGCAGTTACAATTTTTGTTTTTTTTCGCTAACCTGCTGCCGCTGAAACTGCAGCTCTGTGTGTGTCCTGCAGCCACTTGAAGTGTCTCTCTCTCTCTCCCTCTCTCTCTCCCTCTCTCCCTGCCACAAAAAATAGAAAAGTAGCAAGACTGAAATAACAGCTTTATAAGACAAATGCCCCGAGGGAAGAGTCTCTATATTCTGCCGTGTGGATTAACAATACTTCACCAACACGTTCTCTCCCAGACGGAGTGAAGCCTCCTTCCCGGGTTGCTGATTCACTGTGTGGCTCTGCCTGCAATAACCTCCAGCTGATGAAACCAGGGGCTCTTTTTTTTTTGGATTCCGATCACAGATCAGACGACGCGCATTAAAGTTAAGCGAGCAGCCCCGCGAGCGCTCCAAAAATTGCCGGCGTTGCTATATTTATGCCGCGCTGATTTGCTATATTTAGCGACGTCAAATCACTTCCCTCTATTGAGTCGAGCAGCAGATTTTTAAATATACTGGAAAATAAGAAAAATATGTGCAGGCGCTTCATTCGAAAAAAAAAAAAAAAAAGGGATTATTTTGGTTTGTTGATATGGCTTTTCATCTCTCGGTCTTGTCCCCCCCTCCCCTATCTCCTGACTCACACACACACACACACACACACACACACACACACACACACGCACACACAACCCCCGGTGGAAGCAGCGTGGAAGCCGACCTGACGACCCGGCAAGATTTCCAAAGCTTCATTATGAAAATCCTTTTTAAGACACTGAAGAGACTCGGCTGCTGCTGCTGCCGCTGCTGCCGCTGCTGCCGCTGCTGCTGCCGCCGCTGCTGCTGCCGCCGCTGCTGCTGCTGCCGCTGCTGCCGCCGTCGTAGTAAACAAGCTAATCTGTTACTCCTGCGCGCCAAAGCTCGGGATCAATTAGACTCTCGGAGGGATTTTCCCGCGTTACCGAGGGTTCACTTGTAGGATTTGACTTCTGCTGACACCGTTTGAACCCTTCCCCCTCACCCCACTTGTCGGGTTCCTGAGTGTAAACAGAGGCGAGGCCGGAAGCCGTTGTGCACCTGTGGTGTTGTTGTTGTCATCGTGTTGTTGCGCGGGATCTGTGTGATTTTCTTTTAAAAGAAGAAAAAAAAAGTTTGCAAAGTGCTTTTTGTGCAAAGTCACTTCAGAAGAAGTGGTCTCTCTCTCTCTCTCTCTCTCTCTCCCACTCTCTCTCTCTCGCTCTGTCTCTGGTCGACGTGGGCAGATCTGGAGGAGAGCGCAGCAATCAGGGGCTTGAAGTGCGAACGAATGCCGCCGAGGAGGGAGGAAGAGTGAGCGGGGTGGGGGGTGGGGGTGGGAGGGGTTGAGGCGGCGGCGCTGGCACTCCAGCAGCACGGCAAGGGCCAGATCACGAATAATACAAGAGAAAGGCAGGAAAGGGGGGGGGGGGGTGTTGGGCAGGGAGGAATAAAAGGAAGGAAAATATGTTGAGGGAAGGACGGAGGAGGGAGGGAGGCAGGGGGAGGGAGGGGACGTGTGCCAGAGCGCCGTGACTAGCGGCTCTCCCAGGATCCTTTTAATGCCCCCCCCCCACACCCCCACCCACCCCAAACACACACACACACACACACACACACCACTCTCTTCGCTGTGGCACAACCTCTTTCTTTCTCTCTCTCTCTTTTTCGGTCCTTTTCCGTTGCTCTCCCAACCTCTTTTTTTCCTCCTCTCTCTCTCTCTCTCCCCTTTCTCCCCCTCCGTCCCTTCGGCGGGGCGGCAACAAAAGGCTGACGGAGTGAGTCTGACGTCTGAATGAGCAGCCCAAACCTGCCGTGAAAGGCAGAGCGAGGGTGGCGGAGAGAGAGAGGGAAAGAGAGAGAGAGAGAGAGAGAGAGAGAGAGAGAGAGCGGGTGGCGCTGCTGCTGCTGCTGCTGCGGAGGGGAGGTACAAGTGATCCGGTCGGGGCTGAAGAGGCGAGCGAGCGCGCGCTGAAGATGAGTTGAGATCCTTTTTTTTTTTTTTTCCTCCTTTCATCTCCTCCTCCTCCGTCCTCTTCCTCTTCCTCCTCGTCATCCTCCTGCCCTCGTCGGAATTTCGAAGAGTCGGAGCCTGCGACCGAACGGTGTGAGGAAGGAAGGACGGACGGACGGACGGACGGACGGAGGGAGTGAGCGGGTGAGGGAGGAGGGGAGTTGATTGTCACTTCCTTCTGTTACCGCCACCCATTCACCCACCCGCTGCCCTCCTGCTCCGCACCCCCCCACCCCCCAGACACCCCCCGCCCTCCTCTCCTCCACCCTCCTGCCCACCGGATGGAGACGCTGGGAGTGAGGTGACGGAGCAGCAGCAGGAGCAGCACGTTCTGGACACGAGCGGCGGCGAGGCGGCAGGAGAGATCAAGAGGAGGGGGAGGGGGGGGAGGAGGGGAGGGAGAGACTCCCCCGCAGCAGCCCACCGGCTGGTGGTGGTGGTGGTGGTGGTGGAGGGGTGAGGGTGGTGGTGGCGGGGCGACGACGCACCGCATGAGACGACTTTGGGCTTTTATTCCTTCCTCCGCCGCCGTCCTGCTCCTTCGCCATGTGCACCTCCTGATCCTTAAAGAATGTGGAGACAACATTTCCCAGGCAAGGAGCATGCTGCACACTGCACCACTCTGTGTGTGTGTGTGTGTGTGTGTGTGTGTGTGTGCGCGTCAGAGTCTGCATGCATGAGTGCGTGTGTTGGAGGGGCATGTACTCATCAGGGGTAGTAATAAAAAGCTGGTGTGTGTGTGCGTGTGTGTGCGTGTGTGTGTGTGTCGGGAGAGGTTGAGGGGGAGTTGCGTTTGGCTTTAAGGCTAATGAGCCTCTTATGTTTTTTCAATGAAGTGTGTCATGAAAACAGTATGCCTGTGTGTGTGTGCGCGCGCGCACGTGTGTGTGCACGTGCGTGTGGCGGCACCCATCTGAGTGTTTTCAAACCACAGAGCTGTGCCGGGGGGAGGGGAGGGGGGAGGGGGGCTGAGAGAGGATGTAATTTAAAGGGTTAAAGGTCACAGAACAATGGACGCTCAAGTGGTTGTGTGTCAGCCGTGTTAATGGGTGTGTGTGTGTGTGTGTGTGTGTGTGTGTGTGTGTGTGTGTGTGTGTGTGTGTGTGGCTACTGTCTCTCACAGTGTTGTGCGCTGCTGGATGTTGTCAGTGCGCAAATGGATTTAAAAAAAAAAATTTTCTCTTATCCATGAAGAATATTTCTAAGCTGCCCCACACTACCCTCTCCCTTGAACATTTTTAAAAGGCCTCGGGTTTTTTTTCCTGTTGTCCACCAGCGTGACGTCTTGCGGCGGCTGCGACGTCAGGCCCGAATCTTTGTCACTCGCTCGCGTTTCACCCGGAGATGTCGACACCGTTTGGTTCGGTTCGGTTCTGGTCGTTAAGCTCGTCTTGCATGGTCGGACCTCTTATCTGGCTTCTCCACCATCGGCAGGTTTTTTTGCTTGTGTGTGTGTGTGTGTGCGTTTGTGTGTGTATGTACACGCATCGCCTGTGTTCTCTGGGTTTTCGCCGTTCATCGGCGCTGACGGGCCGCTTTTCTCGTCCACCGCCGGGGCCTAAACGACATAAAACAACAACGAGGGGCAAACATTCGACGAGGAGACGCTGACGGATGACGAAGGCTCTCCTCCGGCCCTGCGGGTGGCGCCACCTGTGACGTCTGTTCCACTTTCACCGTCCGTTTCCTCCCCTCTTATCGCGACCTCCCCACCACCACAGCCACCACCACCACCCACACCGGCCCTCCCAACCCGACCGACCCTCCTGGTTTCGGCCTGAAAAACGAAGGACAAACAAGGTCTTTGTGCATCCACCTAAGAAGGGCGGGGGAGTGGGGGGGATAGGAGTGGTGGTAGTCGGTGCTGATAGGGTGGCCCACCCCTCCCCCAACCCCTCCTGAAAGAGGCAGGCCGGTCTGCCAAAAGAAAAGATTTGACTCCCAGGTTCCTTCTGCTGCCAGGGGATCGTAAACACTCTCCAGGAACTAGACACCCCCGAGGGTTCAGCAGGCGCCGGATTCCTCCTCCTCCTCCTTCTCTCTTTCGCCCGCCTATTCATTTTATACGTGCGTATATTATCGGGGGTTTTTTTCTTCCTCTCCTTCCTTGTCTAAGCGACTGACGGACAGTACTGGACTTTGAAAGAGCGTCGGTGGCACAGATGAAGATGATGAAGAAGAGGACGAAGATGAAGACTCGATCAAAACTGTGCCAGATCCCTCGATAGTGACCCGTCTGCGACGGTTATTGTCTTTTCGTTGGTGTTGGTGGTGTGTTTGTTTGCTGGTGTGTGTGTGTGTGTGTGTGTGTGTGTGTGTGTGTGTGTGTGTGTGTGTGTGTGTGTGCCACACACACACACACACACACACACACACACCTCCAGCCAGGACAACGTCCAGCTCAGCGCCAGGTCGGCCCGGGCTGTTCCAGCGTTTCCCCTCCCCTGTGCCCGCCACAATAAAAGCCTAGTGTCTTATTAGCAGGGGACCCCTCACCACCCTCACCCCCACCCACACCCACACCCCACCCAGCCGCTCTCAAAACTGTCCCGGGCCTCCAGCTTGGAGAGTTGCTAGGTAACCAGAACCAGCTGTAGGTCGCCTAAAGCCCGTTGAGCTCGTTTTTTGGCTCCTGGTCAAGTAGCCGAGTGTTTTTTTCTCTCTCTCTCTCTCTCTCTTTCCTTCTGAAATCTCACCATGAACTCGGCGACCAGCGCCGCGGCCCTGACATCACCGCGTGGAAAATCTCCCTCACCTCCTCACGTCGCGCAAGTATTTCGAAAGCATCTCTCGCGGCGCTTCGCCAAGGTGGCGAAAGCGAACGACGAAAGCCGAGCAGCTGTCGTGAGGTCGAGTTTGCCAGTAGAGAGAGAGACTAGCTGTGTTTTCATTACAGCTTTTCGCAAAAAATAGAAGCGGTATTTCTAAAAAATTTCGACAAAGCACAATTGCGATTTGCAGGTGTTTCCATCTATATTGATACGTCTGAAAAACCATCTCATGAGAGCGTAAACACCTTTTAGCGATATTTGAGAGGTTTTTCAAAGTTTAGGTGTTTCCATTACCGTTTTTCTAATTGTGATATTTAGGTTTTGCACAATTCTAGGGGTAATGGAAACGCAGCTAAAGCAGTGTTGCCAACTTGGCGATTTTCTAACTCCCCTTAACAACTTTTTTTTGTCAAAAGCAACTAGCGACAAATCTAGCGACTTTTCCTTGTATTATTGGAGACTTTTCTGGTGTTTTGGAGACTGACACGAAAGCACGTATCGTTCTGCAGCAGTTCCTCTTCTCAGCGAGCAGCGGGTGCTGCCGCGAGGCCCTGCCCCGCCCCAGAGTATAGTCACAGGCGGTCACAGCCTCGAGCCGGGTCCAGGGCCCGTGGAACCATCCAGCAGGGCTATTAACAGACTGGAGTTGTCAGGCCGCACAGTGTAATTATTCTCGGGATCACAGCGCAAGGTAAGCTGATGTGATGCAGCTACGTCCCAAAGCGAACAGTTTCGCTTTCTCCCCTCAACTCCCGACGTGCCTGAGCCTAACGGAGGAGTCGCGGGGTTAAAAGGAGCGTTAGCTTCCAAAAGAAATAGTCCCTGTCAACCCGAGCTGGGCCCCACTGGAAGGCCACGAAACCACAACCCCCTCAGAAAGTAAGAGCCAAATGAAGTTTGCCAAAAAAAGTTCTTTTTTGAACGCTAATTTAAAGATTGGTTTTCCGGGGGGGGGGACCCACGGCGATCAACAGAGATTTAGCGTGAGGTTTATTTTCTCTCGCCGGTCGGTCGTTATTCTGAAAGCGAATCTGTCTCCCGCTTTCAAACTCGGCATTTAAACTCACGGCGTCTCGGCGTCCAAAGATCCGCTGATCGGCCGTTTCCAGCCGCTCCCGCTCCTTTTCACCGAGGAGAAAACGATGAAGACGTTTTCTGGCTGTCGGAAACCAAAGGGAGGCTATTTTTTCCCCCCTTAGCGGGGTAACATCTGCAATCCATTTCATGGGCGTAAAAAAAAAAAAGTACACTGCTGCCAAGCTCTGCCAAAAGTTTTTTCGTACTTCCTGTGGAATGATCCAGTTGTGCGAGCGGTGTTGACTCAAAGATGATATCGACTCTGGTCGCTGTTTTGAAGGAGCCGGCCGTGCCTGAGCCTACCGTGCCAGTGAACAGTTATAGGTTTGGTAGCGAGGGAAAATCATTACGTGCAATTTCCGACTTATCTGTGAGGCTATCAGCTGATAAAAAGACTCCAAAGTCTCGTTTCGACCGTCATCTCCCCGTTGTTCTCGCCGCTTGTGGAGTCTTTAGTGTTTTCCTGACTGATGTAGAGCGAAAATGTTGTGTTTGGACCCTGTGGGAACTCCCCCCTTGCTTTGATTTCTGGGTTCATCAGGCTGGATGAGAGCACCCGACGTGATGCTTTCACCATGAGGATGGAGAAAAATTGATGGAAAGATGGGTTTTTATTTAGGCTCTAGTCTATCTGGACTTGGGTTTGAGCGGAGTGAGGAGAGAAGGAAGATCGATTGGGCTTGAATTGAGCGCCGACAATTTTTAGGAAGCGCGGTGACAGGATGGAATGTAGTACAGCGCAGGGTGACAGCGTGAGACTGGAGACTAAAAAACCCCCAAAACTCATTAACTTGGGTGTGATGGATCGCCCTGGAGACGTGTGACAAGAGCCAATTTCCAAACTCCCACTCGCTGACACCTTTTCAAACACATTCCGTCTCTTTTAACTTTTTTTATTTATTTATTTATTTTTTGCGCCTAGGCGGCTGTATAAATTTTCTGTCGGGAGCATTGTTCCTCATGTGAATCACCTTATCTTTTGACAAAGTGACTGAGGTCTGTTCCCTCCTCCCCTCACCTCATCCAAACCAATGAGTTCTATTAGTTCACTATCCAGGTGCTCGACTCTTTGACCGTCATTAGCAAAAGTGCACTGTCATTTTTTTTTTTTTTTTTTTTTAATGCACGGACAGATTATATTATCGGCAGGCAGCTGCGCGTTGCTGTTGTTTCAGCTGCTTGTTCGCCCACCAAAGAACCTTCCTCGCCACCGACTTCCCTGGTCCAGTCCAGTCTGGAGGTTCTCCAGATGTGTCTTCACAAACACCTGCATCTTTTGAAAGTGTTTTTTAAGACGCCCAGTGAGTTAAATGTGAGTTTGTTCGTGTGACAGCGATAAATCTCATTCAGTTCTTGACATCGGGGGGGTGGTATTAGGAAGTGCAGTGACATTTTCCTTCTCAGTCGGAGGCTCAGAAGTAGGTCATTATCTGTTCGCAGGACCACAATCTGTCTCCGAACGATTGGCCTTGTCTTCTTTACCACGTCTCTCTCTTTTTTATCGGCCCTGTTTTTTTTCCCAACAGGCCAGGTTGTGTTTTTCACGCCACATTCTGGATTTGCGTGGACAAACAAAGCACTCTTTTCCCACAACAATCCATTAAAATCCACCCAACACTCTCACGTTTGTCGCTGCTTTCATGTTTCCCGCAGACCGTCCCCGTGTTTAATGCACAGAGTCGCGTTTGTGTGAGTGGCAGTTTACTTTCTCATGCGCGGAGAGAAAAGTAATGTGTTTCTTAGCCTGATCGGAGCTGCGATAATGAACACACACACACACACACACACACACACACCCGCGTAGGCAGGCAGGCGGGCTGTGAAACACCCCTGTGAGAATAATGCTCGCTCTCCGCTGATACTGTGAAAGATCTAGGTCACTTCGCCGCCATTATTTCTTTCAACTTCACTTTCTATGAGCCATTCTTCTTCTCATTCTTCTCCTCAGGTTTGCCGTTTATGATTTTTTTTTTTTTTTTTCCCTTCTCCAAAGGAGCGCTGCTTTTTCTTTTTACGACGGCAGCAGCAGCAACAGCAGCCCGGCAATTATATGATTGCAAGTAGCTGTCGTCATCTCGCTGTTAAAAGTTGCTGTTTTTCTATCCAAGTGTTTTTTTGTACAAAGTTTTCTCGAGAGCGCCACAGTTGACGACGACATGCTAAGTTAACTATTGACTCACATCATTTGATCACAACAGCCCCCCCCCCCCCGGGCGTCACTTTGTAGGGCGATAGATCTTAAACTCTGCCAAATGTCTCCAAGAAGCTTTCAGAGAGTCATGAATCTGATTCAGTGACGGTCAGAACTGGATCCGTAGTGGCGTCTTAGCTCATGTTTTGGACCTTCTCCTAGTGTTGATTGTGGAGTTGAGGAGGGATGATGGAACCTCAGGGCTGATGATCACCTGGCAGCATCGACAATAACTAGGGATGCACCGATGCCATTATCGGGTATCGGTACCGATACCGGGGTTAAGTACTCGGACTCATAAAATGCATGCCGATACCGCGACACAGATACCAGTTATGTGTGTGTGTGTGTGTGTGTATATATATATATGTGTGTGTGTGACAGCTTTGTTAAATTTGTGTTCATACTGCAGTGGAACTTGTGACAATCACGAATGTCCTAGAACAGGGGTGGGCAAACGTTTTGACCGGTGGGGACACAATGGGTTCTCAAATTTGACAGAGGAGCAGGAGCAGATGCATGGAGGGTTAGTGGTTGGTGACCCACCCAATAGGAGAAGTAAATATACCATGGGATGGAAGACGTGCTTCAATGTCAATTGAAAATGAGCAATGTGTTGCAACAAAATGTGTGTCTCTGAAGGCCCGGTGGTATTACCTCTTGATTGAAATTACTCTTAAAACCATGAAAGAAATAATGAAGTACAACATTTTTATGACTAGTTACTATTAATATAATTTCTTCAAGTTTGGCAGGCCGGATTGAAAAGCTTAACAGGCCGCATATGGCCCACGGACCGCAGTTTGCCCATGCCTTATCTTGAAGAACATGCTGAGGAATGTTGTTCAAATAACAGAACATCTATGGGGAAAATATTATGAGTAATTCTATAATGTGTAATGGCCTTATTAAGTACTCCGTATTGGTGAGTATTGAAAAGCAAGTACTTGTACTCAAAAAATAGTAGCATCGGTGCATCCCATTAATAACTGAAGTTTTTGGGGTCCTTCAATCGGCAGCAGCCCCAAGTTTCTTCAGCAAAAGTGCCGGAAATGTCTTGGTACTCTGCATAATCAGGACTTAGTGGAGTGAGCTGTGACTATCAGAGTGGCCTGGAGCTAACGAGGTCCAGCAACGTATGAAATGAAAGGTTGAAATAAGAGGAACGGCTGAACGCTCTCCGTCCGCTCCTCCTCCTCCTCCGATGTTGCTACGCAGGAGACGCCAAAACGCTGACTGTATTCAAGCTGATTTTTAATTGATTTATATATTTTTTTTTAACTAATGTATCCGCGCACTGCCTTCGCTCGATAAAAACCTCGTCTCTGCCTCGCGGACGCGCGGGAAGCCGTCGGGAGACGGAGGAGCGACGGCGGCGGCAGCGGCGCCGGCTTGGACGTCCTCTGCATCGGCGCAGATGTCGCTAAATAAAATATTTCATAATCCTGCCCAAATCCTCTAATCACCATGACAACAGGCAGCAGGGAGCCAGCGAGTGGTGGTGGTGGTGGTGTGTGGACCCCCACCCTCTCCTCTCCTCTCCTCTCCTCTCCTCCCCTGCTCCCTCTTTCCCCTTAATGTTATTTGTGGAATTTTGGGGGCCGTGCTGTCTGACTTGTTGTTCCTTTGGTTAGTTTATTAACTGCACCTCTGTACTCATCGCACTTACTTGCAGGGGGGGGGGTGAAGTCATTTTTCGACTTTGTGTCGGAGTCGAGGGAGCTCGTTGGTCTCTTAAGAGCTCCGAGTAGGAACTTCTAGTTGATTTGTCTTGGCTCGTGTTCTTATCCTTTGCTCCCAAGGGGCAGCCAGCCGTATCACGGCTCCGCAATTTTCCTTCTCCCCTCTCTTTCTTTTTTGTTAAGAGAGCTTCAGAATTCAGGACAAGCAGTCAAAAAAAAAAACATGAGTCAACCCATACATATATATATATATATCTTGTGAACTCTCGAGCACTCCCTCCCCCTCAGCGCCTCTTCTCCAACCTACTTGTTGAGCCTCTTCCATCCTGCCAGTCGGCGTCCAGCGGCTGCGAAAGGTGTCGAGAAACGCGACATCACGACAGTTTCGGGGCACCTGCACGACACTCGCACGCGCACACGCGATGAAAGAAGAACACCGGCGCGCACACGCTCGCACGCAGAGGAGCCTCTGCACTGTGATAGGATAATGGAGGTGATGACCTCATGGGGGTGAAAGGACCTGTTGCCTGGTAACAGTGTGAGTAACAGCAAGGGGGTGGGGGGGGGGGTAGTATTCATATCAGCTCCAAGTGTCTTCCTGTGCGCGCGTGTGTGTGAGCGTGCCTGTGTGTGTGTGTGTGTGTGTGTGTGTGTGTGTGTGTGTGTGTTATTGACCAGTGGCAGGGAGGAAGATGACCTGCACACACTCTGACCGTTGCGCGCGCGTGCGTGCGTGCGTGCGCGCGCGACAGATTTCGCCTGTCACACACCCTGTGTAAACACTTCCCCGCCGTCGGGAGCGTTTCCTCTTTTTTTTTTTTTTTTTCTTTCCTTCTTTCTTTTTTATCACCTCCTCTTCCTCCGCTCGCTCTCGCGCGCTCGCTCGCTCGCCCGGACGTGTTGTGCCAGACATAAATAATTCACTCCTCCTCATCTCCTTTTCTCTCTCTCTCTCTCTCTCTCCCTCTCGCTCCCTCGCTCTCTCCCTGCAGGTATTCGGCCCCAGATTATGAATGGGCCTATGCACCCGCGCCCCCTGGTGGCGCTGCTGGATGGGCGCGACTGCACCGTGGAGATGCCCATCCTCAAAGACCTGGCCACGGTGGCCTTCTGCGACGCCCAGTCCACGCAGGAGATACACGAGAAGGTGAACCTAGCTCTCTTTTCAGGAGCTTTCAGGAGCTCGGCCGCGTCACCAGAACCTTGAATTCGCGCCATCAAAACTCTTTATTTTCTCAAACTGTCTGAGCATTTATTTATTTTATTTTTTTAATTTTTTTTTAATGTGCTTTAATTAACTTTCACTGCTCCTTGTTGATTTGCTGTCAATTTCCACGCCCTCACTTTTTACGCGCCAACCTGGAGCTCTTAACGTCATTAAGTCGTGCAGATTATTTATTTTTTTCCAGTTCTGCCTCGCCTCCCAGTCGAGAAAAATAATTAAAAAGGGAAATAAAACTACGTCGTGGGCAGATGGTCGTGCGACTTTTACACGTTCAGAGAGTGGGGTGGGTGTGTGTGTGTGTGTGTGTGTGTGGGGGGGGGGGGGGCGTCTTCAAAATCTTTGAATTTTATTTACAAGCCGGTTATGGGGCCGTAAAAGAACGAGAGCATTAGCGCCTCTCCAAACGGATCAAGGCGGCGACAAAATTAGGAAGCGGGAACTTTGGTGTAAAAACGCAATTAAGCCGCTCACTTTCGAGACGCGATAAAAAGTGCTAACGGTTGGTTCCCTTCCTCCTCGGCGCGCCGTTCAATCATTTCCCCCCTCGGCTCTTCAGCTATAATGGCTTCATCACCGAGTCTGATCCCACCGGGTGCTGCAGTGCCGCTTTGTTAAGTAAGGAGGAGGAAGAGGAGGAGGAGGAGGAGGAAGAGGAGGCCTGTAATGGAATCGCAGCAGAAACTGTTGCAGACCCCTTTTGTCTTTTTCTTTTTTTCTTTTTTTCTTTTTTTTTACCGTCTTCGTACTTCAGTTGCGAAAGGCCGCAGGGTTTTTATGTCTCCGTCTAAAAACGGAAAAATAAATTTCCTCGCAGTGTGTTAAAAAAAAAAAGAAATAGGTGGGGGGGGGGGGGGGGGAAATAAAAAGGCGCTAAATCTCGTCTTAAATTCTTCAAGACCTTCGACGCGTCGGCTCGATAATTCACCCGGCCGGCCGTCTCGCCGCGTTAACGATGGGAATTTAAAGGTTGCAGCCACTCTCGTTGACGGCGCGCACGGGCACGTACGCAAATAATCTCTGTCTACAAAGATTGTGTCGTATTTACACATCGCACACACACACACACGCACACACACACACACACACACACACACACACACACTGAGCAGCCATCTGGGAGAATGGATGTTGGCAGCTTTCCCATAACCATAACTGTTCAGCAGAGGGTACAGATGGGGCACTCTGCACACACTCTGCACACACTCTGCACACACGCACACACACACACGTTTCCAAGTTCCAATAGTAACACACTCTTCACGTGTTTTTTTTTTTTCTTTTCTTTTTTTTGTCATGCACTGGCTGCAGGGGAGCAGATGTCGTGTAAAATCTGCACCACAGTGACTCTCAGAGGGCCCCGACTGCAGGCCAGCGGTGACCTGCAGCTTTAACTGCGCCCCCCTACTGAGCGCGTGCTGAAAAGAACACTTTAGGAAAAAAAAAAAAAGCACTCAAAGTCTGTTAAGTCATTGCACTTCTTTTTTCGTGAGATTTCTGAAAATGCCGAAAAGATAAATCATTGTTTTTTTTGTTTTTTTTTAATTGAAAGCCGTCACACAAACATTGTTCTCAATGATTCCGCACGTCGCCTCAGCTGAACAGTCAGGCAGGACCCCGGAGGCTGTCGGAGGAATGCCAGTCATACGAAATCAAGCTTCTGATGGATTTATTTAGCAGCATTTCAGGCACGCATCTCAATTCAGATGAAGCCGACGCGTCGCTAGAAAAGTCGCAGCGTCTGTGTCGCGCACGGGTGAACCTCGGCGCTCAGGAATTTCTCTGTGAAGCTGCAAATGCTCAAAGCTCCAGCAACAGACAACAAACAAACAAACAAACAAAGAAAAAAAAAAAAAACCCTCCAACAACAAAGCGGCGCTCTGCATTGCCGCTGTCAGTTCCCTTCGCTGATGTTGCAACACGCCAGAAGAGAATCAACCCTGTTCTGGTCGTTGGACAAACAGCCCGAGGATGTGACGCGTCAGCTTTTAAAAAAAAAAAAAAAAAGAAAGAAAGAAAAGAAAAAAAAGAAAAAGAGGCTCTGAGAAGAAAAGCGACCAGTGAAACCGGTTTGCTCACTTGTCCTTCACCCTTTGCAGGAACCTGCTGCCCATTTATATTCTGATTGGCTGTCACGGTGTCAATCTCAGCCCTGCTTCCATCCACAGCTTTTGCGTTTTTTGCATTGAGTTTAATTATATTGAGAGCTCTATCCGAACCTCCCCTACCCCCCGGTAAACACACAACGTCGGGGTGGGGTGGGGTGGGGGGGTTTCATGACTATGGTAATGTGGCTCGATGAGCGCGGCGCAGCCGGCGGCGGCTGCCGCTGTGTTTAAAGCTGTTGCCAAGCAGCCGCAGCTCGGAGCCGCGTCTCGTTTACGGCCCCTGGCTCTCTAACTGGCTGTCAGTCTGCATTACGGACCCAACCCATCCGCACCGCCCTCGTTCTGCATGCAGTCCAAATGAAGCGCCGCTGCCGCCGCCTCCGCCGCTGAGCGGGAGCCGGTCCTGGCCAGAGTTCTCGTGAAGGGAAACTGCACCGGGTTTGCTCAGTCTGACCATCCGCAACCGCTGACGATGATGCGGCAAAACAAAACTTATTTATATATACACAAGTATGGAAAATTTATTCAGGAAAAGGGGGGGGGGGGTTATCACGAACAACCACCTACGAACAACCTTGAAAAGTTTCCGCATCTCTATGACCAGGGTCAAATTATGGCTCAATGTAAGTGATGAAATCAAGCAAAGCCCACGTATCAGTCAGGTCATAGAAAGTACAAAAGTATATTGTTTAACAGATAGAAGGGATAAAGGTCAATTTTGATGGTCATGCACGACAGCTGACTCAATACTGTTGATGATAATGCATTATTAATGACATACTGATGGGAGACGGATGAGCTTATTTGTGATTATATATGTGTATATAATTATATGTAATTAATAATTAATAATTATATGTAAGTGTACACACATATATATATATATACATATATATATATACACATATATGCATGTGTGTGGATGTATATGTATGTGTGTAAATATGTATTTACTTTTATCTATCTTTTCTGTGTTTTATTCTATTAATTTTGCTTCCTTGAATATTCTTTCTGTATTATTTTATGTGAAGGAATTCTTTAATAGCATTTAGGAAGCCTTTTCAAATTTGAATACTTAAAAAAACAAAAAACAAACAAAGGCTGCAGGAAGTTGAGCAAGCGAATCTCTATTGACGGCGCTGTTTTTCCGACAGGTGCTGAACGAGGCGGTCGGCGCCATGATGTACCACACCATCACGCTGACCAGGGAGGACCTGGAGAAGTTCAAGGCGCTGCGCATCATCATCCGCATCGGCAGCGGCTACGACAACATCGACATCAAGGCCGCCGGGGAGCTCGGTGAGGGAGAGGGGTGGAGGGGCAGAAACGCACACACGCTCGCGCGCTCTCACTCTCGGTGACGAGACAGACAGAAATATTAAAGAGAGATTTTTCGCATCAGAGAAGCAAAGCTCTTGATGTCTAAACCAAAGACGAGTCTTCCAAGATTTAGTCGGCGACGCAAAGAGAATGTGCGATGAGGGGATGAGGGACGTGCAGCCAGATGCTCCTGCTGTTCTGAAGCCACGTCGCTCTCTTGGCTCTTTCAACACGTGTCGGATCGGAGAGGGTTTAGCTCCATTTCCTGTTTACGGATGTTCATCGCTACTCCTGTCGACTCACGGCGAATCGGAACTCCTCAACTTCTCCCCCTCCTCCTCTCCCCCCCTCCAGGCATCGCCGTCTGCAACATCCCCTCGGCGGCCGTGGAGGAAACGGCCGACTCCACGCTCTGTCACATCCTCAACCTGTACCGGCGAAACACCTGGCTGTACCAGGCCCTCCGGGAGGGCACGCGGGTCCAGAGCGTGGAGCAGATCCGGGAGGTGGCGTCGGGCGCGGCCCGGATCCGGGGAGAGACCCTCGGCCTCATCGGGTTCGGTGAGCGGGTTCACTTTTTCGCGGTTTCACCGAGAGGAGTGACATGATGCGGAGGTTTATTGTGTTAATGCAAAAAAAAAAAGATAGTTTTAGAAGTGTTTGATCATTTGAATTTGAACAGTTATATTCTGTTCGGCTAAATTTAAAGTGTAGATATTTGTGTCAAAGTGTAGGGAGTAAAAGTAAAAAGTAAAAAAAAAAAAAATACTCTAAAAATCTAATCAACTACAGTAACAAAGTATTTGTACTTCCCATCTCTGCAGCTGACTGTAAGCTAGATGCTAACAGCAGGACTGTCACATCTCATCTAACTGGAAAACTTTGAGAAAATAAGTTTAGAAATGTTCCTTTCTTGAAAAAACAAAATATTCTGACACACCATGAAAAGACTGAGGGATGCTCACAGGGTCTCATGCCTGCTCCACCGTTTCCCTCCTCCCTCCCTCCCTCTCTCCCTGCACCAGGCCGCTCCGGCCAGGCGGTGGCGATGCGCGCCAAGGCCTTCGGCTTCACCGTCATCTTCTACGACCCCTACCTCCAGGACGGCTTGGAGCGCTCGCTGGGCGTCCAGCGCGTCTACACGCTGCAGGACCTGCTCTACCAGAGCGACTGCGTGTCCCTGCACTGCAACCTGAACGAACACAACCACCACCTCATCAACGACTTCACCATCAAACAGGTTAGGGGGCAGCGTGAGCTCGAACAAACGGACTTTAAGCTAAATGACAGCGACGTGATCTGATGATCTGATTGGCTGGCCTATTAAAAAAAAAATCGATGGATTACGCCAGAGAGTGATGCGTCACTCTCTGTCACCCCACCCTCATAGTTGGATGCACTCTCTGTGTAGGCGAACGTTCAGTAGTGTTTAAATGGAGGCATCCTGCCGTTTTCTTTTTTGTTCCCCCCCGCTGCACTCGCTGTCATCTTGGCTGCACGTGTTCCTCTGATGGCAATTTCCCTTCATAGGTTGTTTGAAGGCGCTTTTAATAAGCTGTAACAGCAAAAGAGCCGGGAAACACTGAAACACCGCAGAGCGTTTGGAGGAATTCCAGCGGGTCGAACCGACAGGGAGGAGCAGAGGGTGGGCGGGGCCAAGGGGTGGGACCTCTTTTTAGCATCACTTCTTCTCCTTTATTGCCCTCACATCAGCGCCAATGCAGGCAGCGTCTCCAAACCGTGTGGGTGAGCGCGCGAGTGGTTGGGGCTCCGGAACTGTTTTAACAGATGTCAGTTTAATGTTGAAGTAACAGCCTGGAGCCTGTTAAATCGCAACAGCTTGACGGTCGACTCAGTTATTACCCATTTATAGTCCCCTCAGCACTTGTACAAGATTAATTTATGGATTCCAACCGGAGCTAAAGGCTGCCGCAAATTGAAAATATAGATTTTTCTTTTTTTTAATTGCGCTTTCATCCCCGATCTCTGCTCCCACCTGGAGGACGTCGGTGGAACTGCAGCTCCATCACCCATTTTTACCACCCACAAACTGCTTTTTTTTTTTTTCTTCTTCCAGGAAGTGAAGACTTTGCAGGGTTTTTTTCAGGTGACATCAAACAGGGGGCTAAATACGCCGTTTCCTTCACATCTCCAGAGTTTTAATAATTAATGCTGCAAGGCTGCTCCGCTTAAGTGCAGGAAGGAAAAAGTAAAGATCTGAAAATTGATGTGCTACACAGGGCCTTGAAATATTGATGTTGTGTCTGTGCGTGTGTGTGTGTGTGTCTGTGCGTGTGTGTGTGTGCAGATGCGTCAGGGGGCTTTCCTGGTCAACTCGGCGAGGGGCGGCCTGGTGGACGAGAAGGCCCTGGCTCAGGCCCTGAAGGAGGGGAGGATACGAGGAGCGGCCCTGGACGTGCACGAGTCGGAGCCGTTCAGGTGAGAGAACCTGCGCTGCGGGGGGAGAAAAAAACCCGACGACTTGAAGAAGGTTGCGTCGACGTCTCGCCCAGCGTTGCACGTCGCCGCTGAGTTTACGTCATCGTATTTTACTGGATTTCTTTTTTCTGCTCCACCCCGCCCCGCGGGAGCAGTTTTTCTCAAGGTCCGCTGAAGGACGCCCCCAACCTGATCTGCACCCCCCACACCGCCTGGTACAGCGAGCAGGCGTCGCTGGAGATGCGGGAGGCGGCCGCCACCGAGATCCGCCGAGCCATCACGGGTAACGTCTCTGGAGAGAGACGCCGCTCTCCAAACATCACCAACCTGCACACTGACAAACAAGTTTTTTATTGCGATATTTAGGTTTTGCGCAAATTCTAAGGGTCATCGAAACGCAGCTAATGTTGTCAGTAACAATAAGGAATTGAACTTGAAGCGAATGGAATCGGAATTGAATTGAACGTAGCCGCCTTCCGTCTCTCTTAGCATTTTCACCCTCTTCCTTTTCCGCTGACCTCTGACCTCTCGACCCCCCCTCTCCGGCAGGCCGCATCCCCGACAGCCTGCGCAACTGCGTCAACAAGGAGTTCTTCGTCACCTCGGCGCCCTGGGGGATGCTGGAGCAGCAGCAGCAGCCGCAGGTTCACCCCGAGATCAACGGCGCCGCCTACAGGTAGGGGGCGGGGGACGATTCTGATGTGGTTTTTTTTTGGCAAGCCGGGGCCCTGACGAGCTTCCAGGCTGCCCGCTGTTCATGTTGTCTCAACCACCATTGCACTGCTTCTCTCACACAGCCGAGTGAACCAAACCATGGTACAGGCCATAGCAACGGGGGGGATGCAAGACAAATTATATTCCTAATTCCCAACAAGGTAAATGAACCAAACGGGCCCCCGTGGAAAGTGAAACCAGTCGTCTCACCATCAGTGGAAAATCCCTCCGTGTCCAGTCTGTAGCCCCTTCTCTGCTCCACACACACACACACACACACACACACACACACACACACACTCTCTCTCTGAACTGCACCTCATCCCACCTCACCCACCCCTCCCCTCCGGAGAAAAGAGTTCCGGATATCACGGCGGCTGTTCGGCGAGTCTCCGGCTCGTCGCATGAGACTCCGACGAGTGTGTGCTCCCTCGCTTTTCTCCCCCCCCCCCCAGCCCCTCAGAGCATCATCTCACCCCTGTTACCCAAGTTTTTTTCAGTTTTTTTTCTTTCTGTATTGGCGGGAAGACTTTACACTGCCAGAAATGATTGAGTTATTTTTCTGTATTGGCAGGGAAACTTTAAGTCGAAGGGCTCAGTTTTGCTCGTGTGTGGACAAACTTCACTCGGGGGCCGAGGTGGTCGACCTCGTCAGTCCAATCAGAGACTCAAGCAGAGGAATCTCTCTCTCTCTTTTTCTCTCTCTCTCTCTCTCTCTCTCTCTCCTCCAGATTCCCTCCCGGCGTGGTGGGCGTGGCCCCCGGCGGGATCCCGGGGCCCCTTGAGGGTCTAGTGCCAGGGGGGGTGGCCATCAGCCACGCCCTGCCCCCCGGCACCCACCACCCGTCGCAGGCCACCTCCCCCAACCAGCCCCCCAAGCACGGCGACCCCATGAGAGAGCACAGGACTGAGCCGTAGTGTGGGGAGGGGAGGGGGGCGGGGCTACAACACCGACCGGGTGACCCCCCCCCCCCCCCTGGCCCCCCAACCAACCCTCTATCCCTCCATACCCCCCCACCATCAGGGGGGGGGCGACATTTCACATGGCGTGAAACCTTTTTTTGGCTTGATGAGAGACGTGACAGCGGACTCTTTAACACACACACTCACACACACATTCACGCACAGGCGACCAAGTGAGCCGCCATGCCCAGATGGGGATGGACCGTCTGGGGTCGAGCTCCGACGCGTCTCAAACTTTTTCCTCTCCGTGTTTCTCTTTGATGGAGGTGGCGTTCAGTTCAGTTTTTGGTTTTTTGGGTTTTTTTCCCTTCCCGTCTCTTCACCGTTTTCAGAGTCGGTTTCAGCCAAACCTCTCCTCAC
Organism: Nelusetta ayraudi; assembly: GCF_046127955.1. Classification (NCBI taxonomy): domain Eukaryota; kingdom Metazoa; phylum Chordata; class Actinopteri; order Tetraodontiformes; family Monacanthidae; genus Nelusetta; species Nelusetta ayraudi. Next base: position 1,916,082 of record NW_027466106.1, read on the forward strand.
TTCTGGGACCCTTTGCCTCGAGCAGGGCCGAGCTTTCAAGGGACAGTGACTCAATAAACCTTTCATCAAGCCTCCTCTTCCTCTTCCTCTTCCTCCTCCTCCTCCTCCTCTGACTTTTTCCAAGTTTGTGTTCCTGTTGTTTTGTTTTGTTTTTTACCCTCTCTTTTCTTCTGTTATATTCTTTTTTTTCTGTGTTTCTTTGAAAGCAACTCTTTGTTTCTCTGCGTGTGGAAATGAATGGATCGACAACTATTCGTGTGTTAAACTGGCAAAATAAAAGTGATCAGCTGGTGGTTGTTTTGGCCCCTGAATGTAGAGCGGAAGTGCAGGGCCTTGTGTTGTTTCCACTTTCTCATGAGAATAATTATAGAAAAATAATTCTGTCAATTCCGTCTGGCAAAGAGAAAGACGATTTTATTTTTATTTTTTTGGTTTGAGATTATAACATTGGATTAAATGTTGCTTAAATGATTAAATGTTTCCAAACGAGGTACCCACAAAGTACAATTATCCCCCCCCACCCCCCCACCAACCTGTGTGCAGCCAAAGGACCTGCCCCGCTGCCCCGCACCAGCTAATGTGTAAAACTATATAAAAAAAAAATGAAAACAAATCTCTCAGGAAAAAAAATATTGACCTTTAAATATGTTCAATTGTCAACAAGAAAAAGAAAACGAACCAAGTCTGGCTCATTGTTTCTCATGTTTCCAACACTTTCTCCATCGTGGTTATTTTTTTTTTATTATGATTATTATTATATATAAATATATCAGATGTCTGTTTTTTGATGTTGGAGGTTTTCAGTCCTGTTAGATTTGTATTGCCTTGTTAAATGTTCTTATAATCATAGTCTTATGTGAGCGAGGCCGCCCTCTCCCCTCCCTCTCTCCCGCTCTCTCTCTCTTTCTCCCCACCGTCTCTTTGTTTTGCGCTCCGTCGGAGGAATCGTCCAATCATCGTCCATCTCCCCTCCTCTTCTGCTTCCTTTTCAGCCCCCCCACCCCCACCCCCCCACGACGTTAGCAAGAGAGAGACGGCTGCTAGCAGATGGTTTGGTTTTTAGTGTGAGTGTTGTTTGTATTTGTTTTTTTCTCGTACAAGGTGAACATATAGCATACAGTGCAGCTGGAAACAATAAATAAAACTTACTGTTCTGAAAGATGATTGGACTTTGTGCGATATATTTCAATGTTCAGGTTGTTTTAAAGGTCCCGTACGAAGCTATGTTTATTTCTCCGCCTGCAGGATTAAAATGGAACAGGCTCATTCATTAATTGGCATTAATTCTCCAGGAGACGGAATGATTAGCCCTCTGTTTACAGCCTCTTCCTCTGCAAGGCTCATTGACAGGCCACAGATATTGTTGGAAAACATTTATAAAGTTGTTTTGACATCTAATGTTGCCCTCAAGTCGGACAGTGTTGGCCCTTATTTTCCAAGTCTGAGAGTTTATTTATTGATTGATAGTGTATTTCATTCATTCATCATTCATCATTCATCTTCTATACCTGCTTATTCCTATTCAGGGTCACGGGGGTCTGCTGGAGCCTATCCCAGCTGTCTTAGGGCGAAGGCAGGGTGACACCCTGAAGTCGCCAGTTCATCGCAGGGCCACATAGAGACAGACAACCATTCACACTCACATGCACACCTACGGACAATCTAGAATGTTCAATTGACCTCACATGCATGTTTTTGGACTGTGGGAGGAATTGAAATTGTAATTTTAATTCATTCAACATCATTCCCAATTCATATTTAATTGAATGATATCACTCAATCATATGAATTAATCAATTCATTTGTTTAACTTTTTTTGAAATAACCTTTCAAGATATCGGATGATTATATATTATCTTATATTTTTATCCCACTAGAGGGCGCAGCAGGAATCACGTTTTTAGAAGGGCCTAATGTGTGAGAATGAACAGCGTCTCATGGCCATGAAGCTTCTTGTAAACACTTGTTTCCTGGTCTCTCTCTCTCTCTCTCTCTCTCTCTCTCTCTCTCTCTCTCTCTCTCTCTCTCTCTCTCTCTCTCTCTCTCTCTCTCTCTCTCTCTCTCTCTCTCTCTCTCTCTCTCTCTCTCTCTCTCTCTCTCTCTCTCTCTCTCTCTCTCTCAGGCTCTCTCGAAACGCGGTGGCATAGTTGTGGACCTGCAAATGCTAATGACAAGTGAATGAAACCATTTTAATTCCCCGTCTTATGACAGGAATGTTCACAAAACACAAGAATGCAACAGTTCCGTTGGACATTCAAAAAGTTTTTTTCTCTTTAATTGATTTTCCTTATTTTGCCTGGTTCTTTTTTTGTTTGTTTGCTTTTTTTTTTTTTTGCGATACACTCTATAAGTGATGTCAGGCCTAAAACCACAAACCATCGTAGTCACAAATGCAACTATTGCATAAATACAAAGCAACACAGAGGTGTGACGCTCCAAAGGTGTGAGCAGGGTGAGACACGGGAGGGAGGACACAGTACAGCCAAGGGGAAAAAAAGAAAAAAAACAGTCACAGCAAAACAAAGTAACAACAACGCATGTGTGAGTGTGTGTCTTTTTTTGTCAGCTTTGGTTTTATATGTCATGGTCTCTCACAACGACCTTAACTTAAAACTTAACAAGTGTTTTTTTGTTTTGTTTTTACATGATGAAAAACAGCCGTGAGCTCGTGTGTACCGACAACAAAAGGTGATGGAGGAAGGAGGGGGTGGGGTGGGAAAACAAACAGGAAGTAGATGAGACGGCTTTAAATGTTTCCCGCGCTCGCCACCTGCCCAAAAAAAACCCAAAATTAAAAAGCACCAGATTTTTAGGCATCCGCAATGAGGTACTAAAAATCGCACACTGGTTCGTTTCCGCCGCAGCGACAGTGTTTCTTAACGTCCACAGATTTTTGGAGACTTCTTCTTTTTTTTTTTTTTTTAACACGAGAAAAAAAAAATCCACACCGAAAAAAAAAAAAAAAGTAAAATCATGTACAGAAAAGCAGAATGCTTCCAAACAATAAATATGTCGAATAAATTCAAGCCAACGAGAAATAAAATAACACCCTGCACACGTCTCAGTCCGATCAAAGTGAAACAACAAATGACAAACCAAACGATCCCACGTCGACGTCGGTGCGCTGAAGACTCGGTGAGCGGAGATCGGACTCGTAAAGGGACAGAACGAGAGAAAAAAAAAAACAACGGAAAAATCCCTTTTCAAGAGCTTCATAAAACGACTTCTATTCAAGCAATGGTAATATAGTTTCATAGAAATGTTTTTGTAAATGTGCAGCGCGTGTTAATGAGGATTAAATTCATTTACTATCTCACAATCTCTGGTTGTCTAAAGATATTTATTGGCTTCGTCCCTGCTCGTTGGGAAAACAAATAAAATAAAATAAAATAAGAAACAAAAAGGACCAAAATAAACGCTAAAGAAGCTCCAGCGCGTCTGGAGAAAAGAACAAAAGTGTCAAAAAGATCAATTTTGGAAGTGTGCTTTAGTCAGTGCCCACACTGGACGCATATAAAGTGTTGATCTGAGTCAATGCTGGTATATTTGCTTCTTCTTTTTCTTGTTAAACAACCACATGCATTTACATCTACGGATAAAGATTCATTTTCAACCTCTTCTCTTTTTTGTACATTTGAAAAAAAAAAAAAAAAAAAAAACGGAAAACGAGTCAAAGGGTGATTTGCATTCGTAAACCTCCACTTCTCCGCCACGCGTGTGCGTGCGCGTGTGTGTGAGTGCGCGTTTTTTTGTGTGTGTGTGCCGTGCAGCGGCCGAGTCCGTCTCTCTCTCGCCCGCTCTCTCTTTCTCTCTCTCTCTCTGGCTCGTCCGGGTCCGAGTGTTAGAGTGCGTTCTGTCCCGACTTTCCTGCGTCTCCTTCACAGTTTGTCCGTGAACGGAAAATTGAACGGAAAAAAAAACCCCGAGAGTGGGGGAGGGAGGAGGAGGGAGTCCGGCTCCCTCCCTGCCACCCCCCGCCCCACCCTCCCGCCGCTGGGCTCACTCCTCCTCCTCCTCCTCCTCCTCCTCCTCTTCCTCTTCGTCATCGTCGTCCTCCTCCTCCTCGCCGTCGGACAGGGCGGCGCAGGGCCGGATCTGCCGGTAGCCGTCCAGCCACTTCTCCACCATCTGCGTGACCAGCGGGTGGTTGCGGCGCCGCGAGCTCTTCTGCAGCGCCACCAGCACGCCGCCCTCCGTCACGCAGCAGTCCAGCCACTCGCGCAGCAGCCGCTCCTGCTGCTCCTCGTTGCCCATCTGGGAGGGCGGGGGAGGAGGAGGAGGAGAGGGAGGGAGACAAAATGTGGACAGTCCACGTTTGAGGAACAGAACAAAAAAAGTTGGATCTCGTATTGTTCTGGTAATACGTCCTGGTAATAAATAAATGAATAACTGAATATATATGTATTCACACATATGTATATGTGTGAATATAAATGTACACATACATGAACATATACATATATATACACATGGGGATAAATATGTATATTTATATATATATATGTATATATATATATATATATATATATATATATATATATATATATATATATATGTATATATATATATATATATATATATATATATGTATATATATATATATATATATTTAAGCATCTTTTTTTTTGTTGCAAGGAGGCCATAAACAACGGGCTAAATCATTTTTCTGACACAATCTGCTAGTTTTTTTTTCCAAATACCCATGAACAAGTGCAATATGGGACCTTTAAAAACAGTTAAACATTTGAGGGGCGGCAGGAGAAGGGGGAGAGGCGGGTGGCTCCTTACTTCCTGCGCCGACAGGAAGTGAATGTGGAGCAGCTTCCTCTCGCTGTCGACCAGCGGCAGGAAGGTGACGGTCACGTCGTCGTCCGTGTTGAGGTTGGCGCCCGCGCCGCGATTGTCGAAGCCGTCGTTCTCCATGGCGACCAGCGCTGAAAAGTGTCCCCGCGTGTAGCCCAGAGCGATGGGGCTCTTCCAGCAGAAGCTCTGCTCCCACAGCAGCGGCAGGTACACGCCTGCAGGGGGCGGCAGAGGGCACAGCGGCTGTCACAAAGACTGCAAAGACTGCTTTTTTCTGTTGGCTCGGTTACGTCCTGTCGTCATGCAAGACAAAGGTTTTCAGAATGTGTCCGTAATTCAAGACCAGGCAGGGGCAAACTACGGCCCAGGGGCCATATGCGGCCCGTTAAGCTTTTTAATCCGGCCCGCCGAACTTGAAGAAATTATAGTAATAGTGAGTAAATTATAAAATAGCTGTATTTCACACATTTTTTTCCCCCAGTGTATTAACAGTAATTTCAATGAAGAACTAAATACTATCAATGATGGCCACCAGCTTTGTCCAATATTTACCCACCGAGTGGTTTTAAATTCGAAAAATGTCAAATAAAAGAATCCAATTGTCTTATGAAAGAACTTTTAGAACTGGAACTTCAGTTAAACTACCTGTTGCTAATTACACCACTTGGGGCATTGTTTGGAACCTATGTTGCTTTTGAATTGTGCGAAAAACAAACAAGAGAATCTAATGTAGCAGAACGGCAGAAAGCTTTGAGAAGGAGTTTTGTTTTGTTTTGTTTTTTTGCAGCCTACTTGTTCTTGTTTACGCTCGGCCGCTGGCGACGACGCCCTAACAACGGGCCAGTGTTGAAGGGCAGGATCACATCGAGGCGAAACAAGAAGAAGCAACACAATACTCACAGTGTCCCAGTCTCGTGTTTCGCCTCATGAACACCTCCGTAACCAGGCTGCCCTCCGCTCCCAGTAACCACCGTGGGGAGGGGGGAGTTTTTAACTGGGTTCACCTGTGTGTGTTTCACATTTCACTCCTGGCGACCATAAATCACGGGTCCATAACATGGGGCTTTAACCGCCAGCCAGCACGGGCGGCCATTACGGGGCCGCTTTCATCCGTCCTCGGTGCGGCATCGGGCCGCAGGGAAACTGACCCAGGGCCAGTTTCACTGCTGGCTGCAGCCGGAGCCTGATTATCTGACGGCTTCTAATGGTTTACATGTGTGTGTGTGTGTGTGTGTGCGTGTGTTTTTGATGTGCATAATACGAGCGCTCACCTTGAAAGCGCGTGTACCCGAGCGTCTCGCCGCGGAAGCTCTTGTAATACTTCACTCCGTAGACGATGATGGGCCTTCGCAGAATGTGTGCAAGAACAAAAATGTGGGTCTGCTCCAGGCTGGATCCCGGCTGCAAAGAGTAAAACGCAACATTGTGAAGGAGCAAAAAAGATGCAAAATTTAATAATTTTTTCTCTGCCGAGCCTGTCAGAGAACTCTAGTAGCTCGTCTTTTCCTCCCTTTGCCTGCTTCACGTGTCAGGGTTCAAACACAGTGCGCTCGTGTTGGAAATAATCCCTTTGTGACATCACAACGGACAGTTCTAGCTGATCGCTAGGAGTGTGTATGTGTGTGTGTGCTGCGAGCTCTGGCGCCTTGTTGTCTCTTTCCAAATACGTAGAGGGTGTCAGTTTCAGCAGAAGGCAGTTAACAGAGGGCTAAATATGTTGTTTTGCTTTTTTTGCATTACTAATCATGCAGGAACCGCCCTGATGGATTGGGATTACTAATCTGCTGGATTGATGGATATTAGATATTAGATCTTGTCTTTGGAAAGCTTCAACAGATTCTCATTATTATTTTTTTTTATGGTTTTGCTTTGTTGTAATATTCTGTAGCAACCTTCAAGCCACCCTTGTCTTGTCTTGTCTTGTTCTTGTTTATCTGTCTTGGTCTATTTTTTTTTTGCATTGTACCATTACGGTCCGTGTCTTTATTGTTAGGACCATTCAGGGTTAATTAAAAAAAAAAAAAAACCTAGACTGGACAATGTGTGTATTATGGGGACCTGTAATCACAGGACAACCACTCCGAGTGTAAGAGCCTAAACTGTGCGATGGCAATTATGGTGAGCACGGTGAGGTCAAGAGGTCGCCGAGCCAAGCAGTGCAGAGTGCTGACGAGCGGCAGGATACTCTCAGCTGCGGCGGTGCAGACAAACTGCTGCAAGTGCGGCAGAGCTTCCTGCATTATTCAAACATCCTAACAGCAACATCTCAGTTCCGGATTGTTGCAATTCCTTTGTGTGCGTGTGCGTGCGTGCGTGTGTGTGTGTGTGTGCATACCTGACTGGCGAGCGAGAGGATGAAGGCCCAGTCCTCCTGCCACTGCTCCTCCCGCAGGGAGAAGTGCAGGCCAAAGCTCTGGGAGTACCAGGACTCCCACTCCTTCCAGCGAGTGTAGAACCTGCACGGCCGCCGAGCAAAATGAAGTTAGAGGAACGGCAAAGATCTCAGAGAAAAAAGAGCAGCAGGACACGGAGGACACGCGGAGGCAAGAATAAAAGCTTGAGAGGAGAAGGGAGGAGGAGGAGGTGGAGGAGGAGGAGAGGTCAGAGAAGAAAACGAAGAGGACGTAGAGGAGGAGAGGACCAGTTCCAAAGATCTGAAGTGTATCAAAAAAAAGGAGGGTAAGATGAGCCGGGTGGGTGGTGGGCGGTGCGCGGTGGGGGGGGGGGGGGCAGAAAGAAAAGAGCGATGACGGCAGCACTTGAGGAGATGAAAGGAGCCGATACATTCAGCCAGTCTGGCCTCATTCTGCACAAAGGGACGGCCTGGACGCAGGGGAGTCTGCCAGAGGATGGCTGGAAGGATGGGTGGATGGATGGATGGATGAGTAGACAGATGGGTGGATGGATGGATGGATGGATGCATGGATGAGTAGACAGATGGGTGGATGGATGGACGGATGGATGGATGGATGGATGGACAGGTGGATGGATGGACAAGTAGATGGATGGATGGGTGGAAGGATTAATGAGTGGATGGATGGATGGATGAGTAGACAGATTGATGGATGATGGATGATGGATGAGTGGACGGATGGATGGATGGACTGATGGGTGGATGGGTAGGCGGGTGGGTGGATGGATGGATGGACAAGTAGATGGATGGATGGGTGGACGGATTAATGAGTGGATGGTTGGATGGATGGATGGATGGATTGATGGGTGGATGGGAGGATGGATGGACAGGTGGATGGATGGATGGATGGATGATGGATTGATGGATGGATGGGCGTATGGGTGGGTGGGTAGACAGATGAGGAGATGGATGGAAAGGTGGATGATAAGGGGATGGATGGGTGGGTGGGTGGATGAACAGCGGTGCCGAGGACTCACCAGTGGGAGCAGTCGTGCAGGCTGTCGTGCAGCGTCTTGCGCAGCACCGAGTCCTTGTCGTAGATGCCCCAGGTGGCCTGCAGCACCGAGTCCAGCAGGCAGTCGCCGGCCGTGCGGTTCCACAGGGCGTAGAGCCGGCTGTCCAGCCGCGTGCCCAGCTCCAGGGACCAGTTGATGATGGGAGACTCCTCCTCCAGCTCTGCACGGAGGAGGAGGGAGAGGATGTAGAGGAGGAGGAAGAGGTGGACGAAGAGGAGGAGGAGGAGGAAGAGAAACTGCAGTGAAGCCGCGATGCCTAGTTTTGCATTTTAATGGTGTCTTGCTTGCAAGAAATGTCAAAAAGCTGCTAACGCGCGCTTAAAACAGGGGCCGAGCCAAATCTGCACGCAGATCAACAAACGATGAGTCGGGCTTAACAAAAAAAAACAAAAAAACATAACAAAAACAGAATTCTGAAAATGTCACCACTAATGGGTTTTCCCTGTTCCCTTTTTTTTTTTTTTTTTTTTTAAACCTCAGTGTTCAGTTTTAAAAACGCCAAGCTTTACGGCCTGATCACAGACCACCGTGAAACCAAATAAATGGTGTTTCCAAGGTTGGAGCGAGTGCCTGTGATGTCTGAGCGCTCCGGATTCCTCCCAGTCCTCCCTCTCACCAAACGCTGCTCATAAATTCCTTCCTTCCTGCGATCATGTGCTTCAAATCTACACTGACTTGTTGTTTGTCCGCAGAGGCCCCCCACCCCCTTTTTTTTCTCACTCGGCCCGCGTCGTGATTTTCACTCGAGTCGAACCAAAGGGAGATTTTTACCCCCAGAAACAACAGGAATTTCATCCACTTACGACTGAGACAAACATCCAAGGAGAGCTCTGGCGACATTTTCTAATCCACGTAACCGTTGTTGAGTTTCACAGATTTAATGAACTCCACCTGGTAGAAGCCCACATATTGCTCATACGGGATCAAAACAAGCTCCAGGTCGACTAAGAAGAAACATTTAAAGGTCCGGTGTGTAATATTTGGCTTGATTTATGATTTTTATATTGGTAAAAAATCCATACACTGCCCATAAATACATTGATAACAGTTTATACTCGCAGTACAATAAAAGTAATGTGGTTTTCCCAACCTTGGAACAGTTCTCATATATATAAATAAAAATATACATCAGTCAGGGTCTTGCTCCCAGTTAGCTGCCATCTTGCACAGCCATATTTCTAAGGAAGCCCAGTGTGGACAATCCAGAAATTCGTGTGACTGCTCGCGTCTTCAAATAAACCAACAAAGAAGTCGGCGGAAGAGGTACCCAGGTTTGAGTGCACGGGCCACTGTAGTTCACTGGCAGGTTCAAGGGGGGGAGGGAGAGTGAAAGATACTGCAATCTAAAGTGTAACCACTTGATGTCACTGTTTCTTCTTCAAAATTCCAAATATTACACACTTAACCTTGAAGCCACAACATCCACTTTTAGGTGTCAACACTATTTTGACTGTGAAACTCTGGAACTGTTACATGGATCAGTCGATGTCAGTAGAGCCTTCATTGATTGGGTGAAATTCTGATTTGGACAACAACGTCCTTTGTTTGGTTTACAGACCTGCTTACTGGGCTGAACTACTGCCTCTAAAAACCAGAAGTGCTCGTGTTCCTTTTTTCTGCACGGGCTCCACGCTCTCGCATAAATTCTAAAGACCAGGCAAGCAGGTTTTAAACTGCTTTTCCAGCTCCTCTCCTCATCTGCAGACGGGTGCAGTGTTTTTCCTCTGGTTGCTTTATCAGTCTCCTGCAAACTGCTAACTCGGTTCACGGGGGCAACCAAAGCGAAGGTTTCCGAGATCACCGTGTGGTGTGAATGTGTGTGGCGTTGGGGAGAGCGGTGGGGATGAGAGGGATCCCTCACTGGGCTCGGGGCTGATTAGACCAGACGTGAGCAACGCACGCAACAACACGGTCAGAGTCGTCTGGCGGAGCGGCTGCAGCCGCGCTAACCGCTGGCCGGTCGGGAGGGAAAGTACAAGCAGCGCTACGCGACCGCAACTTTGGCGGAGACCCTGTTACTGAACACAAGTTTGTTACGGTTGGGAGGCTGCCTTCGTTCACACGCCTCCATTTGTGTGTGTGTGTGTGTGTACGCAAAGATTTAGTGACTGTCTCACCTTTCTGCACGTCTCGGTCCAGCACCTCGTCAAACAGCTTCTCCTGGACGGCGGGGGGCAAATCCTCGATGTCTGAGGGAGCGACACAAAACAAGAGACACGGTGGTGAATCACAGGAGCCGGGAGCTGAATCGAATGAGCCGTAAGGTGAATCGAACGAGTCGGGAGGTGAATCGAACGAGTCGGTGGTCGAGTGCTTTTGCACGTTTTCCCCCTCTCTTGGCTGAACCCAACATTGGTCCACACCATTAGAGCAGAAGTCTTGATAAAGAGCTGGGTTTTTTGCGTCAATTCTGAAGTAGTTTAAAAATATTAATTGATATCCACATATAAATCTAAAGTATTGATTTAGTTACATTAAATTGGATCAATGGCGATACTAACGCTGGTATCCCTACTTGGGATTGACACGCCTGCCGCTACTGTACGCCATGTTTTGTTCTGTGCTCGACGAGCCAAACAGAGACCTATTATTGAGCCGAGACAGACGAAAGCGTTGACGTTGTAGAAAATGAACAAGTCGAGAGTCGACGTCGTCTGGGGGGGAAAAAAAACAAACCAAACAAAACACAATCGTTCCACAGCTAAAAGTCCTTAGCTTAGCTTCCAGCGACAAAGCCGACCATAATAGCCACGCTCCGCACGACGACAATCAACTGCATTTGCACACAGTTACACGCAGCGACTGTGGCTAAGTATAGCTCGGTGACTGACAGTCGGCCGCCGCCGCAGCCGCCGTGCCCGCAGTGCACGAGAACAATGGCGAGACGGCGAGCCAGAGGTGGCCCTCGTCTTCTGGCAGCTGGAGACAGACAAGCGTGCCATTATCCCTCTACCATGCAAACGGCAACAAACTATTTCATGCGGCCCTCGGGTAAACAAAACGCTCATTCTGTCAAAGACGCTCGGCGAGTCAGAGGAGGAGGGGGAGGCCGTCCCTGTCACGTGGTTGCCGGGCGGAGTTCACAATTCCATCAGTCAGCTGTTTTTTGCTGGGGATTTAAAGCTATCAAAATCTCACCGGCTAGTGATAAGTTTACTGTACAATGTGACTGCAATGTGACTATTGATGGGTACTTCACACACACGCCTTCGCCTTTACATCAAGACTCAAGATCTTTATTGTCCTCATGCAGGAGCACAAGCAAACTTTTGAGGAGTCTCCCGGCTAACGTTGTTTCATTATATAGAAACAAAGCGGCCACAAGTGGGGGATAAAAAAAAACAAGATATGGAGGATAAGAGGCGCTCTGACCTGCCGGCAGGGTGAAGGTCACCAGGTCGGTGAGGAAGTAGCAGGTGAAGTCGCCCTTGCGCTGGTGCAGCGAGGCGGCCACCTCGCGGCGGATCTGCTCCGTCAGCTCGGGACACACCATGGCCGGGATGCACTTGGGCGCCTGCTGGGACACCTGCTGAGGACGGCAGGGGGTCATGGGGGGAAAGAGGATTTGGGGGGGGGCAACACGACGGAGAGATGTGGTGAGTGTTGCCAGAGTTTGTATATTCGGTCTTTCCACTGAGCCACAGCCAAACAAGGGGAAAAGCAATTCTGAGGGGCTCATTTCTTTCGGGGACACCGTCAAGACACTGACCTCGGTGAGCAGCACGGCCAGCATGTCCTGCCTCTGGAAGCGGATGGCGAGGTGGACCAGGGTGAATCCGTCGTCGAACGCCGAGGTCCGGTTGAGCAGGCGCACCTCGTCCGCCGTCAGCTGCCTGGCGATGTCGCCGCCCGACGACTTGTACGACTCCACGGCGGCCAGGTCCCCCTCCACCACGCCTGCCGCACATCGCCACCAGAGACAGCGTCAATTCAGTGACTTGCTTTTACTCGTCTTTTTTACGCTTTGTGTGGCGCGTTGTGTTTGGAGGGAGGAGGAGACGGAGTATTTTTTTTTTTTACAAGTAACGAAAGAAAGAATACAGCTAACAAATGTAAACAAACAGAAGCAAACGTAAAATCTCACGGGACGAGATTTTACGAGAATTACAAAATCTTAGAAATATCGCTTTTATTTTGCGAACTTGAATAATCTACTCAAGTACAGTACCAAAGTATTTGCACTTGCCGCCTCTGTCTGTAAGTTTGGGTCTTGACGATACTCTGTATCATCATTGCAATACACACGACTTCAGTAAAACCTGTAATACCACCTGTGGAAATGTGAGCAGCGCAGGTCAGTATCTGGCAAGTTGGCAACACGGATGAGTGAGACCTGGAGGAAAAGGGAGGATTTTTTTTTCTTTTCTTCTATTGTCAGCGTGCCAACTGCAGCGAAGTGGACTTGTAATGAAACTATTTTGCCGGGGTGGAAAATAATGATTCCATTTTTCATCGTCTGCGCGGCCACCTGACCCCAGCAGCACCTTCACACCCCCACGAGACGACCCGGAGGAACCGGAGGCAGCAGATGTTAGCCCTGCTGCTGCTACAGACATCTTCTCGTGTTTGCTGAAGGTTAGGTTTCAGAACTCGGGGGGCCTTTTTTTTTTTTTTTTTTTTTTTCATGACAAGAATAAGCAAAAAAAAAAAAAAAAGAAAGAAAAGAAAAGAGCACTGGAAGTTTTTTCCTCGGCGGAGAGCATCTTTTCGGCAAGGTTTTTTACTAAAATCACTGCCAGGTCTCATCTCTCACCCACAGGAAACCTTGAGCTGCAGCGACCTCGCTAAAACAGCTGCAAAAAATAAATATCTGACCGGTCTGCTGGAAGGTATTAACCAAAACGTTTGTCAAAATCCCTTTACGGGCCATGTGAAATAAACCTCAACAATTTAGGAGTAGCTCCGCGAGGTTACTGATAAAGCAGCAGAACTAATCTAACAGCAGGCAGCGTTCAAGACTCGGCGCCGTGCCTCATTTTTCAACTGCGCAAACTATTTCTGGACACGGTTGGGTCCTACAAGTTAAACAGAGATCTTCGGCAGTTTACATTTTCTTGCCTCGTCGTGCCACTTTAAATCTTGGCCTCGCGGACAAAAAAAAACAAAAAACGTTTGTCTCTCGTCTCTGCAGTGGGATGTTTTGAGTTTGGCTCACGCTAAAAGAGGGCCAACGCGGTCTGAAACTGAAAAGGTCAGTTTTAGATGGCACATACTTCCCCCGCGGTCGCAGGCGTCTCTTCTCACTTGTTTACGGGCTGCGGGCATTTCTGCTAATGCTTTGAATTTTTTGAGGCATTGCAAGTATGTCACTTTGCTGCAGGAATGCTTTGAATGTCTCGCGTGTGGGGAAAAAAAAAAAAAAAAACATGCAGTGAAATTTCTCAGCCTTGTTTTTTCTTTTTCTCCCCCCCCCCTCCACAGTTGCTGGAGATGAAACGTGCTGAGCTGCTGGCTGTATCTCATCGCTCAGATCCACAGCGTGTTTGACTTCATCAAGTGTAAATTCCCAAAATTTGAACAAGAACCGGCGTGCCTGCGGGTCAGCTGGTGCAGCACTTAAACTTCAGGTGAGCCTCTTTAAGACACGGTTGCCTAGCAACATTTCCACTTTGCAGCTGAGGAGGTGCGCCTTGTTCCCATTATCCCACAGGCCCGAAGGCTGTCTGCACATCACTCGCGCCACACTTGTGAAATTGGTGAATGTTCTCAGAGCTCATTAACAAACAAGTCCCGAGTTGGGCCGACGGGCGAGTGCTATCTGTGACTCGCCGTGGTTCCGACATGTAGATGCACAGAAAGGACTGCAAAGATTATCATTTCAGGCAGTACTGGAAGTTGTCATGACATTGGAACGACATGATGAGAAGAAGGTGATGCCGAGCACATTCTGCACTCCATCTACGAAAATGTTTCACTCATTCATTAAATAATTTTATGTTTAACTGGTAAGAGGACGCTGTGGGAATGAAAGAAGCTTGAAATCTAATTGGGCGAGTTACTGTGTGGAGGTCTTTGCTTTTGAAACAGCAACTAAAACGGTGCTAATTTTTTCCCTGCCAGTAGCTCCGCCCCTTCCTGTTCAACCTGCTCTGGCTGCTCCAATCAAAAATTATTCGGATTGGAGGATTTCTAAAGGTTCAGTGTGTAATATTTGGATATTTTAAAGGAGAAAAGGCGACACCAAGTGGTTACACTTTAGATTGCAGCTTATTTCACTCTTCCTCCCCCTCCTGAGTTTGCCAGTGAGCTACAGTGGCCTGTGTACACACACCTGGATACCTTGTCTACCTTCTTCTTCGTTGGTTTATTAGTAGACGTGAGTGTTCACCCTAATTACAAAACGCGCTGTCAGAACCATCCTAAGGCTAGGAAAACAAAATTACTTTTATTGTACTGCAATTATATGCGTTTATCAACGTATTTATGGGAGGTATAATCAGCTTTTGCCAATATGAAAATCCTAAATCAAGCCAAATATCACACACTGGACCTTTAAAGGAGGGGATTGGATCAGCCAAATTCCACACTAGAAATCTCGTCAGTGCTGCTGCCTTGCTAGTTGAAAGTTTAATATCACAGAGGGAGTTGTCACGCTCTCTTGTGTTACCGTGATCAAAGCAGTTAACGGACGACGTAAACTTTAGACAAGAGCGTTATTGTGGCCGAGCACAACAGCATCAGAACCCTAAAGTTTAGATAACCTTCCACGCTTCCAGATTTTCTTTCCACTTCCCAGCACACACACTTGAAAAGCCAGTGGTAGTAGCCTCTCGTACAGTCGGCGGCGTTCAACACGCTGCCAAGCTTTTGTTCTCACGTCAAAGGACCACACACAATGTTCGGCTGCACGATGCTGAGCCTGCGTGTGTGTGTGTGTGTGTGTGTGTGTGCGTGAGCGAGCGAGCGAGCGAGCGAGAGCGAGGGAGACGCGGAGTGGGCGGAAGGTCTCGCTGTGCCATGTGGAGCCAGCGAGCGCACTGCCAGAGACGGGGAGAGGAGCCGCACAATGGCAGCACAGTGCGATGGCGAGGCGTCACGACCACTTTTCCACCAAACACTCCATTAGCGTGGGCGTCCCTGCAGCCCCGCAGTCAGAGCTGTAGCGGAGAACACAAAAGGCACGACAGGCGCGCGCGCGCACGCACGCACACACACACACACATACACACATACACACACGCACTCACAGCGAGGCTTCCACCTACAGACAGGAAGACAGATGAGCATAATGGCTCCCTCCAAATGCTGGTATTCTCTTTGCATGCACTCTCTTTGTCGAGATGTATTTATTATATCAATAGTTCAAGTATGCAAACTTAAAACCAATTTGTTTTATGTGACCTGGAGCTGCTTCCCAACGGCACTCCAGTGCTGTAGTTTGCTGGCAAACATTGTTTTTTCAATATAATTTGCAAAATTGCAAGACGTGCAAAGAAAACAAACTAATATAGAAAATAGATGTTAATGAATGGCCAGGAGCAAGTATTGATTTGTTTTTTTTTTGCGGTTATTGTTTGTTTTGATACTTATTCCTCCACTTGTATCAAGGAAACACAAGCTGCATTTCCATTACAGTTTTTCGCAAAAATAAAAGCGATATTTCTAAAATCTCAACAAAGGGCAATTGCGATTTGCTGGTGTTCCTATTGAATGATGTGAAGTGCATTGGCCGTAATTCCTGTAAAATCTCGTCCCGTGAGATTTGCGAGAATTACGTTTGCTTTTGTTTGTTCACGCTTGTTAGCTGTCAAGAATGGTTGTTATATTTGTCTCTTTGATTACGTGTAAAAAAATATTCCGTCTCCTCCTCCGTCCACACATAACGTGCCGTTTTCACTCGAAGTGAACTGGTCACGTGACCCTTAGAGTCCAGCAAATTCAACGTGACTGCAACATTTTTCCAGCGAATATGGTTTCTGACAGGTTCAGTATGGTCCCACGTCTTTGGATTTTATTATGTTCACGTATTCATTATGTTATTGTAACGTAAAACCAAAATGTGTTGGGATTTTGTAAAGAGCGGCACAAACAAACCAGAGCTTGTTATGTGAGAACTGGCGTGTTTTTCCCCAACGCTTGTGGGGCCCTGCCGAGTTACACTAGCTGAATTTATAGGCATGGGTTTAGAGGTCGCTCGACCTGCCGGGGGCAAAGGTCGCGTGGGTTTGACATATTTATTTTTCTCTTTATCTCGTATTGGATTTTCGTCTCTATTTTTAGCGCGGCGGGCTTCCTTCAAGAAACGACAAGCGTGTGATGTTTACACTCACGACAATGAGGGAGGAAGCCTGCCTGGCAACAGCACTAACACACACGCAGTCACCCCGCCTCAACATAACTGGGCTATGAACTCCCTTTATGCCCTGTGAAACTGCGGCGAGGTCACACCTCATTCATTCCCTGCGTAATCTGCTAGCGCGCTTAGCCATAAACATGGCGGCTTATGAAATAATAGCCAATCACTGTGATCACCTCGTGTTACAGCCTGTGCAGTGCAGCGGGACTGGCGTAATGTAACACAAACTGCCATGCAAAGTAACTGCACGGTGCTTAACAAGGCACCTTATGGAGGACATGTATGTTTGCCACTAATGTGGTTAATGTGCAATCCTTTCCAATGAAAGAATTGATCTGTTTTTAGCTCCTGCGTGTCCCGTGCTGCTCGTCTTTGTTCAAGCAGGTCTATGTTTGGACAGTTGCTCAGTCAAATGGGGAAATGCACAACGTCTACTCCTGGGGAAGGGAAATGGCCATAAAAAGTAGCAACGTGTCTCCTGAAATAACAATTTGCAACAGAACCGAGCAGGCCCGGTGGCAAATGAGTGATTTCAAGTTCACGCACTCGGATTTGGACTTGGATCTTGCCCGTGCAAGGACAATTGGGAGAGGAGGAGGGCCGACACGTGGATACGGCTAATCACATCAGACATTTTGACTTGGCTGGCCTTAATCCTGAGGGGACAAGCCAAATAGACATGAAGGAATTCACTGTGTCACATGCAGCAGGAAACCTGCTGCAAACCCAAGACCAGAGGCAAACTACGCACATTGGGGGCTCTCCGACGTACAGGCTCTGAGCGGCGCTCGGCTTTGAAGAGTGTGGCAATATCAGAAGTGTAGGGGAACTGATCCCCTTTTAAATATTTAATCAGATAGAGGTCCAATAGTATCCCAGTAGGAACCTTCTATCACACAGAGAGGTGTGAAAAGGACACAGATGAACAGGAGCTGCGGATCGTGCAGCAGTGGGAGCTGACAAAGGCAAATTCTTTTCATAACTAATATCAAATGTGGCAGACTAAGTCGACACAGTTGAGTCGAGGAAACCTTGAAACTCACCGACGCAGGCGTTAAGGAAGAGCCAGTCAGTCCGTCTCATTCTGTTTTTAATCTGCTTGAGTTTTTTGAAGTCCACCTCCAGCTCCTCCTTGCTGCCGATGCTCGCTCCCGACGCCACCTCGATCCGCTGGAAGTCCATGTTTACCTCCGTCTCTGGCTTTGACGTCCTCTGGCTGCTGCTGCTGCAGCCCCCCAACCCGCCCACGACACCGCCCAACCCTTGGCCCACCACGCCCCCCCGCCGGTTGTCCCTGTCCCGTTCGTTAAGTTCTGAGGATGCTTGTTGTTGTTGGTTCTCGGGCTCCGACGCCAGCTGGATGGGCTCGGACAGCAGTGCGTTTGGCCTCGGGTGGTCGCAGACCACACACTTGAGCGCCTTGGCCCAGTTTTCGTAAGTGCAGGCAGTGCAAGTCCAGTGCTGTGAGTGAGTGTTGAGCCTGTTGCGGTCGTTGTACTCCTCGCAGGGGTCGGCGCTGATGGCTGGGGGAGCGTGGCGGCACCCCGAGCTGGAGGTCTGCGGGGACTCGGTGGGGCTGCGAGGCTGCCGGGTGAGGTGTCCTTGATGGGGTGAGTGTTGTCCCTGCTGCTGCTGCTGCTGCTGTAGCTGTTGCTGCTGCTGCGCCTGCTGCCTCTGGCACAGACACTGGGTGCATCGAATAGCGCGGGGCCAGTTTAGGTAAGTGCACATGTGGCATGACCACTTGCTACTGATCTCGGGCCCGTCCGCCGTCCGGACGCGGGGCCGCGCGCTGGAGTCTGGGCAGATGAGCAGGCTGGAGCCCCCCTGGGGCGGGCTGTTGCCGAGGCCCGGCGGGTCCCACTGGTGCAGGCTGGCGTCGAGGGCGGGGCTGCTCTTGAAGGGCTCCTCGGTGATGATGGCACCCCCGTTGGGTCTCTGAGCGCGGCACATGGTGCACTTGATGGCTGACGGCCAGTTCTCGTATGTGCAGTATTCACAGGCCCACTTGGCAGACTTCTCGGTCATCGTCGCGCCGCCGCCGAGGGAGGTTTCCTGCCGCTTGGAGGGGTTCTCGGCTCGGCAGATCCACTCTTGAGGAGTTCACACAGCAAGCGGCACACTGGGGGGGTACAAAGACGTCATTTTTAACAAAATGCTATCGAGTTGTCCGACCTTAATCGGAATGGGAAAGTCGTGACTGTTTGACCATGTGTGGTTTTAGTTGTTAATATCTCAAATGAAACTCATAGAATAACATTTGTTAGCGCTGCCATTTGTGCCATTCAGCCACTAAGGCCAATTATCGTCACACACTTACATACAAAGTGCTTGCCAACTCTTCATCTCACATCAACACAATGCGAAAAAAAACAAAAAACAAAAAAAACAACCTCACTTTTAACAAAGCTTCATAATAATTTTCAAAATGCATCGCTTTACCCTGTGAGGCACGAGTTGAAGAGTTCAACATGCCCAATGAATTTGATTCACCTCAGTGCATTCTGAGCGTGCTGTTACTCCAGTTTAATTTAGAGGGTGTAGTACCCCTTTAAAAACGTCTCACCTAAACCCATCCAACTCGGTCCGATTACATCTTAATAGACGCGGGATCATCCTTTCAGTTGACATCTCTCGTCTGCAGCTTAAACAGCTCACAACGATGCATTCTGGGGGGTGTAATTTCGGCGGTGCAGCGTCCCTTTAAAAGGCATGAGGTAAGTCACCTCGAGCAGGCTGCCAATGTGACACATAATCAAGCTGGGAACAAGAGAAGGCGCTCGCGAGAAACCGGACACTCATCCGGAAGACGCGTGACTTCCAGGCAGCCACTTAAAACCGCATTCAAACCCCGTGAAAAGCGGTCAGGCGTACTCGAAAGTTTCGAAAGTTTGCATCTTCTCTCAAGAGACTAAAAAGAACAGAAACTTTCACTGTGTGTCACTGTCTGTCTGTCTGTCTGTCTGTCTGTCTCTCTCTCTCTCTCTCTCTCTCTGTGTGTGTGTGTGTGTGTGTGTGTGTGTGTGTGTGTGTGTGTGTGTGTGTGTGTGTGTGTGTGGAGAGAGAGGAAAGGAGGGTGTGGGTCGCCGCGGTGTGTTTACACCACGCCTCTCAGTTTATCAACACACCGTGAGAAATTCGGCACATAGGCGATATCCGAATCCGCAGCGCTGTGTGTTTGCCTCCGGCTGGGGGTTCAAACACAGCGCTGTGCATCTGTCGCTTTTGAGAAAGGGCTGAAACAGTCCAGAATTAAACTATGACTGGGACCCGTGCCCGTTGACGTGAAACACCTTCTGGTGAAACAAGTGGGTTTAACGTAAACTCAAAGCGAAGCAGGCGGCCAAATATTCATTAAAACTAAGGTTACTTAACGTCGTCGTGAAGTGCAGGTAAGCGTTAAACTCGGCACGGCTCGCTCGGCTCGCTTTGCCTGTCAAGAATTAAAACGCGTGCCAAGCCGAGCCAAGCTAGCTGGCAGCTCATGCTAACATGAAGGGATTATGTGTTTTTTTTCTTCCCTTTTCTTTCTTTTTTTTTTTTAAATGCCGTGCGCGAGGGCCGCCGTCGTCACGTCGACAAGGTCGGCTAGCGTCGGGAAGCGTCGCTTACCTTGGCCGTGTTTACACTCCGCGCACTCCGCCACTGCAGCCCGAAAACAAACCCCCTTTCCCACCCCCAACCCTCCCCTCCCCTCCCAGCCAGCCAGCCAGCCAGCCGTCAGACCGGAGAAAAGCCCGACTCCCGGTGACAACACGGGCTCGTCTCACTTGGCGGACGCCAGCCGCATACTGACTTCTTCTCGCTCCGCCGTTTCGCTTGGCGTAAAGGTCCGTGCATAGCGCAGGAGCAGGAGCAGGAGCAGGAGCAGGGTTCCCCCACCTCCTCCTCCTTCGCCGCCGCCGCCGCCGCTTCCCTCCCTCCCTCCCTCCCTCGTACTCCAGCCGTCGGCTCGGACGCTCTCAAATCCTTATCATCTCTCCGATGTGTGTCCCCCCTCCCAACTCCACCAAGCCGCCGACGGAGCTCTAATGGCGGCAAGCAGGGGGAGGAAGGAAAGCAGCCAAGGGAGGGCTGAAAAAAAAAAATAGCAAAAAAAAAAAAATACACTACGAGGGAGCGAAGTGAGAGCTCCGGGCCGTACAGTCAGAGGCAGGATCAGGATTTACCACCTGAATCTGCCAAGTGACCTGATTGGTTGAGGTTTGTGTATCCCTTGGCGAGGACCAATCAGATTCTACGTCTCTCATTCCGGCTATTAAAAGGCTCGGTGAGGGCACAACAGGCTCGGGTGACACAATAATAAACCGTAGGAACTGTGTGCAAACACTGTTCTACATTTCTCGCTTACTCTTCGCGCCCGAATTACTTACGGCTAAAACATGTTTTTAATTCACACCGCTGAGGCTGTTGCATTTCTGGCACGAAACCACGTGGTGTCCCCCTAAAAAGGATAGAGGATGATGTCATCGTAAAAATACTGCAGTAGGCTTTCTGCAGTATACGGAAGAGGATTAGGGCCACATGTAAAAAAAAATGTATGTGATGTAAAGGAATATGGTAATTTGACTTTAATCTGACTTTCATCTCATAAATTTGGCTTCTATGAAGTCAGAATTCCAAGTAAAAAAAATATATTTTTTAAAATAACATGCAGTCATCATTTCTAAAGCATCCACGTGTCTGACCTTTAAGAAAATTCTATTGATTTTCTCACCAAGCACCAGTAGGTTTGCAGCATAAGTTTTTTTTTTAAATGCTTCAGTAGGTTATGCTTATACATGCGTGCATAAGCATTTAAAGAAAAACTTCTAAAGTGTGGTGACATTTATTTTAAAGTTTCTTTTTCCCTGTTTTAGTCTGCAAAACACAACATAATTCAACAGTCTAAAAGTAATTACTATAGTCTTCCGAAAAAAAAAAAAGGCAAATCCTTTCGCATATCTTATTTATTTACCCACAATTTCTTAGAACCAAATATATACTCTTTGCTTTCCCAGGTGGGCATGCGTCCGTTGAGTGTACTCATCCAGACACGCGAGCTGAGCTGAACTCCACTTCTTGCTTCCAAGGAATAGCAGATGTTGCAATGGCCCAGTCTTTGAGATGAAGAAAGGTAGGGGGAGTCATCATACCAAATGACACGAGTCTGTGTTTCTGTACTATGCTGCAACTTCAAAAGTCGAAGGTCCGAACAGGAATCCTGCTGGATTTTATTTCGGTCATCGTGTGTGGGAGTGATGAGCCTTTGGATGCCAGAGGGAAACACTTTCAAGGAACTGAGAAGCGAGGATCAATATGAACAACTGCTGCTCTATACCACCACAACTGAGAAGCTTATACTGTAAGTGCTGCTTAAATGCATATCCCTTCACCCCATTTGTCAGCTGAACATTTATAATCACTTCCTTATTATATTCTAGTGGTGAAAATGAACAATATACATATTACAGATGGATATTGTCATTTCTTTTCTTTTTTTTTTTTTTTTTACCATGATGTGACTGCTGCTCCGGGTGATTATTGAGTAACATTTTGAGTGCCAGTTCCAGATAAGTGATGCTTTGGCATTACACATTTGGGTGAGTGGAACAACTCTAAGGCAAAAAACAAAAAACAAAAACATGATTATCCAAACAACTACATAAAGGACAGCTTGTT
Organism: Nelusetta ayraudi; assembly: GCF_046127955.1. NCBI lineage: Eukaryota > Metazoa > Chordata > Actinopteri > Tetraodontiformes > Monacanthidae > Nelusetta > Nelusetta ayraudi. The sequence goes on from NW_027466106.1 coordinate 1,938,271, forward strand.
CACAAGGAAAAATGTCTTCAATGTCCAGTATCTTTTTCTATCCTCCTCCTTCCATGTGCAATTGTCTTGCTCGTTGCTAAATTTAGTAGCCTCAGGAACTGGCCAGTTGATAAAAATGATTATTTTTCAGTCATCAGTCCAGATCTTGTGACAGAGATGTCTTCAAATGGGTCATGCATGAAATACCAACTCAGTATCAGGTATCGATTTGACTGGTGGTGGATTTAAAAGTTAAAATTCCAGTTGAAAAGAAGCAAAGGCAGATCGCTTGGCTGATGAGTTGTCAATGCAAGTCAAAAAGGAAGAAAACGGCTTTAGGGAAGCAGTCGTAACAGCTGCAGACACATGGAAAGAGAGGTATAGAAGTGCATTAAAAAAATAATAATTAAGACTACAAGTCAGTTTTTGTAAATACCACTACACAAAGTGTTAGTATGTGAGCCAAGCAGAAGGTGTTAATGTGCTCCATATCCAGGTGAAGAACTGCCCTGAGTGGAAGGCACTGTACACTAAAGCAAGGTCATGATGTTTTGCATCACATTGTCTAAGGTCCAGACACATCACCCGTTCCTAAAGATACAATTCACACACCGCAGCGTGCCTTAGCCTTCCATTATGCCTTTAATAGAGAGGAGAGAGTCAGTCAGAAGTTGAGCTTAAAGAGGGTTTGTATGATCGCAGTCCGCATTAGAGACAGACATCAGCACTGTGGGACAGGAAGTAGCAGCCAGGTTGAGAATTGAAGACAAATGGACAGATGCAGATTTTCTTTTTAGGCGCTAGCTCTCCGTGTTGCAGCAGCAGAAAGGGAACCATAAGCATCTTATTAGTAAAGCTACAGTACATTGTGTTTGCCCTGTGAGCCCCAGATACAACTCACAAAAAGCTAAGCTGTGTTCGGCTCACAGTGGTCAAATATGACGACTTAAGTGGCACAACAGGACAGCATTGTTATAGCACAGTAATAAAGAAATCTTAGACTTTTAAGTGCAGGAAAGCGCATACAATTTCAGTGTAATCATAGAAAAACAAGACACTGACATTCTTGTCAATTAAATTAGATTAACTGATGATCTGACAAAATATATAGATATATTTTTTGAATGTATATAAAGCACCCATTATGGAAGTGACGGGGTCAATTTAGTTTGCGATTCATGATTTCTTATTTTGATAAGGAAACAATTATGTCTGTGGGGTATGATTTTGTTTCTATACATTTTTAAAAATTACCATACCAACCTTTTTGCCACCTCAATTTAGCAATTTGAAGGCGGATATTTCTTAAAACTTATTTTTATATACTTTTCTGTAATTGTTTGTTTTGGGAGAAGGCAAAAAATAGTGCAAGAGGTACTACAAGAGTGGTGCTCAGAGTTGGTGACACAAACATGAAGTAAACCATGAAAGAGTGGGGAGGTGCCTTCCTTCTCTAGAAAGCCTGCTTTGCCAACCCGTTGGCATGAATTCCATTCCATTGCAACAGCCAGAAAAACCCATAACCAAAGACACACCCTTTTGAAAAAAGGGACGTGACAGAATAAAGACAATGGGTGACATTTTCCTCAAAATTGAGACGAACCTGTAAAGCCTGCAAAGCCGAGCAACGGTCCCCTTAAAATGGGGACTAAGACGAGGAAAGATAATCAGGGCAGGACACCACCTGTGTATGCCTTACACTTTCAGGACTGGCACTTCATTCGTGTGCGTTTGCCTCACTTTGATTGCTTGGGATGCCCACCTCTGGTGGCGTGTCACTTATTTGTGTTCCAGACACACGCCTGCCTGTTCTACGTGGTCTGTGAGCTGTGAGCGTCCCCGTCAGGGCTAAGGGCCGCCGGTCGGCCTTGTGCTAAAATGCTGGCGGAGACCATTGGCAGGTGAGTGGCCTCGCTCACCAAGTTCTCATACTCGCTACTGTCCTCGTCCTCATCGTCGTCGTCGTCGTCCTCTTCGTCGTCTTCCTGCCCGGCAGCTTGTCTGTCTAGTGAGTCCGAGCTCGAGCCGTCGCCGTTGCCGAGGTACGGCGTGCACGGCACGGTGACCGGATTGGCACTGGCGCTCAGGCCCAGCCCGAGGCCCAGGCCCAGGCCCAGGCCGATGGGGCTGGGGGTGGGGTGTCCTGGAGAGCCGACGGCTTGGGGCCTGGGCAGTAGAGCAGCACTGGTGGGTGGGGAGGAGGAGGTGAGAAGAGAGTCGTCCTGGGACAAGAGGTCAGCATACAGCGGAGGGTTGGGTGAGGTACTGGGCCGCTCTGGCGGCGTGCGGAAGGTTATCCTTGCCAGGGCTGCAGAAGGTGAAGTGACGGCGTTTTCCTCTGGAGTGGAACCGGAGTCTGCGTTTTGGGCCGCATGGAGCCCTGCAAAGACAGAAAAAAAAAAAACAAGTCAGGAAGTATGCAAACAAACATTAAAAACCCTAAACTTGCAATTTTGGGAAAATGAATAAACAACATACTCCTCTCCTCTTCTGCCGCCTTGCGTTTCCTGAGTGCAATTTGCTGCTTGAGTTTGTTTACATCTTCTTGGATTCTCTCCTTTGCCCGCTCACTTTGTTCTACCTCCCCACACACAGCCTACAATTAACACAAACAAGTTATTTAGCGAGCAAACTGCTTGCAGGATGAGATCAACATTGCAACGAACCGGCTTACTGGTACTCACCTGCACTTTGTCTTGCAGCGCACTGTAGACTTGGAATATTGTCCGAATGTCCTTCATCACTCCGTCTTTATCAAAGAATTCAGCCCTGGAGAGACAAACGCATGTTTAAAACCATGAAGACCATAATAAAGAGCATCACTAAAGCTGTTATACATATAAAAAATAAACCTATTTCACTATTTTTGCAGTTACTCTAAAATATGATGACAAATTTGACCATTTCTTCCTCAGGGAGATGAAATCAGTAACACTTTTATGAGTTACAGTGGCTGCGGTGAACTGGCGACTTGTCCAGGGTGTACCCTGCCTTCGCCCTAAGACAGCTGGTAAAGGCTCCAGCAGACCCCCGTGACCCTGAATAGGAATAAGCGGGTATAGAAGATGAATGAATGAATGAATGAGTTACAGTGGTGGTGGGTCATGACATAAAGTCAAGGGATTACAACCAAAACCTTTGCAGAAAGTTTCATAATTTTGTGTCTGCCAGCACTACAACAATGATGTGTGAGGAACTTTTCCGATGCAGCCAAAGAATCACAAGTTTGTCCCCCGCCAGAGGCGCCTCGCCTTAAACAGGGGAGAGTTTGTGTGAAGAAGTAGCTGAAGAACAAACAGGCAGGTGGGCAGGCAGTTACACAAGCTACACCCTCGAGGAGAGGCTGTAACTGCTAACATGCTGTCAGGTGAAAACCGTTCCACACAGAGTAGACAAATATTTGTGCACCTCCACCTCAGGAATGAGGGGAGGATGGGTGCGCTCAGCTGCAATTGGGAAACAAAAAGGGGAAGGACTGTAACACTTACCCGTGCTCTTTGATGACTTGTGTGTAGTAGAGTGAGGTGTTGGGAACTGAGGAGACTTTGTATTCCTGCTGGCTGGTGTTGCCGAGATTTGGGATTGAGAGGGTGATCCTCTGGTTGTACCTGCTACGGAGTTCAGACAGCCAGTCAGTCGCAAAAAAAAATGTGTATTTTGTTTCATAAAATGAATGGCGTGACAATATTGTCTGTAAAAAGTTGTATATCTCTCTGTATTCAAGTATTGTGTAATCACTACCTGCGATTAGGTCTGAAGAGCACATATTCCAGTGCGTGTGTGGAACTGTTGGCGGTAGAAATAAAGCTGAAAAGTAGGAAGACGAGGTCGGGCACACCCAGGAGCTGAGTCAGCTGTTTGTGGATGACTTGTTCTCGAAATGACATCTGCTGCTGTGTGTTTCTCCGGAACCGGTACCACCCAATAACATTCTATAAAACAAATGAAACAAAAACCTTATTTTAAAGGCAACGTTGGTGTGAGAGGAAGAATTACATCCTACTGTCCGCTTTTGATCTTAGTGCTTGCAATAACAAAAACTTAAAAATAATAATAATGATAAAAAAAAATTGTGAATAACTACTGAATAATTTTTTTTTTTTTTTTTTTTTAAATGAGCAGTTCTCCTTTGTGTCATTGCTACTAAAGTCAACACGATAACGTATGAGGCTCTAGGCTTGACAAACATCCAGTGAATTGTGCATACAGAAATGAATTACTCACTTTCCGCCTGCCTTTGAGAATGTTGTTGAGATTTTCTTCATTGATTTTTCCTGTGTAGTCATAAAAGCTGGCAAAAGGCCAAAGACACAATTATTCCAACCTGTTACATCCTCTCCTGCCTTGCCACAATGACTTATGAAATTTGGTCAGATGGGGCCATCTGCTGTCCAACACAAAAGCCGTGCAGCATTGAAATGATTTTAAGGTAAGCCATAACCCCATGTGATTTTGAAAATAATGGCATCGCACTGCAACACTGAAAATTAGTATTGACAGGAAAAAAACTTCGATAAAATTATCTCCAATAACAAATTAGCTTATTGGCTCAGGCTCACAGTGTGTTTATTTTACAACAACAAATGTCTATGAGGTTTTAGTAAATGGCAAAAAGTAGTTTATTAATTCTGTTTATCCCTCTGTTGCAACGTGCATTGGCATGAAGATTTTTATTTTATTTTTTATCTTACCTAAACAACTGTGCACAAGGGTCATGATTATGGATTTCTGTTGAGAACAACCAAAGATATACATCATTATAAATGCAGAATCCTTATCTGGAAAGGTCTGAAAGGTTAAAAACGATTTCTAAGTATACATCTTTTTCTTTTCTTTTTTTTTTGGGGGGGGGGGGGGGGGATGGGTATTTATAAAAAAGAAATAAAAAGTCAGTGTTTTCAAAAACGTTTTTGGAACTGTTAACCATACTGTGAGATTAAAACGAGTCAGGATGCACATATAGTTTCAGATGGCACAGAACCTTTGTTTTGAGTGCTTGTGGGACTTACCAACGACCTGGAGCAATTCTGCGTTGCTGATTTGTGTGTCGCTGATGCTGACCGTCTCTTCTTGCCTGACTTCTCCTAATAGGAAACCCTCCTGAGCAAATTACATTAAGAGCAAAATGAAGCGTTATTAAGCGCCATTCATAATCCCAGCTAAAATTTGTTCAGAATGACTTTGTTTATGTTTTGTGTTATTACAAGTCACGTCATTTCCTTCCGTGTCATTACATGACAACGTTCTGCCATTTTTAAAACGACTATCGAGAAGCAGATACCGGTGCACATTACTTGTCAGGAATGAAGCCAAACCTGCAAGGAGCAGTTGCCCTAAAGGCCAGGCCGACTGACAAAGTTTTGATAAGAGGTAAAGCGTCCGAGACCTGGTATTGGCAAAGGTGGCCTTTTGAGTTTCCTTTTAATGTGAAGCACCTTCGAGTCACAGACGCATAAAACACACATAAGAGACGTGAGCCTATAATCTACACCAAAAAGTACAGGAATAAAGCAGTTATTGTTTCCTTACATTTGCAACCGAAGCTAGCTCAATGGCTAACGAGAGAGACTGGGAATGCGGAAGAGAAAAATTGTTGCTCTAACGAATACATTTGCGAGGTTGTCTTTTTATATTCAAGCGGCCTAATACACTTAGAACATATAAGTGGTCGATGCGACTTGTCAGTCGCCGAACCAACAAACGGAAGTCATTTGACTTTTTAGCTCAATGCACAATGCTAATTAGCTAACAGCTGAATACTGCCTGGAACCCAAACTTTCTCAGCAATATGTCATGTATCGTTGTAACAGGTGCAAATGTGTATATCGCTTTGCAATTACTGCCATTGCTAATTTCTTGAGAGCGATGCCTAACAACGGCGAAATAACCCAAAAGCGACAAGCAATGTTTCCATACAGCTGGAGCAATTCTGCCTGCTAAAACCACACCTGCCGGTAAATAGACGGAACCAATATTAGCTAGCCAGCAACAGGATGACACTGAAAAACAAGGCAAAACAACGGCGTTGCTGAACGCCACCACACTCTGCCAGGCAGCAGAAATCCCAACAGCCACCGCGTAGCAGTCTGTCGACATGACTGATTATACTTACATGATCCGAGTTGCTGTTAGCGCTGTGATAACACACAGAACTAAAAGTATAACCTGAAATGGATGCCGCCATGATGGAAACATCCCTATCAATCCCAATCCCCCCTGCGGTCGCAAAGCACGCTCGTCAGGCGCAATGCTTTATGGGTGATGTAGGCACCGACGGTCTCTGAGGCTGCGTTCCATCATGGACGTCTCTGGCAAAAATCCTCGTGGCTGTGGAGAGAACCCGGACAATGACGAAGACGGGCACTCAGACACAGATTTTGGACCTTCAAAACTTGGAACTAAAGTTTAGTAAGTTGTTTTCTTGCCGTCGTGTTGTTGACATCAGGTATCGTTCCGTCCACAACTGAGCTATTCCAGAGATGAATGCTTAGCAAGGTAGCAACTGTCATATCAAAACAAGTGATTATTAGTTTTTTTAATCGTTATTTTATTTTATGTCTCACGGAGTATTTATTTTCCCGCTTGATATTTATTGGAAATGTGGTTGCGGACTGGCTCACAAAACACCCTTCATTTATATTGACAAGAATCGTTTGTCAAGCTGTTCTCTTGAAGTTTGTCGGGGACGCGCATTCGTGTGGTTTGCTGTTTTGCCTTTTCTGCACACATTGACATCTATCATAGTCTAAAGACGCAGTAAGTTTCGTGCACAGTTTAATATTCATCAGTCAACCACATCGCGTTTCTTTCCAATCAAACAACGTGTCGCCTTATGTTGTGACGTCACTCTTTTTCTTTTTTTTCTTCTTCTCTTGTTGCTCTGCAGTTGGGAGGACGTTTACCAAAAGGAACTGGACACTTTCAAAGACATTGGTGATGTCGGTGAGATATGGTAATCCTCGTTTGCTTGTTCTTTGGCAGAATTTATGCAGCATCCTCCTCACCCATCTTATTGATCAACATGATGATGATTAAATGAATCATCTCCACAGGTTTGGAGAGGAAAGCATGAGGCGAGTGCTGCGATGGATGGACAAGGCCAACATCTCTGAGGATGCTGCTATTCTCGACATTGGAACTGGAAACGGAGCCTTTTTGGTTGAACTGGTCTGAGAAGTAAAACATTTTTAACATTACCATTTTAATTTTAGAGTAATTTCATGGTACTTATGCATGCAAAATATTGTATTTCTTTGCTAGAATCATTTGTTAAGAATCAGCTGAAGATATTATAAATCTGTCTCCACTAATCATTACAATTAGAGGCAGATATAAATCTAATACAAGACTAATATTATAAAGAATATGCAACACATCTCTGTAACAGGGCAATATACTTTGTCTTTTATTTGCTTCTCATCCTCTTTTTTGTGTGTGTGTGTGTGTTTGTGTGTCTGTGTAAAGGCCAAACAAGGATACAAGAATCTGACTGGTATTGATTATTCTCCGGCGTCGGTAGATTTGGCCAGATCCGTCCTGCAGGCTGAGGATATAACAGATGTCATCCTGAAGGTTAGTTAAGCTCCGATTGTCATCAAAACTTGAAGTTACAGTACACAGCTAATAAACGCTTGGCATGACGAAGTGTTAACCGGCACAAGGGCTGCATTCTGTTCATGTTTGGTGAAACTTTAAATCATGCACAGCTGTTAAAAGCAAGTTTGCAGAACACCCCACTTCATCCATGAATTCCAATGACGAGCCAGCCTGGTCTTTAGAAAGTCTAAAGGATCTCTCTCCCATCTTGTGTTTACTGAGTGGGAGAGTTGGATGGGGGGGGGGAAACTCCTTCAAAACCTTTGGAGAACTGCCCGCCATTCAGAATTCATTCATCTGCTTAGAACTGCAATAAACATGCAGGGATTGAAACTTCTTGCACAAAGGCAAACTAGTTGTCAATCCTGCCGGAACTCTAAGGGAATTGATGTGTTGTCTTTTCTTTTTTTAAACCCCTGCTTGCATTGTACAATTGTCGTAGATGTTTAAGGCATCACACACCTAGGATGGTGTGTGCTTCAGCTGGGCAGAATGCCTTCCAACTAAGGTCAATATTGACCTTAGGGTGAGTACAGTTGACGTTTGTGTGTAAAAGAGGGAGAAATGGCCTGTTGGCATCCTTTTAAATTTGTTCAGTTGCTGAATAGTGCCAAATTCTGCTGACTGCCTCTTTTGCGTGCGTGTAGCCTTGAAAAGGGAATGTGAGCAGGCTCACGGAACTGTTTGGTCGGCACTCATTTATTAAGAAAAATCCTGTGTTTCCATGTGCACCAGCTACCGTGCTCAGCCACATTATCTTCAAATATCTTGCCTACGGCTTCCAACCGCAATATTTTTTTTTTTATCACCAGTGATTTATGATTAATCCTCTTTAATAAATCTTGCAATATGATTTTCGAGCATGTGGCTCTTTAGCCGTGGTTTAACCCTTCAGCCAATTCCCCAGAATTAATGTCTGTCAGCAGTTGGAATTTGGTTCTGAACGTTAAAACAGTGACTTACATAAACACCTTATTGTGGTGAATGCCAAAAGACTTCTCCTGCTGAATATTTTATATCGAACCAGTGCCAGATTGCATACAGTATTTACACTAGTGTTTAACAGCTTACATATCACACTTTATCCTCTTCTTAGGAAATTGACTTTTTGCACAGTCAAGGGGAGCTGAGAGGATTTGATGTCTGCATCGACAAAGGAACTTTTGATGCAATAAGCCTGAACCCAGACAACTCCAAGGAGGGAAAAACACGTTACGTCCAGACTTTGAAAGATGCTCTAAAGGACAGAGGATTCTTTTCTATTACTTCCTGTAACTGGACTAAAGAGCAGCTGCTCGACCGATTCAGTGAAGGTGAGGTGGAATAAATTGTCTAAAATTAGACATCAAATGGCACACACTCTATTTTATTTAACACGCATTTAAAATATAAAGTCTGTATCAAGTAAAAGTAATGCATTAATAGTGTTACATTACGCTCCACACAACCTGGGGGATTCCTGCACTTCATAGAGGCCAGTTCATACCACAGGAACTGACAGAGGGAAAATATTAGTGGTTTTCAGACCATGACCTTTTCAAACCACAGTACATTTCTAAACCAGCTGATGAAATATGCAATTTGTGTTAATAACTGTCACAAGACAAAATAATTTTGGATTCAGAAGTACATGGAGTTAGACCTGTTTTTATAGGAAAACTTCTTTGAACACCTTTAAATGCACGGCTCTAGTTACACATTTGTACATTCTCAGTAAAAAAAAACAACAACTATCCACTCCTTGTGGTCTGACCTCAGCCATTTCTTACATGCACATTGTTATCTAACAGGTTGTTAATCTAGAATAACTTTTCGGCAGGCCTCCAGTGGCTGTCGCTTCTGAGAACCTGCAGGGCGGCAAACGGCCATGAGCTCTTGTCTGCCACCGGCAGCCAGGGACTTTCACAAACCACACCCAGTCCACATCCAGTTTGACACCAAATGGAGTCAGTTTCATGTTTACAGCTGCGTAAGGCACCGTCAGTTGTAATGAAAGACAGCTGCAACATTTTTCGGTCCTGGCGACTGCACGTCACCTCTCCATATGTAGCACTTAAATCAGCTATCCTTTTTCAAGATAATAGAATGACATTTTGATGTGAATATTTGACGACAATGGTATTTATGTGGTGTGCAAACTTTGTGTGGGATGGTCATTTCCTCTTCAGCTTAATTGAAGCAGGCTGAAGCTTAATTTAATTTGATCCTCTGCAAAGATGTGCAAACAAAGTGGGAGTGGTTAAGAAGGCTTATTGTTCTTACTTGGACTGCAGGAAGAACCACAGATGATGCATAAATAGTTTGTGTGACTTCCAGCGCTCTTCCACACTTGGCGCCTGTCTTTTGGACAGCACAATGATGCCCAGTGGTGATCGTGATGCACGTTTCCTGACATGCACATTTGGTTTGTGTTCTCTTACAGGATTTGAATTTGTTCAGCAGTTGCCCACACCCTCTTTACAGTTTGGAGGAAGGACAGGAAATGTTGTGACCGCACTCATCTTCCAAAGAATACATTAATGCACTCGGCCCTGGGGATCTTGTCTCTTGAGACATGGACTTCTAATTTTGTGTTTTATGTAAAACAACATATGTTTAATGCGAGAAATTCTGTATAATTCACTGGGGCTGCTCCCATGAAATAAATCACTTTTTTGGTTTGCTGTTGTCATAACTTCATCAACACACAGGTCTTTTTTATTTTTGATGATTTCATTTTTAATTATTTGTTTAACTTAAAAAAAAAAAAGAAAGATGTGACTGCGTAAAAATGTCCCAGTTTCAGATGCAAATTTGTTACATTTTCATTAGAAACTTTATCCTTGAATTATTTTTGCACGCATCCTGCTTTCAACAGTAGTTTTAAATCTTGTTACCCAGCAATGAATTAAAACCATAGTTTGTGCCAATTAAAATAACATAGACCTATTTGGCGCAACGGTGACCAGCAGAACTGAGGGTCCTGATTACCTCCATTTAGAAAGTCTGACATGGTGAATAAACAGGAGGCCGATGGCGTCTGCGGAAGAGAAGCCCGGCTACCATTTCCTTCCTTGTTTGCATGATTAATAACTGCCAAACTCTGGATCCTAATTGCAAGCAGGAGTAGGTGGTCCAGCGGGAGTTGGGGATGCGGAGGCACACTGTTGAGCAAATATAAGCTGGCTTTTTACAAGTACTTCAGCCTGAGATTTTACAAGTTTCTGGATACTCCCTCAACACCCATTTACGTGTCTCGTCTGTTTCTCAGTTTCTAAAGAAATGACATTGGGTTCAATGATGCATTTAAGTTGCTTTTTTGAGATATTTTCTTTTTTTCTTTCTCCATTCAGTCATTTACCAGTTAGTGTTGCAGATATGCATTCTCATCATTAGTAACTGGACCATTTCTGTTCACACAGAGTGCAAGTTTAATTTGTGTCCCATGTCTTGGCCATGTGTCCAACACATGCCTCTACCACACTGTTGAGGAGACCCGTTAAAAGAGCCCGTCCCGACAGAGTGATGTTAACACCACTTCTTTGTGTTCTGCTTTCATAGTAATTTCTTCTCCATCTGCCATCAAGTTAAAAACTGAACAGAAATCTGCTTTGCAGAAAGTGCTTTTGGCACCACGAGCTCTTCCATTGCGCTTGGATTGGCAACGTGTGTGAAACTACTTGGTATTCCACTCGTACTCGGCGCCATATAACCCACTGGCACGACTACCACGCTTTCATTTTAACCTCTGAAGTGTGATACTACAAATATTTATGTGCCCCCCCATCTCCCGAGAAACGCGTTTGAAGGTCTCCTAATAGGATTTTCGTGGACTGATTCAATGACTCCAACATGTAGCATCGCAGTAAAGTGTTTCCAAAGCAGGAGCTCCAGTGTGGTTGAGGGGAAAGTTTTCTTTTTATTTTCCCAAAGTGTATTATTACAGTTTTTCACTTTGAGTGTTGACGTGGCCGCATTAAAGTGAGCTAATGAACGCCAATGTAATCTTTTGGTGAACTTTGTTTACACTTGGACTGAGTGTACACCAGGAAAAAAAAGGGGGGACAACTGATGGTTCTACAGCTACCATTGTTTTGTATGGCACACATAAGTTTGTTTTATACACTTTTGGCTTCGAAATGTAATAATTCAGTCAAATTCTGAAACATGACAACAATACAGCGCTAGAGGTGTGTGTAGCGTAAAAGCCTCGAGGAGGACCAAAGCGGAATGTACCAAGTCAAGTGGGTGGTGGTCATTGTCGCTATCAATACACTTCCAGGTCTTGTTTACTCACACTTAAATTGTTAGCGGTGTATATTATTTTAAAAAGAACGATATTGTAAGTGCTTCACCGCGCAAAAAGACACGTGCTCTTATTCTCCATTTTCAAGGAGTTCTACCCGTGCCGTGCACTTCCGGTCTCCCCCATGGTGGTGGCTCGCTCCTACGCACGCCGAACGCAGTAAGCAGCCGCGAGCTCCCAGCTGCTCGCAGTGCTGCTGCTCGGCTCAGCGGTGGCGATACCGAAGCGGTGGCTGTGGGACCCCCGAGGAACTTACTGAGATTTCTTCTCTGCCTCGTCCTCTGTTTAAAAGATGACCTGACTTCGTTAGAGCCCACCACCCTCTCCCTCGCTGGCCAGGTAGTAAAGCCTTTCTAAAAGACACGCAACACTTTGTGATACTGCAAAGTCGCATCGTCTCAAGTATTTTGTTGTTGCTATTTTTTTTTGTGTCACAAAGTTTCTGTGCGTTTGATGTTAACACTGTTGTGGTGACTGTGGAGCGCTGACCAAAGATTTTTTTTTTTTTAATTTTTAATATTTTTTTTTTTAAAGAAACATCTTGTTTGTTTGTTGTTGGCTCACTTGCCGTGGCAGTTCATCGGTCTGCTTGGTTTCCCCGGAAAATAGACCACACGCCTTAAAGAAGGAGAGAGAGAGAAAAAAAAAAGGCTGTCAAGTTGCACCATGTGGGTGTTTGCGTTTCTCTGTTAAAACAGCTGTTCTGCTATGAGAAGAAGTGCAGTGCCAGTCACTGATCGAGAGGCTAAGCAGTTTTCTTGGCCAACCTGTTGCTGACATGGATGAAAAAAAAAAAGTGTCTGCTGAGCGAGCGCTGCTTCTCTCGAGAGGCGATGTGCTGCCATCGGCTCCCTCGAAACGCATCTGCTCAACCACAAAATATGAGACGAGGCTGAAAAAAACCCCAACTTACTTTTAGTCATCAGGCCTGATTGCCTATCTCTTGCCACTTTCTTACCACACGCCTAGCTTTCGCTTCCTCTCAGTGAGTCCTCTATAATTGCCAAATGACTTGCCTCAGTAAACATTTTTCATGTAGGTTGGTGATATTCTTATTCTTGCTTTTCTTTTGAGTGACAGGAAGTCGTGTATGAAGTCATAGGGCACTTCATAACGTGGTTCGTAGCTGCGTTGGAAGGACTCTTTGGATCCTGGACATCCTGCGATAGAATCTCAGTGTTATGACTCCATGATAATTTGTTGCCAAATTTATTATTCTAGGCATTAATTGGAAGTGGAAAAACTTTGCAACGCCTGTGTTTGTCAAAAACTGATAAGATACTCCCATCCTCCCCAAACCGTCAAACTAGAGTCAGGCAACAACAAAAAAAAGAAGAATAAAAAAGAATAAAAAAGCTCCTTTACTTCTTATCACATATAGTTTTATGCAGATTTATTGACGACTATATGTCTTAATAGCAGGGCAGAGTTCGCACTCATTTGAAAGCACCTTTATGGCTGTCACATTCAGAATGAAAAGCAATGTTGCCATGAATGTGGAGCAACGCAGCCCCGAGCTACGTTGTTGTCAGCGTTGTTTCCTCTCCTTTGTGGGATAGGAAGTGACGGTTGGTGCTTATGCTTTGCACTGTATGATTTTGCAGGACAGCTGTTTGATCTTGTGGACACCATAAACAGAATACCGCGGATAACTGGTTTTGGCACTGAGGGCCACTGTAATTTGTAATACCTGGAAATGTTTACGGCCGCCGCCATAGCTGCAGTCGTTCGTCCTTGACTCGCGGAGACTGCTGTCAGGTTTTTTTGGTTAACAGGAAATTTCATTCTCAAGAGTCAGAAAGCGTTCTCACGAAAGCAAAGGTGTAGCCGAGGCTCCAGTTGGGAGTGAAGGTATAGGGCGAGCGGGCAGAGATTTAATCATGCAGCAGCTGTAGTGTCTAATTACAAAGAGTTTGTTGATAAGGGTGCCTCGCACACATAGTGGCTCGGCTCTAGGGAAGCCTGTTCTGAGCAGCTCTCAAATGTCCTCCTAGTTCTTTCTGCAGATTACAATGATACCTTGTTTTAATCCCCCCAAAATAAACCACTTTTGGAATGCTACAGCTTGAAGTAAACTCTTGTTGCCGTAAGGCGGCCTAAGCCACGCCAGAATGAGTAAATACATTCTACAATTCCATTCAGATGGAGACAACGAGGAACTCCGGGCATATTTTGTAGCACTGGCTAAAAAAAAAAAAAATAATTTGGGGATTCAAACCAGCCTCACGTCTGATTGCACGGCGTCTGGGAAGTCCCACTTTGTTTTAGTTTCGCCCAACTTGATGCATGACAGTTGTACTTGACAAACAGCTACGGCATTGTTTATGGCCAGGCATGTATTGTACATACTATGGGGATGATTTATGGGAGCAATTAAGGTCAGTGCTTTTTTTAAAGGGGATCACTCTGCACTTCAGTGTGTGCTCGAGGCGCGCGCATTTGCAACGTCTTTGTGTCGCATGCAAAAAGGCCCTATTAGAGCCCCCTTTCTGTTAGTGGGCAGCTGTGTGCAGAGCGAGAGCCACTGGTCCATTCTCCATCTGTGTGCTCAACCTTCCCTCATTCCACACTCTGACACACATTTTCACGACACCCACCCCCACCACCACCACCTCTCCAAACCCTCTGTCGGTATCTCACTGTTGGACTTTCTTTATCTCTATCTCGGCTTTTTTGCCTGTTTTTGTCTTTGGTGTTTGTCTCGTTGTTTCACTAAATACTGCGGCTCTCTGTTGCCACCCTTGTTCTCTAGCCCGGGGCATTATGCAAAGCTACCAGAAAAGGGTTGTTAGCCATGCCTGTCTGTGGCTCCGTGCTGCCCTCCATTCACTTCAGAAGCTTCCCTTTCTTCCCTTTGACCCGCTGTCATAACCGCAGCGGCTTGCAGACGCGCTGAAACTCAAACCGCTTTGGCACCAGGCAGTTCGGACAGGACGCCGATGGCACGTTATCGGCGCGCTGTTCCTCGTGTCTTATATGCCCTCCTCATTAACATGATAGATTTGCAAGTCGGCCGTCTCTGACGCCCACAGAGCCAAAGAACTGCAGCTGAAAAGAAAAGAGGCATTCTCACATACACCAGTGCAGCACTACCCCAACCCCCCAAGACAAGCACCAGACTCTACTTAGTAGAGATGAAAAGCATTCTGGGATAAAATGGAAATGTTTGCGTGGATTCATACCACCGTGGTGCTGCCACGCACTGATAGTGAGTGATCATGTCTAGATTAAAAAAAGAAGTTGCCTCTGGTGTGGTGTGTCGAACCCAAAATCAGGAGCTTTAGGTCCTCAAGGTCTTCAGTTGTATTATCCAGACAAAAGAGAAAGCGGCATAGATTTGCTAGTCAGTTTGTTTGCATACCCAGTGTCTGATGTTATCTAAGCATGCAAAAGCTGCTGCCAGAGAAAAAAGAAACTAGTTGAATGAGTTCACGACTTATTATCTTAACTTAAAATAACTTTGGTTACGGATGAAAAATCTTTGCGGCGTTTTCTTTAGTTCAAACCTGTTCATCTCATCTTCCTTTTTAATCAGAAACATTTTTTGTTTCTTTTACTCAGACAAAACTAACAGCTTGTATTTTTTTTATTTTCTTTTGTAGATTCAGTGCAGACTGTCTTTCCTTAATGAAAAAGGAGAAATGAAAGCTGGCATTTGGCTTGGACATCCGACTTTAATGCATATTTATAACCACGTGTTCACATTAGTGACTAAAGTTTTGGACGAAAGACATGTGCAATTGCGGCTTTTATCACGACGTCCAACTCTTCTAATTGGCTCTTGCAAGTCGAATGTGCCTGCCTGTTGCACAGCACATGGCAGAGCACCACTGGGGTGTGTAGCCAGTTATCCTGCTGGCGGCGGAGAGTAGACACTGTTTAGATTCAACATGGAAAAAGATGTCTGCAGTTTGTGTGTCAGTGGACCAGATTTCACTTCCTCTTAGCGAAATCCAAAACTTCGGGTCTGGTCAGAGCAAGCGTGATTGTAGATTTACTTTGGCCTCTTGCTCAGCGAGGCCCTGATCAAATCGGACATTTCGACCAGAATTTGATTGGCTGTAATGGAGTTATTCCCTCAAGTGCGGGCTACGGGCTCCACATGACGGCGAAAACAAAAATCATATGCTGTTATCCGTAAAAACAGACACTCTGATGGACGTGTCGGAGCGAACGCCTCTTGACGGCCCAGTGACGGTCGAAGAGCCGCAAAGCATCGCATCGCCATGCGTCCGCTTGGCTCCCTGCACACCGCACCGCCGTCGGAGGGCCCATATGTTGAGCTAAGCCCCCCCCCCAACTCTCCCCTCGTGAGTGAATGAACATACCCCGGTGGTGGAATGCTGCTCGCAGTTCTCTCCCCTCCCACCCGTGCACACTTTCAACTCGCCATTAATAAACCCCCCCTGCTGCCCCCCACCACCCACACATTACCGTGCGAGCGCCTCGTTACGTAACGTCGCCGTTGTGGTTTTCATTGGCTGATTGGTAGTGACAATCTGTATAACATCATTTGCTTACACTACATAGGAGCATAGGATACCCCCTGCCCCCTTATAGAGTGGAGAAAATTGTAAAAAGGAATTGCTCGCAGCTCTGGAGGTTCTCATGTAATGTATCCCTGATGGATTAGGGCGCTGGTTAGAGTGCACAGAACAGGCCAGGCACTCATGGATAATGGAAGAAAGCACAGACGGGAAGGCGAGGATTGATAAGGGGAGTCGGGGGGCAGGGGTGGTAATTAGAGGGGGGTACCTGGCATGCAGGGTTCACCCCGGGGGGGGGGGGCAAGAGGGCCCCCCACCTCCCACCCAAATACCTTCCTCTGCTCAAACTGGAACACCTGATCCTACAACGCCTGTCAAGTGTCTTGAGATTTCAGTTAACCCAGCTTCAGTCCGAGAACTTTTGGCCGGGCCAGGCAGAGAAGCTGCGTCGTGTTTGCAAGTTTTGTGTGTCAGCGAGCTGCAGCTCAGCAAACTGCCCTTGTTCAATAGTCCAGTTTCCTGCACCACGCACACACTCGCGCTGATAAAGAAGCCATGAGCAATTCAAATGCAATTCTTTATTGGCTCGGACACTCGTGTTTTGTGTTTGTGCTGCTATGGCTACCTGTGAAATTCCGAGAGACAACGCCGGAAATTTTTCATGAAGGGAAAACTCGCCCTCAGAAATATCTCTGAGTAAACACTCGGAATAAATCGATCCCTCTTTGATGACTTCACTTGGCTCCTCGCGTACTCTTTTGACACTGACTGAAACGGGTGAAGTAATTTTTTTACCACCTTTATCTTGATGCTGTTGCGTGTATTTTAAAATAGCCAAAATACCTCAAACCAGGTCACTGCTAATCTATAGCAGCTAAACTGAAGCAACCCACACCTCAAACGAATAGATGGCTCATCCCTGATGCTTGGAATCCAAGGGTTGCGTGATATAGAAAGGCCTCTGGACTCAAACAAAAGAGCACCGAGCCCACTGCCATGTCACTGCGTTGATGTGGCCTCACGTCCGATTCACATCTGATTGAGCCACACGTGACACAGGACTGATGGCATTTGATCGCTGTGAGCGCTGTTGCTGTTGGCAGCGAGGTAGTTTGTCTGAAGCAATGTTTTCTTGGCTTTTGATGACTGGCGTCTGTGAGTAGTTATCATGTCTGTGGCTGTAAATCTGATTGCGTTAAGAGCAAAGTGTCCCCTTTTTTTTTTCCCTCGACAAAAGCAGAAGTGTCTCGTAAGGCCTGTTTTTTTTTTCTATTTGAAGTCGTGTCTGTGTCGCAATGCTTAGTGGATCACTTTTTTTTATGTTGTCAAGGTTGTCTGTCTTTGCTTATTTGGAAATTAAGTCAGTGCGTTCCACACCCAATTCATGTGACCACAAGGGAAGCACAACTAGTACACTGCAAAGGGGAAGTGCGCTCACTCATAAGGCAGTGCGTCTTCAAACCCGCAAAAGTAATTAGAAGAATGTGTAGATATCAAACACACAGAGTTTAGAGTGACTGACTCTCAGCTCTCTGAATTTTTAACGATCGAGTTTCATGCAGAATTTGCTTTTACCCAAGTTTTCCAACTGTAGTCTGTCTCTCCAGTTTGGTGCATGAACTCCCCAGAAACGGCAAAGTCCATCATTTACTTCTTTTGCTTGGTCTACGTTTCAGAAAGCGTGTGTTCTGAAACCACAAGTTTTGGAAATCGTGCCAGTGGCACTAAAACACTTCACTGATGCTTCGTCCAGGTGGGCGACCACGGCCCCCCCAGCCAGATGCTGGTTACGCCCTCATGACCACACCTCCTTACTGCCTAGTTCCACGCATATTGAAGGTATAACAACATAAGGAAGATTGTGGAGGGCCATAAACAGCGGGGAACAGTAAATGTGCTTCACATTTCCAGAGGATAATAAATCTGTCATTTCCCTCGAGTTTGAGATAAAGAAAGAACTGAACATGGGAACTTAAAGTCTTCTCCACATTGGTTCCTCTAGAGCTGTAGAATGACGATCCAAACATTAAGTGGGGCTTTAAGTGGTGGCTGTGTTCTATACAGATGTTGATGGACTGCTCGAGAGAAACAACTGATTTGAAAGAGCTTTATTGTTTCTTCACTTCCGGACCTCTAGTGGGGTGATTGCATGTTTAGTTTTGCCTGGAGTTGCCTTGCCAGTGGCAACGGGGGTGATGGTCACCGCAGTCGCTGGTATGTCTTGACCTCTGCAGGGCCCTTTTTTTTATGACCTCGCCCTTATTATTTGAGCTAAAGGGGTGGCTGTTCCCTCCGAATTAACAACCCCAACTCGACAAAAGAGTGACTCTTGACTTGCGAGTTCAGCCCCGGCACTACAAAACCCGACCGCTCCGTTTGATCTCGCGCTCCATTTTCCACGCAGCCATGCCGCTCGTGTTTGAATAGACACCAGCGCCTGGCTCGTTCCGAGCATGGAGAACATGTTGGAGCAAGGCAAAGTCACCTCCTGAAATGCATTTCGCACATGGAAAAGCGGGGGCTATGCTATGCTATCTGCGCTGGGGAACACACAAGCGGTTGTATTTGGGAGCTTGGCTCTGGTCGTATAAAATAAGTCCCTTTCAGCGCAGCCACCGATCAAAGGCTTGACACCAGACGTGCTCCACACAAGTATGCAGTAACCAGAGCCAATTGGTGATGGACACCAAACACCCCCGTCACAGAACGTTAGGGGGGCCCTCAGTAGGCTTCTATTCATCTGCCTGTACAAATCACGGCCCGGGCAGGCAGCCACATTATCTTAGCTGCCCTTTCTAGTGCCCTCCTGAGTCACCGGCTATTGTGAGCCAAGAGCTGCTGCCTGCAGCCCCTTGTACACAAATCTAACGCGAATTACCATGAGATTTCAGTCCATGCCGGGGGCTTGCCGCACGGACAAATAATGTCCCATCGGTTTAGACAATAAACGGGCTACGCTTGTTGACGGAACAGTGGGGTTAGTGTAAATCTCATGTTAAAAACGGTCCAAGCCAGTCGCGCAGTTTAGGCAGTGCAAGAAGTCAGACTTGGGCCGCCTCAGATGCGAGAACTTGGACGCCTCGGATGGCATTTGATGCTCCCGTGCCACCGCATGTGACAAACGGACCGGCTGCTGCTGAGAACTCGTACATCCAGTCGCGCAGTCACACTCGATTTGACATTCACAAACAGGCCCGCTTGAGTGATTAAAGAAGCATCTGCGCGCTCCAATCAAAACTCGATCCGAGCCGCTGGTGTGTTTTCAACTGCTAATCTGATTTTAAGAATCTCGAAGGAAGCGGCCCTGGCGTGGGCCGACGTCACATAAACAAATCGCGCACTGAGGTTTTAACTGTCACGACACCGAGTTGCTACGCTCATTAATGCGAAACCTGCAAGACGTTCGCAGCAACTCTCGTCGTCTTCAGTCGCACCTCCGGTTTTCTGCCTTCACAAGGCGCTGCTTCATTAGGTGAGCTCGGCTGCAGGTTTGAATTCACACTCGGGCTGCCCTCTCCCATGACCCCCTTGCTTGCCAGTCACCGCACGCTTGCATGCAGGCCACAAGGGTGTAACGGGGTGAACGTGGACGGACGTGTACGTGCAGACGTGCAGTCCAGGACTCGGAGGTCGGGGTCACGCTTCTTGAATGCATCAGTGAAACAGCTCACTGTAACAACCCTCTGCATTATCACACACACACACACACACACGCACACGGCCCCTTTGACACACCCATTAGTCAGTGTCAGCCCCAATCAGTAAAGTAATCTGCAGAACTGATCAAGAAGAAGCCCTCTCCCCCCCTCGCACGGCTCCCACCGACGGCAGACCCTCTCGCCCGCGGAGGCCCAGTTGTGCTCCACTGACTCTCCGGGATAAATGGAGATAATGGGAGTCATATGCTAGCAGCTGGTTTGAGGCAGACCGACATGTAACATTTAGTCTACATGTAGTCATGAGGCCAGAGATGGAGAATGGTGGTGGTGGTGGGGTGAGGGGTGACGTATCAAAGCGGCGCAATTCGTCTTAAGTGACTTTATCGAATCAGATCCTGTTTTTCTTTGGCGATATGCAGCCCGGCTTTGCTTACATTACCGGGCTGCCTCACAAACGCCCGCATGCATTCCTCCAAAGCATGTCGCGTTGCCGCACCAAACCCTGGCCCGACATGGGAAGCAGGCTGCACGCACACAGAAAACGAGGCTACGCCTGCTAGAGCCATTAGCCCCCCTCTCTCGCTGCAACCGAAGCTTTCGGTTGCCAAAAGTCGATCCAATGGTATGGGAGACTCCTGAACCGTGCTGCTTCTCTCTAAATTATGCTCGGTGGACAGCTAATGAAGGAGAGAAGATCAAGTGCAAGGTCACTGCGCTTGCTTGCTCCAACTTTTCATTCCTGAACTGAAAGTGATTACAGCGCAACTGGCCGCGTCCTGCAGTTTTCTTTTAGCTTCTTTGTTCCTCCCCCTCGTGTGCTCAGTGGCATTACGGGCACTGTGCACTTGATACAGCGGGGTACGTTTGCCCAAAACATGGACCGTGTATCATGTAACTCCTGCCAAACTATTTGGACAATTTCTCCTCTATTCCAGCAGATATGGTTGCTTCCTTCTAAATCACAAAAGCAGCGACCGCAGCATCACATACAGCCTTCTCTGTTTATACTCCAGAGCCACCTCTTCAGTCATGCAACGTGACTTATTTCAATTTCCTGTATTAGATAAACTTTGCTCTGTTTCGATTCCCACATGCTCTTCGAATTTTGTCTACGTCCCCTTACGTACGGGAATAGGAGAAGAAGTGAGCGTATGGCTGCAGGCTCTGTTGTGCAGAATGTCTTTAGTGGCGTGTAGCAAAAACACGGTAGTGGCCAATGACATTGGTGCTTTAAGTCTAAAGGTAGTAAATGTTGAAGGGGAAAACAACTGTTGGGGTTTGCCAACTGTGAAATCATGCCATTAATCTTATTTTTTTTTGTTGTTGGCCTGAAGAGACCTCAGACTGGAGCTCAGATGTTAACCATTGCTTGGTGCCAGCAGTTTTGTGTGTGTGTGTTTTTTTTTCCTTTTTTTCTTTTGCCTCGCACCGTGTGTGAATGTTCTGTATTGTACTACAGTGTCGCTCCCATTTACGTGTGATGAATGAGTGCCATGAATCATCTTTGGTTTGACCAAATACTGTTGTGTTTGACTTAGAGAATCACTTCCGCCAGATTTAAATCTGTATGAAAACATTGAGATCAAAGGTGTCTGCTTGGGGAAAAAAAAAAAAGTGAAAAGAATTATGACATGGATTACGTCGTCGTCGTCGTGTCCTATTCATGGTTACAAAGACAGATAATGCAGTTTGTTCCCGTTTCTTCACATGGTTAGCGGTGCAAATCTGTCTGCCTTTGACAAATAACTGACAGGAAAATGTGAAATCTTACGATGTGACTTGTTTGGTTCAAAACCCGTTACTTCTGCCACGGGACCGAGTTGACAGAAATACATGCAGGTGAAATATTGAGTTTGTTTTAGTGACATATGTTTAATATTTATAATTCTGAGGTGAATTCACATTTTAGTGTCACAGAAAATGCCTTTCACCTTCTGCTTGCAATAACGGCTCCTTCAATATGCATCATTTGAAGCATCTTAGCTAAGTATCAACAGGTTTTTTTTTAAGTATTTACTGTATTGAGTTGCTTTTTCACAGTCTCTCCTCTTCCATCTCTTTTCTTTTTGAACAGGGATCAGGATAAGTGTGAAGGCTCCTTCCTACCTCCACCTCCAGCACCTCCTCCTCCTCCTCCACCACCACCGCCACCGCCGCCGCTGTTATCAGGGCTCCAGCGCTGCTCGGCAGATGGGAGGTCACCAACTGGTTTTCTTTCTCGGCCAGACGCGCAACATGCACTCGCACCTCGTCTGAAGATGGCCGCCGCCGGCTTTCGTCTGAACCTGAACGGACCGACGGAGGAGAGCGTGGCGCTACCATGGTGATCATTTTTCTCAAAACACTGGAAAAGAAGAAGGGTGTCGATGATGTAAGGCCCCAGAGCACCGAGAGACGGCTGGTGAGGCCAGAAACCCTCTTTGAGTTTGAGTCTTTGTGCACAATGACCGTGAGATGTGTTAAAACTAATCTGTCAGAAGCTATTGATAACCAGGCATGTTTATTTTTTTGTCCATTCATCACCAAAATACCCTGAATCATAGTGAAACCGATGCCTTAAATCCTGAGTTAACCTGACCTTACTCGGTCTAAATGGTGAAAACAAAAATGAAAAACTCACTTTTTGTACTTTTTGTGTTCACTTGCAAACTGCCTCGTCCAAAAAATGAACATTCTGGAGCTCGCAAGTCGAGCGGGGTCGCCGCGTTTGACGCGCTTCTCACAGGCACGCATGCAAATGTGACCGCGAGCCGAGCGCCTCCTCTATTATTTCTGACATTTAAGTCGGCCTCCTCCGTAACCTTATCACTGACAAAGGGAAACATTCCTCTCTGAGCCGCAGCGGCACCGCGTGAGTAAATGACTCACGCAAAGTGTGAGTGTGATTTTTATCTACGCTACATACTTCCCCGCTGCTATCGCACCGATTCCATCTCAGATTTTCGCCATCACGGTTCTGTCGCGGCAATGACCTCAAGGCACATTACCGTGCGGCATTATGACTTCTTCTATTGTGCATTCTGCCGGGATCCATCCGAGCGTTTTAATAACAAACCGTGAGAGTCGGTGTTGTAGGTGATAGCACGGCCAGAAGAAGGGATTCTCCACGCTCTGTGAGCCTGTGTTGGTATTAAAAACACAAGTCTGTGAAACAACCTAAGATTGCAAATGAAATGAATGAATGAAATTTACTGGTTTTCCATTTTAAATAAAGCGGCTGTACGATCAGCAAGTGGCTGCAAAAAATTGTATTCCCACGACACGCACGCTCGCACGCACGCGCGCGCGCACGCACACCCACACGCTTTCACAAATAACACTTGCTAGACTTGCCACAAGTTTAGCCATTTGATTATCAAATCTTGGTCAAAGGATATAGTGAGTGTGAATCAAAATAGAAATACAAATGGGTACAAATACAAATTTTCACTGCACCTTGCCAAGAATGGGAATTGAAAGTTTTTTTGTTTTTTTTGTTTTTCTTGTTCAAACCACTAACGCGCAGATGGAACTTCTAACAAACTTCTCATTTGACTGCGGCCAGCCAGCGCACAAACATCGCAAAAACTTTGCTTCCCTGCTTTTTTTTTTTTCGGTTCATTTTGCACGTGTGTAACCGTCGGCCCACATGTCTGCCTCCACAGCGTGACATCCACACCATGAGCAGAGGGACCACCCTCTTCTCCTGTGGCTCTGTGGGTGAGTTCATGCCATTTGTGTTTTGTGTTGTGTTTTTTTTTTTTTTTTCTGCTTCTCCATCCATTTTTTGCCATTTTAAAGAGAAACGTTGCGGCAGCTCTGACGACCGGCGCTTTAGGAACGACACCGTCCGCGTCTTGAGTAGTGTGCATTTTTTTTTCGGAAGGCATTCACAGAGCAGATTGCCCCTGTAATTGTTTAATAAGTGGAAGCAGCAGTCCCAGAGGGGGACCTCTCAGCCCCCCCCCCCCCCCCAGCCTTCCCCTCGCCATCTCCATCCGAACCGTTTCTCACTTCTCCCTTTCTCTCCGTCTGTCACTCATCCCCCTCTCATGATGAGGGCGCACCTGCCTCCGCACAATGTCGCGCGGCGCTCCCGTGGGAGTGAGCTGCAACCCTACACGCCTGTTGCCTGTGTCAACAATTTCTCAGCCAGCCTCTCGCTCGGTCGCTCGGCCGCCGTCGCGGTAATTGGCCTCCGCGTTAAAAGACGCGTTAGCGTCTGTACAAGCTCGGCCTATTAGTCACTGTCCTACTTTCCTTTTTTTTGCGGGGGGGACGTCACGGGGAGGAGTGCCGTTTACTGTTTCCACTGTTAATGTTGACACTGACATTGTCCCGCGTGTGTCTTGTTAGTTCAGCCAGCACAATCGTCTTTCAGAGGGCGGCCTTTGAAGTCCATCCCTCTTTCTCCCCTCTTTTTTGTCGAGCTGTTTTTCTGACATTCCTGTCAGGTCATTTCTTGCGGCCCCCGTACATTGTTCTGCTCCCCGCCGAACAATGTCCAGCGTGAGCCCGAGAGAGGGAGCCTGCCAGTTTTAGAGACGAGCCTTCTGAAAGGGGAGAATTTGGATAAAGCTCCGGGTGGGGGCGGCTTTTTCTTGACGAAGAAGCGTCTCCAGAATCTCGGACGAACTCCGTTGCCCGGTCGCCCGAGTCACCAGGGCACTTTTACTGTCGGTGTGTTCACCCCCACCGCCTGGAGACGGGACCACTTGCGCAGATAGCGAGACAGCGAGGAAGTCATACTGTACATACTTAGACTTACTGCCATCTGCCCGCATACTCGCGAGTGGCCTGACTACTGTTTCACAGATTTTTTCTGCCGTTTGTCGCTTGTTTCCGCATTGTTTGCATTTTCACCTCTGTCTGTTTCCAATTGGATGTTTTCTTTTTGTTTGTTTTTTTAATTACCAGGAATGTGCACTGTGCTGGTTTCCTTTGAGAAGGGAATTCAAGACATTGGCACACCGAAAGTTTTTCTGAGAAGCCTGTTTGCTTAAAATTACGCCACTTTTTCTTTTGCACCTTAAAATGATCGGTTTTAAATTTGTTTTTACGATTGACGGACTTAATGATGACTGACGTAATGTCGCTGCCACTCGCGCTGTGCACCTGGCCAGCCTGGTGTAGGACCGTTTCACTTCGGTCGCCTGCTCGGCACCCGCTCTTAAGAACACGGCTCGCGAACTTCAACGCGCCAACATCAACACCTCTTGCCCGACTTTTGCTTGCTGACATTTCCTAGTTTACTAGCCTCCGTATGTTGAAGAGAGAAAGAAAGACAGAAAGAAAGAAAGAGAGTGAAGAAAGAAGACATTGTCTGAGTAGCCGGGCAGGCAGCCAAAGGTATATAGTTGTATACCAGGCCAGCTGGCTGTACTTTGCCAATGTCTGGGGTGCCATTGTTGCCGTGACGATTTTTAAATGTAGATTTTAATGTAGAAAAATGACTTAATGCAGCTTTAAGGACTAGTTACGCCTTAAAAAGGCCACCTGGTTGTCGATGCAGCACAGCAATCTTAGCTCAGCCTCAGCAACTATAGTGTTACTTCCTCTCATTTTAATTTGTTCTTTCGTAGTTGCCTCTACAAGTTAACAATGACAAGTTTATGTTTCCACTTAAATTAAAATGTACGAGTCTTTTTTTTCCTGAGTGTAGTGGAATTGTCTTTAGCGTCTCCCTGCTGCTGCCATCAGTAATAATACCAAGTCGCTCCTCGAGATCATCCAGTCTCACTTTGCAAAATTCTCAACTTTTCAGAGGCCGATCGGTGGCTGGACCGGGGCCAAAGCTGCAGCATTCAGCAGAGAGCGCCCTGCCAGTCTGGTGCCACTCTGGAGAGCCTGTGGGATGTGATGCCAGAGCCGGGGAGCTGGAACTGGGCCAAGGAGCCCAGCAACGCCACGGCCATCACCAGCCTGATCCGAGACCTCAGCCTCTGCGAAGGGGGCCGAGCGGGGCCTCATCCCCACACGGCGCCCCCGGCTGCCAGCGAAGGCACTGCGGCGGCCGAGGCTGCCCCGGCCCCCGCCGCACCCCCCAGCAAGCGTCAGTGCCGCTCGCTGTCGCTCTCCGACGACTTCGGCGAGTTCCGCTCGTCCTGGAGGCCGCAGGGCTCCCGCGTGTGGACGGCCGTGGAGAAGCGGAGGTGCCACAGCGGAGGGAGCGTCCGCGGCGGAGCGCCCCCCGGCGGCCACTTCCCCGCCATGCAGCGCAGCTTCAGCTTCAGCTCGCCCTCCCGCCCGTCGGACAGGTCCCTCGACCTGCCGTTCTTCAACCAGCGGCTGCCCCCCCACCCCCAGTTCACCGCCTCGCCCGTCTCTCCGACCTCCCCGCCGTCGCACCACCACCATCTCCACCTCCACCACCAGCACCAGCACCAGCAGCAGCACCTCCAGCACCACCACTTCCTGCGGCCCCTGTCGCTCTCCCACGAGCAGATCAGCCTGCCGGAGGTCCAGGGGGAGGAGGCGTCGGAGGCCAGCTCCCCAGACTCCACCCCGGAGCTGGGCAGGCGCAGCAGCCGGAGGGCGGCGGGCAGCGGCTGCCTGTCCCGCAGCCGCTCGCAGCCGTGCGTGCTCAATGACAAGAAGATGGCCATGAAGCGGCGGCGGCCGGAGGAGCCACTGGAGCAGCGGCCGTCCTTGGACTTGACGAAGATGACTCAGGTGAGCCGGTGTCCTCAGCATCAAATAAAATATTCATGTTAAAGAGGTGCAAGGCCAAGACTATTCAGTCCATCATCGTATGTCCATGTCAAAAATCTTTAATAATAATATCACTGACGGGCATCTAGGAGCAAACACATGCTGGTTTCCTTCAAGTCTTCCAAAGTGTGTATGCTCGTCCAGGAAATGACATCATTAGGTAGTCCCTCATCTTTAGACACAGCCGTACTCATTTAGCTTGTCATCATAACTCAATCAATCAATCAAAAACAAATATACACACATATATATGTTTAACTGATTTATTATGACAAGCTAAATGAGTACTCCTGTGTCTAAAAATGAGAGACTATACCAGTCAAAAGTTTGTACACATACTTCTGATTTAATAGTTTTTCTTTCATTTTCATGACTCTTTACATTGTAGATTGTCACTCAAGGCATCTAAACTATGAAGAACACATATGGACTATGTACTAAACAAAAAAGTGTGAATTAACAACATGTTTTCGATGATCTGGACTCTTCACCCTTAATATAGTAATATGTATAACACAACATATTTCGGTATTTATTAACATTTTTTTCTTAATAATTAATCTTCATATCTTGGTCATATATTTGATGCCTTGAGGATGTATCTACGGTGTAGAAAGTTGTAAAGATAAAGAAGAAACAGGTGTGTCCATACTTTTGACTGCTAGTGTATAATGAAGTCATTTCCTGGACGAGCATGCACACTGAGGAAGACGTGATTGAAATGCTTTGATGCCTGTCAGTGATATTATCAAAGACTTTTGTAACACTCGAGTGTTGCGGACCGAGTTTTTGTATCACTCTCCTCTGGTCATGCAAATCAGAGTCGACCCGACACGTAATCCCCGCTTCCAACGCCACCAAATGTCCTCTATTGGATCGAGCCAAATCTGGGATCAAATGCCGAGCGGACAGTTGCTCTCTTGTGCTTGGCCGCACGAGGACAAGATCCGTGGCCGTCTGCTTCTCCGCGAGTGTCTGCGACTGTGTTCAGTGGCTGGATTAAATCAAGCTAAATTGAGTTTGTTGGGTTTTTGTCGGTCCAAGGCTTTGAGCGTGCATGCGTACGTGCGTGCATGTTGGGAGGCTTCTATCCCTCTGAGTCGGGGAGTGGTAGAGTACTACGGAAACATTCCTAATGTTCGACCACATTATGTTGGGCCACGCTCTAGCAAGCCCGGCCTCGGTTTATCATCTCATTTTCTCTGTTGGGTAAACAGCCACCCAAAAGGTTTGGCCTCGCTCAGTCCATTCCATTCCTTGAAATACTGCCTCTTCCTCTCCCCCACCGCCATTTACTGCTCTACTCCATCCTCTCATTTTTTTTTTTTAACTGATTCTGTCATTCGGGGGGGAGTTTTGAGATGTTGCATTACACCTTTGGCTTGTTTTGACAGTCGGCGCAGCCCTCAGAAATTGTCACCTGACATCCTGTGAGGTGGCAACGCTTCCTTCCTTCCGAATAGAAGAACA
The DNA here is from genome assembly GCF_046127955.1 of Nelusetta ayraudi. NCBI lineage: Eukaryota > Metazoa > Chordata > Actinopteri > Tetraodontiformes > Monacanthidae > Nelusetta > Nelusetta ayraudi. Next base: position 1,966,437 of record NW_027466106.1, read on the forward strand.
AGAATCGGTTCTTTTGACAAAGAAGATAAAGTGAGCCTGATTGAACTTTTCTCATTTTTGACAAAGGAATCCAGCATGGCACAATTAAAAGTCCAGTGTGTACATTTTTTTTTAAAGGAACCCTGGTATTTAAGGATGCCCGCCTGACAGCATGTTTGGTATTTAGGCCACTGTCAGACAGACTTCCTTAAAAAAATGGTGGTACAAGATGGCAGCTAACGAGGAGCAAGACCCTGTACCTGTGTATATTCTCATATATATGAGAACTGTTCTAAGGGTAGGAAAACCAAATGGCTTTTATTCCTGCCAGTATACACTTTTAGTAATATAAATGGGCAATATATTAAGCTTTTACCAATATAAAAATCATCAATCAAGCCAAATTTTACACAGTGGACCTTTAATAGAAAAGGTTCGTAGTGTCTGTAACTCTGAAACCTCAGAATAGTTGCAAGGATGAATAAAATTCACCAGAGTCTCCATCCAAAAAAGTGGTGAGTAGTAAATCAAGGCATTTTATCCCTTTTTTATACTCCAAATAAAATCTGAACCGCCAACGCTACCAACGCCGCTGCCAAGCGGCAACTTTGACAGAGTGCGATTTCTAAGAATGGACTAATGGCATCCTCCTGTTTGGGAATTATTGTTGTTTTTGTGGTCTTTTTAACGGGGAAGCGCTGCGAGTTCTCGTCCGCCCACCTCTTTTACTTCCCCTCCTGGACTCAAAGATTAGCGAGTGGCCCCGAGGACCCAGCCAGGGTTTGGATCAACAGGGCTTCGGTAATGGAGCCTAACGAGTGTGTTTCCTCTCGTCATGCCAGCAGCTCGGAGTAGGGGGGGAAAAAACCCAGCAGGATGATCGCACACACATACACACACACACACACACACACACACACACACACACACATACCTGCATGCATTGGAGACACAGACACAAACGCACGCAGAGTCACTTTTACGTTGCGTGCAGCAGGAGCGGTGGTTTTTGCAGACCGTGTCACCTGCTGTCCCACTTTATTGCAGGTTTTTGTTTCTCAACCAACCTGCACAATTCAAAGTGCTCGGTACTTACTGGGGAAAATGGGTCGTTTCACTTCGTTTTATTGCTCTGTGTACTTTCTCCCCCCTCGCATGGATGGTTTGGAGCGTGTGTGTTCCTATGCACGCCATCATTTTTTACGCACGCACTCTTTCATTTGTCCCTCCCCCTCCTCCGACCAGGTCGGGGTTGAAGGCAAGGCCGCCAGAGTCCAAGATGGCGGCCCAATCATTTAAATGCAGTTGCTCACCCAGCGCATACGCCCAAAAAGTTTCTGATTCCGCATTAACGGGCCCATAGGGCATGCGCAGTAGTTTGACTTCCCATCATGCCTCTGTGACTCACACAATCTATTTGGCCAATCAGAAGGATTCTGGAGAACGTCACTTACAAAGCTACAATAGAAAGATTTGCTATGAATGGCGTTTCAGGTCACAGTCGTCCTGTCGGCAGTTTTAAAGGCGTTTATTTTTGTATAGCGGTCTAATGGAAAAAAGTACCTAGTACCTGCAGTGCCTAGAGTGGCCACTGGGAAATAATCGGCACGCCGCCATATTGCCAGTCCGGTATATAATTCTTGTAATACATCCATGGGTTGAAGGCGTGCGCAGCAGCCTCACGGAGTCACGCATGTTTTGATTTCGTGTTTTTAAAGCAACCATTTTGAGTTTCGCTGAAAGGGTGTGAAGTTCCCGCCGCGTTGCGTGGTAACGTCAACACGATAGTTGAATGCATCGAGGTCATTTCGTGCCGTCGTATACGTGCATGTCGGTTCTTGTGAAGGCCTGGACGAGCCTGGAGGAGACTCTCGCGTCCCTTTATGAGATTCCAATTCTTGTCTGCGCAGTGTGCGGATGGTATTTCCATCAGCATCAATAAATGCCAGGAGTGGTTTGTGTGCGTTTCGTTGAAGGGTTGGAGGAATGGATGACGGCTGGTATAATTCGTAAATGTTATCGCTGCCATTTCTTGTTAACTGAATTTATACGCATGCACATACCCACACACACACACACACACACACACACACACAAGCATTCTCCCACTCCCTCCTTAAGAGGTGGGTGGGATGTTAATCACAGGCTGAAGGGCATCTCACCAGCCCTGCCCTGTTTGTTTTCAATTCCGAGTTATTACCTGTCACTTCCCACGCACACGCTCGCTCGCTCGCTCGCTCACACTCACTCACTCACTCACTCACTCACTCACTTTTCATGGTACCTCTTTACATTTTATTGATGCTTGTTTGTTTAAATGAGTAATACAGTCTCGAGTCAAAGTACAAAAAAAGAAAAGCGAAAGACCCAACGAGGTGCTCTCGGCGGCGAAGGATCGCGAGTGTCGGTTGCCAGTGGAACACGGCATGGCGTGGCCTTCAGATTCCTCCGCCACGTCCATGGAGGCGGGTGTGAATTCTGGAGATGCATGTCGCGCTAATGAGCCCCGACTGGAATATTGCAGGCATTTATGTGCGGCACACCCCCCCAAAATTCCTCCAGTGTCACCTCTTGTCAGCCGGCTGCTGCTGTCCACCTCCAACTTTTACTTATGCATCACCATATTCATCCATTCATTCTAAGGACGCAAAATATGGATGAATTCATTAATCGTTAGTTGATTGACTTTATTGATTGATTAACGATTAATCGATCGTTAATTTACGATTAACCATAACGATGAATTGCTGATAAGCAGTCATTTTTCCTGAGAACCTAAATTTCACAATGAAAAAGGAACACATTATTTAAGCCTTAAATAATGTTGAGGGTCCAATGTGACCCATGTTTACATTAGAGAACAGTAAAAACTCCCTAAACATTTATCCTCTGACTTTAAGTTAATTGGTCACATTTCAACTTTTTTTTTTTTTTTTTTTAAAGTTGTTTAAAAGTTTAAAACTTTTTCTAGGTATATTACGACCATCACAGTATCTACAGGTGAATTGCTCTTCCCCTCCACTACACTGTTATAATGATATTAACTATCCGTGTAAAAAATGCTCAATTAATTGCGACAGATTTAATTTAATCGATTAATTCTTAATCGACAATTAATCGATAATCGATTAATTGTTAACTTCCCCAATTCAATCTTCTTTGTGGTGTGAAACGTTGCCTGTCGGCCTCTCGACTCTGCGCCCAGAGCAGCGAATAACCTGCGTCATTGCCAGCATGCGCTTGCCATCAGCACTCCCAGTTTCAGCCGCAGGGTTGTTTTCTTTCCCACACTATTGAAGCAAGAAAAATAAAAATAAAAGCAGAAGCGTTCCGCCCCGCGGCACCACAGCGCGACGGAGGTGACAAAACTGGGCTCGTTCGCCGGGGTGTTCACCACTTGGGGGTCGCCAAGTGGTGAAGACAGGAGGAATTACATGAGCAGGGAAGCCGTCGGAGCGACTGCACGCTCCCTCCCTATTAATATCACCCCCTTCCAACCCACCCATGATGGTCTGATTATCATGGGCTGCTGCTGCTGCTGCTGCTGCTCTGCCCCTCCTCTCCTCTGCTCTCCGCCACGCTCTCCATTCCTGGAATGGCCGAGATGGCGATCATAGCTGCGAGTCAAACCCTGTGTCTTTATGGGAACACCCAGGTGGGCGTCCCGAGGTGCGGCGCTCGCTGTGTATCCACAGACATGTCGTGACGTGTCCCCTTCTTTTCCTTTTTTCTCTCTTTGAAAGCATCGCCGAGTGCGCCGGCGAATGTTGTTGTTTCTTTATATGCACTACCAGTCAAACGTTTGGACACACCTTCTCATGCAAGACATCAAATACATGAGCAAGACTTATGTAATTATGGTATTATGCAGCAAATAAAAACACGTTAAGTAACTCTAAATATGCTTTTTATGGAAGGTGGCTATTTTGAAGAATTTCAATACGAAACGTGTTTCATTTATTTTACACTTTTCTTGTTTCCTACATAATTCCATGCGTGTTCATAAGTTGCTTTGATGCCATCAGTGAGAAACTGCAATGTCATGAGAATGAAAGAAATTACATTAAATTTGTAGTGTGTCCAAACTCTTGACTGGCAGTGCACCTCGCTCGCGCTGCCTTTTCTTCACCCTCACCTTCACATCTGTGCCTTGTTCTCTTTTCTTTTCTTATTTATTTCATCTAACCTGTGAACAACCGTCGTGCATTCTTTCTGTTGGGGGGAGGGGGGAGGGAAGAGCGAAACACCGGCCGGATCAAAGGTGTCCCACACACACACACACACACACACACACACACACACACACACACACACACACACACACACACACACACACACACACACACACACACACAGACAGAGCACTGCAGACGATCGACGCGGAGGTGCGCAAATATGTAGTCTGGCTGTCAGCAGAGGGAAAATTTATCGCTCCCGACTTGAGTGTGTGTGTGTGTATTTGCGCTCTACACTTGGCTGCAGCTCTGAAGAGCCTGTTGTTGTTGTTGTCGTTGTTGTTCGCCACCCTCGGCGCGCACTTCGTTTTTGTCGCGCGCCGCAGTTGAAAAGTTGTTTTCCTTTCGGGTGTTTGAGTTGTGCCTCCATCTCCTCCTCCTCCTCCTCCTCCTCCTTCTCCTTCTCCTCGTGTGTGTGTGTGTGTGTTTGTGTAGTCGACTTAGTAGGCGAGGATTCCGGGGGCCGTCGCACTCTGCAGGGTGACAATTGTTGTTTTCCCAAAACATCTGGAGGATATTTGGCCGACCTCTTGGCTCGGCTTTACCGTACGCCAACTGCCGCACAATTTAACCGTTTCACACAGTCTGGGCCCCGCTGCTCTCTCTCTCTCTTTCTCTCTCTCTCTCTCTCACACACACATATATACACACACCATCTTCACGTCACGTCACATTCTCATTAGCCCATACGCGACTGCCGGCACGTCTGCTTCAGCGTCGGCGTGTTGGGAGAAATTGCCGACTTCCTTTCGCTGCTCTTTATTAAAACAGTGGGTTGGTATTCGGCGAGCTCAGTTTGGATGGTTTCCATCTGGTCGGGGGGTACGCTCAAGTGAAATGTAGGGTCGGGGGGGTGGTGTGCAGAAGCAAAGCTGGGTATACTGCAGAAACCCAACCTGCCCAGCCACACCCACCCAAATCCCTGCACAGACTTTATAGAAAGCATATTGAGCAGAAGCCGACTCTCCCCCTTGTGTCTCTCCCTTTCTTTCACCTCCTCTGCTGTGATAATTAGCAGTGGGGTTACATTTGCAGGGGGTGGGAAGGCAGAAATCCCCTTTTCCACTCCAGTGAGGTCACTACAGCAGAGGCCTCCGGCTCCAGAAACGATCGATTCAGGCCTTTTTTTTTTTTTTTTGCAAGAGGAAGTATCTGCAACCTGAGACGCTCACATGCAAACATTATCCCGTCCCAAAAAAAAGAGAGGAAAAGTGCACTAGCCAAAAAAAAACCCGCAGCGTAACGACTTTCATTTCGCCCCCGCTCAAGTCACACGTCACGGATCGACGCAAGTGTAATAATAATGATGATGATAAAGTGGGATTTTACCAGAGGGGAGACACCCATTCCCATTGTGAGCAGGGGAGAAATTGTCCCCAGACACCAGGAGCAGCATGGGGAGGCTTTTCTGTGGCGGGAGCCGAGGCTCCATAGATAAAATCCTCATCTCTATTCACCTCCATGCCTCCAACATCTGCTGCTGGGCCACTCCAGAGATCATTAACCCCTTCACCGCACCGCATGGCTGCCTCCCTTTGTTGCAGAGAGGAATTCAGGGCTAGAGAGAGAGAGAGAGAGAGAGAGAGAGAGAGAGAGAGAGAGAGGAGAGAGAGAGAGAGAGAGAGAGAGAGAGAGAGAGAGAGAGAGAGAGGAGAGAGAGAGAGAGAGAGAGAGAGAGAGAGAGAGAGAGAGAGAGAGAGAGAGAGAGAGAGAGAGAGAGAGAGAGAGAGAGAGAGAGAGAGAGAGAGAGAGAGAGAGAGAGAGAGAGAGAGCATCTCTATTTTGGCAAATTTCATTAAAGTCAAGCATTTTGAGGATGGGGGGGTGTTGTTTTGCAGAATCATCCCACTGTCGAAAAAAGGTTGTAAAAAACCTTTTGTGACAACGACGGCGACTTGAACACGGGCCTCGGCTCGGCTCCCCGAGTCGCCTGCCAGTGTTTCACGTCGGCTCGGGCCGTGATAAATGGCCCCTTGGGAGAGTTTAAAAAAAGGACGAATTGCCAACCGCAAAAAAAGGTTTCCTGTTTCAGACGACCCAGAAGGGTCTACAATTTGTTTATGTTTATCAGTGGCTTCAGTGGGCGCTCACTCGTGCACTTGTTCTCATGCTTGTTCTCAAGTTGGTGGAAAAAGGACAGGCTGTGTGTTCTGGCTGAAGACCTGCACCGTGAACCTCCATTTGAAAACCTTATTTATCAGATGAACTTGTTGTTGTTGTTGTTGTTCTTCTTCCTCTCCTTCATCTCCTTCTACTTGTTCTCCTCCCCCTCCTTCTTCTTTGTCTTCGTCGTTCTCCTTCATCTTCTCCTCTTTCTTCTCCTCCTTCTCAAATCTTTGTCTTTGTAAAAAAAAAAAAAAAAAGAAAAAAAAAGTGCATCATTCCCAGTTTGTTTTTCGTAAATAAAGTGTGGTGCTAACATCTCCTTCTTCTCCTTCTCCTCCTTCTTCTCCGCTCAGAACCTTCAGACTTTCCAGAGCCTGAGCTGCACCGGGTTCTCCGCCGCGGACGGCCGCCAATCAAGCCTCACCCCTCCCACCCTCGGTGCCCCCGGCCAACCAGATTCCGACTTCGCCGGCGTGCCCGAGCCGGGGCTGAAGTCGTGGCACGAGGCGGACGCCGATGAAGAGGAGGAGGAGGAGGAGGACTCGTCCTACGAGGAGCTGGACAGCGACTCGGCGTGCAGCGTGGACTCCGGGCCTGCGGGCGGCAGGCGCACCCTCTGGAAGGGTGACGGCGGCACAAAGAGGGACGTCTTACAGCTCGGGGGAGAGTTGGACCTGGACCAGATTGAGAGAAACTGAACATTTTGATAGGAGATCTTTTCTTTTGGTTTTCGCAAAGGGCTATTGGACACTGGCGGCGGCCTCTTTGACAGGAGGTCGCGCGAGCGAGACGGTGGAGAGGGTTTCTCTGCTCTCTGTTTTTTTTCTTTTTTCGAAAGGGAACGATAAGGAAACGCAACATGAATCGTACCGCACATAGTCAGTGGACAGCTTCTCCGTGACACATTTGCCTTGAACATTCTGACTGTTGGAAATCAAAAAGCAACCTTAGGTGTTTGTTTGTTTGTTTGTTTTTAGGGTTTTCAGCATAACTCAGGAGCAGGAGAGTGAGGTCTAGTCTTAAACGCCCCTCCGCCCCGACTCCCACTGTCTTCTCCGCCTGAAGTCGGCTTAAAAAAGATATTTTAGTACTGTAGCAGTAGCTGGGCTCTTCTGTATGTAGTTCATGTTATTATTATTATTTTTTTATCCAAACAAAACTGGGGCGACCAAGGACAGGGTGAAACCCGGACGGGTAAACAATAGAAAGATTCTGTATTTTCTCACGGACCCTCCTCTCCACTTTTTGTGCACAAATGAAAATCAGATATTTTTCGCTGAATGTAGGTTCAATAAGCTTTACGAGGAGTTTGTAAAAGAAAAATGAATAAAAGCAATGACAGTGCCTTCTTCTGGATCCCTCGCTCTCTTCTCTGTCCTCTGCAAGAAATCTGCCTCAGTGGATGCATTTTCTTTTTTTGGGGGGTCGTTTTTGTAGTTTCTTTATATTCAAATTGTGTATTTGAATTTAACACTGAATCTCAAAATTTGAGTTCTAATACCAGTCTATTTTTTTTTTCTATGAAACTTTTTTTTTTTTTTTAGTGAGCTGTTTTCTTTTGTGAAGGAGAATAAAAAGGCCTTTCTTCTAACTGAACAGACGAACCTTGCCTCCGTAAATCTGCTTCAATTTCGCCTCTTCGTCGCCGAGCGCTCCAGAATTTACTTGCGCACTTTCATTTTCATGCATCAAAGGTCAGGAGTTTGCTGCAAACTTTCCAGCTTCTTTCGAGATGGTGCAACGCTCCACCACACTCATTTCCTGCAACGTGTTTGAGAAGAATTTCATTTGATTTTGACAACTCGCACAGGGTTAGATCAGTAGTGGAGACTGGTCTTGGTCCCGACCCCTCTTCAAGGGTCTCATCTCGGGCTCGGAGGCATTTTTTCATCGCTCTTGTCTCTGTGTCAGACGGGTGGGATTTTTGATTAAGAGACTCGGTTGAGACTCAGCCAACACTGCAATGACAGATAAAAACAGGAAAGAATCCAGCTGCTGCCTTGTTCCGCTCACCCAGAGTGACGCAACCCCTTATTCCTAGTTATTTATTTTTAAATTTAATGAAGCTTTTATAGAAATAGTTCAGAATAGCTGGCAAAGCAGCAACATGTTAAAGGAAATTATTGAAAGATACCTTGCTGAAAAGAAAACTTGCTCTTCCATTTATGTAGAAGCAAACTTAAATTTTTAAAAAGAAGATTTGTTCTGTCTTGCTGTGATTTTTCTTTGATATACAGTTTTAGTCTTGTCTCGACCTCGATGCTCTCAAACATAACGCGCCATTTTCACTTGAAGTGAACTGGTCACATGACCCCGTACGTCACATCCAGTGACCTCCATTCATCTTCTATACCCGCTTATTCCTATTCAGGGTCACGGGGGTCTGCTGGAGCCTATCCCAGCTGTCTTAGGGCGAAGGCAGGGTGACACCCTGGACAAGTCGCCAGACCATCGCAGGGTCACATAGAAACAGACAACCATTCACACTCACATGCACACCTACGGACAATTTAGAATGTTCAATTCACCTCACGTGCATGTTTTTGGAGTGTGGGAGGAAGCCAGAGAACTCCACACAGAAAGGGCCCGGGCCCCATCCAGTGACGTGTAAATGTGAAAAAGTGTTTCCATGACACTTTTGCGATATACCTCTCTACTGTATATGGATGCGTCTGAAAAACCACCTCACGAGAGCGTCAAAACCGTTCTGCAATATTTGAGAGGTTTTTCGAAGTTTGCGTTTTTCCATGACCAGTTTTTTGTTGCGATCTTCAGGTTTTGCGCAATTCTAGGGGTCATGGAAACGCAGCTAGTGTTCCAACACGTCAGCGTTTGCACCTGTGCAACATCCCTCTGTTACTCAGCAGTCCACCCCCGCCGGCCCCAGCGACAAGAATAGCAGGAAATCTAGACGTGGAATATCCCTGGCAGGTAACCCGGCGGTGACCAGAGGAGGTGATGTCAGGAGAAAAGGCCCCCCCCCCCGGCGGTGCGAGCGAGGCCAGACGGCAGACAGACGGTGTCAGCAGGGCCAGTTTGTTGTTGTTCCTCTCTGGGGTTTCCTATCGCTGCTCTCTCTCTCATGTCTGTCCAAGAGGCCGAGAGCAGCCCGGTCAGAAGGAGCGTCGTGCCGTCATCTCGGTCGACCACCAGGGAGGCTGGAGGGGTCGGGGGGCGGCGAGGTGTTGGGGTTTGGCAGGTTGTTTTGTCCGAGCCGGGCTGCGGGACGGTGTTTACGTTCATAACAGGACGTTCCAGTCGGCTGCAGCTTTTCCTCTGATCATTGTCTTCGAGAGAGATAAAGTCGGCCCCGCTGCTCGACTCACGCAAACAACGTGGAGAAAGCAAAGAGCAGGGAACACAAAGCCCCCCCGAGTTCAATCCCATCTACGCGTTCAGCGTGATGAAAACCAGTGAGAGAGAGAGACGGACGGGTTTGTCGGTTCATGGAAGGGAGTCTTGCTCTTTTTCTCTATTTCACACCTTTTTAATTTTTTGGGGGGGGGACACTGGAAACACGAAGTCATCGCCGTCAACAGCGTTTCTGGTTGCAGCGTCGCTCCCAGAGGTCAGCGAACCGCAGACAAACAAGCAGGCACGCACGCACACACACACACACACACACACACTCACGAGCTTCCTCTCTGGCAGGAAGTGCCGGGCTGAGCGGGGGAGAGAGTTAATATCTGAAGTAAGAGTGCTATAAATAGGGGAGCATTGTGGTCGTGGCTGGCAGGCGCAGACGCTGGGTCGAGGCTGAGCGAAAAGAAAAGGCAGCGCAACAACACAAGTTTTGCAGCGCTGCCGGACGGCAACCGTGCGGCCCACGGTGAGAAAATGCAGCCTGCGAGAAAGCTGTGTTGTTACCGTTGTGTTTTTTCCCCCTGTCAGCAAAAGTGTCAGCGCCTCCTGGCCTGCACTAAACTGACTTCACTTGTTTTTTTGTGTCTTTGTATCCGGCTGGGTGAGAATCCAGCTCACGTCCTCGCGGCCAGGAGGAATGTTGTTTTATCTTTCTTTTTATTATTCTTCTCTGTTTGAACTCGTCCACGTGTTGTTCTGGGTGAGGACTGCGGCTCAGATGCGCAGACGCAACAGGGCAGCGAGGACATTGTCAGGAAGCACAAGGAGTGCGGGGAAAGAGCACAAAGACAATATAACAGCCAAATCTAAACACAAGAAGTGTTGTCTTTCTTGAAAGTAGCCTGTGTTTCAAATGCGGAGTGCTTTAAATCTGGAAAATCAACCTCGAAAGAGAGAAAAAAAAAAACTTCAGAAAGGGAAAATTGACAAAAAAAACCCCATACCAAACAATCTATTAAACAAGTCCTTGTTTAGTGAGTTAAACTTCTTTCAAAATTATTCATTCTGAGATGGTCACTGAAAACATCCACAGTTTTAATGAGAAATAGCTTTAAATATAGAAAAACAATAGCGTTTACAATGTAATTACAAGTTAGTCTGTGGTGAGACCAAACTCACTGAAGATCATATTTCAAAAATATCAGTTTATGATGGCCTTTCTAGATAAAAGTAAGTTCAAATAAAAACAAGCTGTATCAAATATATCCTGAATGTGTTCATAGTGCAAAAAATAGAAATAAAAGAAACAGATCAATTGTTTGGTTGTAATCATATGAGTTGTTGTCCAGTCTTCCAGACTCGCGAGACACAAATGCTAACAGTCTCTTGTAGTTTCAGTCAGAGTGATTGTCTGGTCTGTGATGGTGGTGTTTATCTGGCTGTGTGTGCGTGCGTGCGGCAAACGCCTCTCCCAGCGAGACAGGTGGCCCAAAGTGTCGCATGTCACTGATTGACTAGCGCTCCTCTCAAAGGTGACGGCCAGCAACCCAACACTTTAGTCACCATGGTTCCCATGAATGTCGGGGCCTCCCTCTCAGCGCCGCATCGGCGTGATCCACGTCTTCATAATGCACTTTAATGGCTGGTCTTGTTCAATGCCAGTCGCCCGAGAGTAGCTGGAAATCGGAGTAGCTTTTTTTTTTTTTTTTTTCTTCTCCTTCTTCTTTTCTGCCCAGACTGCAGCCATTGCACCGGCTGCTGTGCACGTCCTTTTGGAGGAAAAGGCTTGAATGTGAAAGTGCATTTTGTTGACCACGTATTGTTGCTTTCTTCCAGTGTGTTGAATAGGTTCTGTGTGGAGTTTGCATGTTCTCCCTGTTTGTTCTGCCTGAGTACTTTGACTTCCTCCCACAGTCCAAAGACATGCACCTTCGGCTAACTGGCAATTGTCCACAGCTCTGCGTGTGTGTGTGTTGTGTGTGTGCATGCGCGGTTGTTTGTCTCGGTGTGTTGGTAACAAACTGGTGACTTACCCAGGGTGAAGTCCACCTTCACCCTCAGACAGCTGGGAGTGCAGGATAATTGCTGATGGATGGCTGGATGGATGGATGTGTTTTTATTATCCACTCAATTTATCCAGGAACGGAAATGCCTTTGTGTTGGGAAAACTGAAAGCTTAATATTAGAAACCAGGGCAACTTAAGGTTTTTATATCAATCAGATACTCAAACTCCAACTCTTCAGATTTTGGTCGAGCCAGGTGCGAGCAGGTGATCTGCATCAATATTTTACTTTTTCAATACAGTTTTGATCTGACATGGTCTGTATCTTAAATTTCATGAGCCATTGGTTTTTACTGGTGAGGCTGATGATGTTTACTCTGAGAATTCTCTTAAGGGATCTTTCTCTCTGGCCCTGTGGATTAAAAAGTCCTCTAGTAGCAACAAAGTCATAGTAAAAGTTTTAAAGCCTCCCTTTATACGACCTTAATAAAGTGCAATAGCAGCCAGCATCTTCTCAACAGTCGGCCTGAGGGCCATTCTTGTGAGGACATTAAGTTTCCGTTTTTAAAAAAAAGATAATAATTGATGGCTGTCTTATGATGCGAAATGTCTCCGCAGAGAGCGGCCTTTCCCCATCCGCGGCCGCCCGCAAGAGGAAGTGAGAGGGGAAACAGAGATAGGCAGCTGATAGGCGTCACCTGAATTGTTTCGCGTTGTTGACTTAGCTGAGATAAACCCTGGAAAAAGGCGGAATTGGCGTTGCTACGACGCTCGTAAAAAAATGCGGCCCCCGCTTTATGGAGAGCAGATGGCAGCGCCGTGGACTTGCCTCGCAGCGACTCATTCACATTGAGTGGCTTCTTAAGGAAAAAAAAAAAAAAAAAAAAGGCCTGACGCTGCCAGCCAGCCAGCCGGCCTGCTTGCCTGCCTGCCTGCGCCTCTTGTGAAGAGAAAAAAGGAAAGGAAGGGGGGAGGGAAAAAAAAAGGAGTGCCATCAGACCAAAGACTATTTGACAACATAAGCTGTTGCCTTTATTTCCATTTTGGAAATGTGTTGCCATGACAGCCAAACATTTCCCATCCGTCCCATGCGCGCTCCTCGCTGCTGCAGGAGGACGGGCGCTGCAGAAAATGCGAGCGAGGGCCGGCGGAGTTGAAGGGTGGCGCTTTTCAGCTCTGTGGGAGAACACGTGCCGAGAGCGAGGAAACACATGTGCCAACCGTGGATCCGTTTCTGTTTTGTGAGCAGACGGGGGACTGCGCGCTAGCGCGCTCTCACACACACACACACACACACACACACACACACACAGCGACGACGACGGAGTGCCAAACAATGGGGCGACTAAAATAGACATGTTGCTACAGCGGCTGCTCCACATCCATCCATCACGGCCGTCACATCTGGGTCGACTTGTGCTGCCCCGAGTGCCTTTTGGGTTTGGTCGGAATCCACGGCGGGCTGCCTCGCATGAATCAAGATGTAAACATCGACTCTGTAGCTGGTGAACGTCAGGAGAAAGTACGAAGCAGCTCCTGAGGGGGCAGGTCGTACGACAAATAAACAGGGCAGCAATTTGACTTATATTGAATCCATGTGCCCTGTGTTGCGCTTATGTAAGAGTTGAAATGAGCCTTTAGCGTAAAAAATTCAGCGTGCTAATTGCAGGGAGTTGGTGTGCGTAAAAACGCTAGCTTCTGTTCTCAAGACTTGTGTGACTTGTACCTACTTGTTGTATGTACTTGTATGTAAGTAAGTGAAAGTTTGTTCAACTGGGATGTACCTGAAAGCAGCGCAGTCCACCGTTCATCCACTCAAAGCGTTAAACGTAGCGGGAGTGGCGCAAGCTAACTAGTCACAGCGGCGCATCCTAATCAGGCGCTAGCAGTGCTGCAGTGAGTGTTTCATTTATGGGTAATATATATATATTTTTTAATTGGGTGCCGTCTCTACTGTCTTGCAAGTAGAAATGTGTGCAAGGAGAAGAGGAAGTGGAGTTTCAAAAGCCGTCTTCATGTCTTGTAAATGCAAAACAGCCGTGCATGCCTTCAGAGAACACTGCCCCCTGTCGGGATCAGTGCACCGCGCAGCACAAGTGCACTGCTTTGAGGTGTACTGCAGTCATGTGAAGTAAAGAAGGTGAAAGAGTGCGATTTGCGACACTTAATCTGGCGTCTACTCCTCGGGCGTAAAGGCAGATTCGGACATAAAAGTGTCTCTGCTCTGATTCGCGCTCTGGCTGCGGGACCGCCGCTCTGTCAGTTTAAATCACCAAGGTTTGTTTTCCAGCTCCAGTTTGCGATGCATGAATCAGAGTGCTGGAGCCGTAATCACTCTGTAATCAAGGCGACCTCTGTAAACCATCAGGCGCAGCTCCAGGACCGGGAGAGCGAAGAGCAGAGGCTGCAAACCATGAGTGTTTTTTTTTTTTTTTTACCTTTGACCTTTGGCATAAACAGGGTGGCTGTAGGAAGGAGCAGGGCGGTGAGGGGGGTTAAGTTCCTCTCATGGGTGTCGCCTGGTCGCGGCTGATAGAAAGTGATATGGTGTGATGCGCGATAATGGCTGCGACGCGACCCTGGCTTTGACACCGTCGACGCTCTGGAGGTTCACTCACTGCGAGCAGGAAGCGTCTGACCAACTCATCACCTGCACGGTGTCGCCCGACCGCCAAGAGTTTGATTGCGAATTGCTCTCATCCATCGTTCCAGCATCCGGTGGAAAATGTTTTCAGACGGTCCTGGGATTTCTGCTTTGCAAATAAAGAAAATGGGATTTAAAAAAAGCAAAGAAGTTGAGAAGAATGTTCTGTATGGCGCCATGTTGGCGGTTCAGGGGTAGAAATAACATATTTTCTTGCTCGACAAACACAACAATCTCCAATGTCGCTGCCAAATAAAAAAAAATAAAAAATAAAAATTGAGGTTCAGTTTAAGCGTTTATTTCGAGGTGTGTGGGAGAAAATCACCTCCAGAGTTTAGGTGGGTGGAGTTTAAAGAAGGCGGGGCAACAGAGGGCTCAGATGACGTGAGTCCTGTTGCTAATTTAAAACCATGCAGTCTAGCAGTGCAGCTTAATAGTTTGATGTCAGTGTTTATATCGCTGCAAACACAGTTCCCCTTACTGACTGGATTGTGTTCTGCCTTAACTATCGGACAGCTATCGCAATTTTATCTATGATTTGAACTCTGTGTTTACCCTGATTGCCGTGCGTGGAAGCGTTCCCTCTATTCATCCGCCCATCCGTGGTCAAGCAGCTGTCGGATCCCGGTGTTTGTATGTGCACGCTAGCCAGCAATCCGCCGATCCCTCACCTTTAATGAGGCGCAAACAAGTCTTTTACAGCAAATGTCAGATGTGGCTGCAACATTTCACCCTTGACCTTTTTTACGGTCTGCATCTGCCTCCTTGAAGGTCTCTAAAGTTGGACAGTAAACAGGATGGATGACAAACTGGTGCACGAAGGGAGGGGACGATAATCACGAGGATCCCCTGCCGTGCTGCAGCCTATAATCTTGCATGTGTCTTTCGTATGTGTTGCACATGTGCGGCCAACAGTTGTATATTTCCTGTAAACACAGGCTGCCATGTGCCACCATATGTTGCCTGGATCTTGCGCCATTCGGAGGAATCCGTCTTTTTTTTTTTTTTTTTTTTTGGACGACATACTTGATAGAGCGCAGGACGCCCTCTGCAGCCACCCGGGACGGATACATCAGCGAGACGGGAAACAAGGAGGGACTCGGTGACAGCTTTTAGTGTTCGGAGCGTGATTCCTCGTGAACGTCCCCGGGAGTGCCATAGTTCCGTGACTAAATGGATTTGCCAGCTCGCGTATTTCCAGTGTGAGCACACTCCCAACCCTCACATACGATATATCCTCCTTAGTGTGACCGAATTCAGTCCCGCAGTGACATCATTAATGGGCTTGAATGTTGCACCTTGGAGTCTAAAGTTTGGAAAGGAAAATACGTATATTGCTGCAATCTTCCAGATGGCACCTTAAGAGCGTTTTTTTTTTTTTTTTTTGCCAGATAATGTTTCCCCGTGTGAAGCAGCTTCAACATGAGAAAAGCTGAAATTGTGAAATAGGCCTCCAGATGGTTAAAATATACTTTACAAAATCTAATTTATCTCCTCAAACAACTTACAGGAAACCTCTGCTGAAAAAAAATTACCAACAGGTTATTTTCCACCGAGAGTCATTTTCCCATCAGAAAATCACTGCGTGGCTGCAAAGTGCTTATTAGGCAACTACAGCTGTGTGATAAATTGTTACATCTGGACCACTGTTATGTTTTGGGTTTCTTTTTTTTTTCCCCCTCCCCCAGCCTCCCTTCCATAATTCTAAAAAGGAGTCGAAACAAACCGGAACTCGCAGCGTCGGGCCGGCGCTGTGGGAGACGATGTTCTCTGGGTGTTTCGGGGGAATGTTCCAGGTTCCCAACAAGTACTGACAGATTGCTAATCTGGCGTGAGCCAGTGTTGTTGCTTTGGTGTGGGACTCTCTGTCGGGAGGGGGATACGTGCAGGCGCGTTCCGTTTGATCCGGCCGGGAAGGGAAGAAAATTAGAGTGCTGGGGAAAATCCTCGGGTGCGGGAGCGACGGCGGCTCGGCCCAGCGGGATGCTGAGCCGTGTCTCTTTCTCCGCCGTGAGTGTTGGAATTATTATCTCCTTGTAATGCGTTCCACATTGGGAGCGGGGGGAATACACCTGTAGCTTCACAAAGAGGCTTTCATCTGTCTGCAGGGGTGTTTTTTCTTGCTTGCTTTAGAAAGGCCGGGGAGGCCGTCCGTCTGTCTGTCTTCTCCCTTTTTTTACACAAAGACTCCGAGTTATCCGGACGACTGAAAAGCGACGCGGCCTCGCCGAGCCGACGCATAATAGTGGTTCCGTGGTGGAAGTGAGGACATGGGAGAGAGCGAGAGGACAAAAGGCAGTTGGGGAGTTTTTTTTTTGTTTTGTGCCTCAACACAGAAGGTCTTGCATGTGCGGGACACAAAAAGGGAAAGGCCTTCCTCCTCCTCCTCCTCCTCCTCCACCTCCTCTTCCTCCTCCTTTCCCTCCTCCGTGTTTGTGCAGCGTGCGGTTTCCGACTTCGTGCCCTCGCTTCTGCATTTGTTTGTCCACATGTCTGCGTGCCGTTCTCGAAAGCCATCAAACAAATCAGTCAGCGGACGCTCTCGTCTCCAAGTCCGACATTTGGGACGCTTCCCTCTTGCCGCGGCTGATCTTCTGTGTAAACCTGGCACTTTGGATGGAATGTTTCCTCCATCCCTCATGTGTCCGTCTGGCCGAGAGCCCGTAGAAAGCGTTTTAGAAAGGGGAGGCGAAACTTTCAGCGACTTGCTCCCGGCTTCCCGTACTGCTGGTCTTAGGGGGCATCACCAGCTGCAAGCAGGCATCCTCTGTGTTTAAAGGTCTAGTGTGTAAAATTTGGCATGATTTATTCATTTCAAATTGGTTAACATACTGCCATTAAGTACATTAATAAAAGTGTATACTCGCAGTAGCTAAAAAGCTAAAAAAATTGTCTGTTACCAAGAAAGACCTGCACTTCATGTTTTAATGCAAAGAATCAGTTCAGTTAAAATGAAACCAAGCCATCGTAGATTCTACTTCTTTGTCATCTTTTGTTTTTATTATTTATTTAACTGGCTGGTTCTCACCCTTTCATGACCTGCATTTTTATCTGGAAAGCTGACTTAGCTTTGGCTTTCCACTGGAGGTCGGATGAGTCAGACAGATTTCTGAGCTGAAAGCTGAGCCATCGGGCTTCCAGACGAGGCAAATAATGTTTGTCATCCCTCCTTTCTTTTGTCGTGGACTGATGATCAAGGAGAGGAATGCCGGTAAAAGGACGGCGGTCATGTTTGGATCTCTCCTCCGTCCTGTTCTCTCCTCTCTCTGGGTGGTTGCGCCGTTCTTTCCCAGGGTTAGGGAGCAAAGTTCCGAGGGGAGGAAGTCAAACTGTTGCTGGTGTTCCACTTTATCGGCTTCCCTTTGAGATTTACTGCCGTATTGCGGGCCTCCTCCCCTGTGCAGGAATCCAGGCTTGAGGTGAAATGTGGTGCTTGCCAAAAAAAGAAAACAACCAAAAACTGACTGTGCAGAAGGCAGCCTGTCCATCAGAACAGATTAGGAACTTCTCTGTTCTTTTTCCCTAACAAAAAAAAAAAAAAAAAAGGGAATGTGTGAAAACAAATTGCGAAATTAATCTGTGTTTGCAAATTGGGGCATTAACAAAAAAACTAAAAAACGTGCAACATCAAAACAGCCTCCGTCCTCGGGCTGATTTACAAGGTTTCCCGAGCCAGGCCGCAGACTTTCTCATCAGTGTGAGAAAGCCACAAAGCATTTTTCAACCTTTGTCCCCTGTCGCACGCTGAATAGTTTGTCCGCTGGGCTAAAATGTGAGCAAATTCAGCACAATGTGCTCCATAAAGGCCTTTTAAGGGGTTCGCCTGGAAAGCCCCATCGCACGCTATTAATTTTCTCTCCCCTGCGCTGGCCAGCCCACTCCACCCGGCTATTATGGTGGGGTTACTCTCCTGGGACCCCCCCCCCCCCTCCTCACCACCTCACCACCACCACCCTGCTCCTTCCCCACATACACACTCATACCCAACACAGACACAGTTAGCTCGCTTGGAAACCCTGATCGTGCTCCCGCGTTTCAGCACGACTAAGAAATAAAAAAAAACACAGAAAGGAGCGAGGGAGGCGGAGGGGAGGAGGGGGGAGCAGCCCCGTCCCTGGCTGCATCTTCCTGACTCTGTGATTTCCATCCACTGTGAACGTAAACAAACAAAGTCATGAAAGACAAAAACACGGGCAAGAGCGGAGGGGGGAGGCAGGAAACGGTCCGCATGCAAAGAAAAAAAAAAAAAGAAAAGAAAAGAAAATATCTTGGCATAAGGCGTGAGATTCAAGTCACCGGCTCTGGGCTGGTAGTGGTGCCAGGAGTGGACAAAAAACAAATCAAACTGAACACTCGCCGGGGACAAATATATGCGGCCGACTCCTGACACACTCGGATGTAAATTTGTTGTACGACAGCTGCAGGACAAAGCTTTCTTCTTCTTCTTCTTCTCCTTCTTCTGCTTCTTCTTGAGGATTAAATGATTCACTGCTTCCAAAAGGACGTGGGGTTTCGGACCTCCCAGTGGGTCTGTGAATAAATCTAAATGGAAGTCAAAGAGTCAACAGAGGAGGGACATCTTTATTTCATTGTCATTCTTTGCAACCTCTCCTCCCCTGTTCAATGTTTTCTTTTTATTGCTCGTAAATTAGCACTTACCGATGAATTAGAACCATTTTGTTGCCATTTGTTTGGTTAATTTGTAAGGGACGCACTGTCTCAAAGTGTTTCCGCAGCGACTCAATCATCGGTTGTGAAAAATTAATGGGAGTTTGAAGCGGATCCGCTGATTTTGTTGGCGACAGATGTGAAGCGAGTTCAAGAAATCTGCGATGACTGAAGGAGTTGGAATCCAGACTCCGGGTCCAGTGTGCGAAATTTGACTTGAATTGTGATTTTTCTATTGGTAAAAGCTTAAACTAAAACTTTTACTGCCCATTAATACGTTAATAAAAGTGTATGACCAAAGTCATTTGGTTTTCCTACGTTTAGAACCATTCCCATATATATAAGAGCTGCCATCTTGCAAAGTCATTTTTTAAGGAAGCCCCCTGACAGTGGCCTGAATATGAAACGCGCTGTCAGACGGGCGTCTTTAAACCCCTGGCTTCCTTAAAGTTTTTACACATTAGACCTTTAATAAGGTCAGAAAAATTTAGCACAACATTGGGTTTGTTTTTCTCATTAATCATCCTCAGTCAACTCTTCATTCCATCCATCACTAAGGATCACGGATGTGCTCGTTTTTGACGAGAGCTCCCGTGACACCTAATCATCCCCCAAAGTGAAATCCCAGTGACGTCAAGCGCTGCGGCGTCGCTAACAATGAGCCTTCTTGTCACCTAATGTCAGCTTATGTCATCCCGCTCGCCTGCGCTGCGGCCCGGCGTTACATAACGTTCAACAGCGCGCGCAGAGCGGGGGCGTGTGAAGCGGGCCTGTGTTGCCGGGGTGAGCCCTGGCGCCGAGGACACAGGAAGTCGGGGGACGGATTGATTGGGTGTCGGGAGAGTCGGAGCTGGAAGCTTTACGATCGCGGGGCTCCTGCTCCGGCAGGCCTTCGCTGGGCCGACCTCGCCGCCCGGCCGCCGGCCGCAGCCCAGGCAGTCGGGTCTCCGTTTAGCATCAAAGGGAGGCTTTTCTTCCCTCTCATCCGCCCTTCTTGACCTTCACCGCCGCTCTGCCTTGTCGTCCTTCCTGTTCCCCGGCAAACGGGTGCGAGCGAAGCCCAGCAGCTGACGGGAGCGTCCTTGCCGACGTGCCAAAGAGGAAGAAAATTCCTCTGTCTTTGATTTTCTCCTCTCACTTTTTTTTTTAAAATTGGACAATAGGACAATACAGTGGCGTTAACAGACGGAGTGAATAACAAACAACAACATTAATGGGTGCGTGTTTGTCTATCTATCTATCTATCTATCTATCTATCTATCTATCTATCTATCTATCTATCTATCTATCTATCCAACCGTTTTGTCACTTCTTTAATCCTTCCCCTGTTGATTATTTTGGGAATTCTATAGTTGTGAGTCCAGCTGCCAACACCGACCACGAATCGCTTTCAAATCTGTGTCACGTGACCCGACTCGGCCTCCTCGCGCCTCCCTCAGACTCTCGCTGCAGCTCGACTGACTGACCACGACGCTGTACCAGCAGCATGTCATTGTGCGGATCGATGTGTGGACGCGATTCATCTGCTTTTTCTTTTTTTCTTGATCTCTATATATCCGTAATGTAGCCGAGTCTAAATATTTACCGAGCGCTTCCTTCAATTCAGCAGGAGGTTTTCATGCCCAGGATGTGAAGTCAAAGAAACATCCCTCCTCAATCCATCACGATCCGGGAGGGCAGTGACTGATTCTGGCAGCTGGAAGGAGAGAGAGAGATGTAACCCCCTTCTACACTCCCGCCCCCAGCCCTCGAAAAAAGATCCTCTTTATTAAGACGCCAGCGGAAAGATTCGACACGAGCAGGCTACATCCGAGGTGCAGTGATGTGGAAACATCCGATGACCTTTGACCCCCTCTAAATAAAAACTGCGTGCAGCAGGCTCTAAATACACTCGGAGACTCTGAGCCACAAAACAAGGTGCTGCAGCCAGCTTCACGCGTTGCAGACAGTCAGCAGCTCAGAGACCCTGGGTTGTGCAGGGGTCAAGGGGTCAAGAGGTTGCCGGGTCGTCAAAGTTTTGCCTTGTGCTTGTCTTTGCAAAAAAACGCTGCTCGCCTTCAGAGTAAAGGTCCAGCGTTGTTGTTCAGTCTCATCAGAATGTTTCAGAGGTTTTGCTCATTTAACTTAAAACAACGGTTGGCTCGTTTTATTACTGCGGCATTTGCAACATTTTAGAACAGAAATATGTTCTCCAGGTTCAAAGACAGGCCCATAGGCACATTGTGTTCCTATTGGGTTGGTGAATGTGAGTGTGACTGTTCGCTTCTAGCCTCGGGCCCCGTAAAGATCCGTCAACTGTGGAGACCGGGGCTACACCGCACAGCTAATGAGCCTGTAGCTTAGCAATAGCAACCGCTAATGTGCTAACAGCCTTGAATGTGGCAGAAATTAAATGGACCTCTGCAGTACAGACAGGTCAGAATTTTTTATTTCTCATAGATCAAACCCATCACAGAATGATGTTGGTGGCAGACATGGAGATCAAGTCCTGGGTGAATGAGAGAAATCCAAGCATTCACTGCTGTTTAGCTGCAACAGTACGTTGCTGAAGATGAGATTTCCCCCCCCCCCCTCATTGTATAATCACTTCCATGGACCAACTTGGCTGCTTAGAACGGTTCCTGCTTTTTGTGTATGACGGTTGGTTTTACCCGCAGGGCCTTTCGACTAACACGCTGCCCTTGTGTGTTTAGCCTGGAACTACCTGAGCCATATTTGGTTACTGGCACGCAGCCCACTGGATTACTGAAGATGTTCGTCGGAAAAACACAAGAGTGTCAGGCGGGGAAAAGCGCTCGGCGCTGACATGGAAATTGCGGGGTTGTGAAAGGAGGGAGTGATCTGACATGCAAAACAAACACCACTCTTCCTTCTTTTGTGAAATGCAGAAGGGAGGTTTTCCAGGCTAACTTTAGTCATCGGTTGAGTTCCCTTGTTTTGTTTTCATATGAACCGGCTACTTTCTCATCGGCTGCAGGTTCCACTGAATGTTAATCAGATCAGTTATTTCGGCTGTTCTGCCCTCAGTATTCAGCTTGGTGTCAGGTTTCCGCCCCCCCCATCTGTCCTGCTGCCTGCTACTCACTGCCCTACACTTTTCCCCCACTTATGGCTGTAATGATCGCTATAATTTAAAGAAAAATCTGAATGTACTTGCCATCCCCTCCCAAGCTCGTGCATGCGAGCAAACTCCTTTAACACGGACAAACATGGTAATTCTGTTAGAGTAACTCAATGACGATGATCCCGAATCATGAGCAACCCATTTGAGACTTTCTTTGATGATCGGAAAGTGTATTATCGGTGTATTTGCCGCTCATCTGCAAATGTGTTTTTTCGAGCCTCGCTCACTGGCAGCTTTTTCTGAGAATATTCTGGTCAACACTCCTCGAATAATACCCACCGTGATTGAGTCTCGACTCTGTCTCAGAGTCTTGTGACCTTTGATTACATCGGGCCTCTTTCATAAGGCGGTTACAGACACGACAGTGAGGCTTGTTAAAGTTTAAAAAAAAGTCAGCACTTTAAATGTATTATTATTTGCCCCTTAGTAATAGGTCAGAGTTTTCTCAAACCTGTTTCGGGCTGCTTGCGGGCTCACAGCTCGTGTCTAGCGTTTAATCTGCTGCTAGCTCAGCGCACCGCAAAGACTGCGAACGAGGACACGGGCTAGCCTCTCTGTTCAACACAGTCCGCCCACTGGCACATTGTTAGCTTGCCAACAGACATGTTCACGCTTATTTGTTTGACTGAAACATCATACAACAGTCAACAGTTGTTGTATGGATTGCGGCTTGTGGTCGAGAGTATTTCCTGGACAGGCAACCAACCCCTGCAGGAAGTTATTCTACGGTACGCCCTTTAAATAGACAAAATGTCAGTCTCATGCTGCGAAAAATTCTGTCAGTCAGTCAGTCTGCCAGCGACACATACGCACGCCGTACAACAACAGGCTGATGTACACAACCATTCCAAGGGGGTTATCTGTAATGCAGGAAGTGTTTGTGTAATGCAGGAAGGCTAACTGAAAGATAAACACACCACACCTCATACTGCCTTGTCTTGTCAGATCCTGTCTCGCTTCGTCTGACTGCAGCTGCCTCTGGGTCAACAGGACCTGCTTGAACTGCTTGTCCTTTCTTTTTTGATTCAGCATTATTGGCCTCTTGTTGTCCAGTAACACAACATGTGTTTGCGAGGCACATGTGTCCCACACACTGGGTTCTGTGAGCTTAGCCAAAAAAAAAAAAGTG
The DNA here is from genome assembly GCF_046127955.1 of Nelusetta ayraudi. Classification (NCBI taxonomy): domain Eukaryota; kingdom Metazoa; phylum Chordata; class Actinopteri; order Tetraodontiformes; family Monacanthidae; genus Nelusetta; species Nelusetta ayraudi. Next base: position 1,989,628 of record NW_027466106.1, read on the forward strand.
CAAGATGTGCGGGTTGTCTCGTAGGACGTATTCGGTGGAGGCCGAACCGAGTGACACTCCCTGAGTGCCGCCCGCACCTACGCAGGTTAATTATTTTTTGAAAGGCTTTTTCTTAAGAACAGCATTGCGGGTAGCCGCCGCCTACGCGTTTGCATGTTTTGGCAGGGACGCGGCGGGACAGCGAGGAAGACGAAGTTGGCCGTGTCCACCTTATCAGTTGGCCGAGGCCTCGGCCCGGACAAAAGGCCACGTTTTTTTGCCCCACAATGACTCCTCGCAGGTTATTTCTAGCGGCTTCGGCCGCAGAGAGGGATGAAAGGACGGCCACAAAGGAAAGAATGCGGTTCCTGTTGTGGTCTTGGGGATGGGGTGGAGGGTCATAGGCAGGGAGAAGAAGTGGGGGTAGGGTGTCTGTCTTTTGACATTGGGTGGCCCCCGGGGGTGCATGACTCAGGGTCTGCGGCGGGAGGATGGGGTGGAGAAAAAAAAAAGGGTGTTAAGAGACAAGAGCTGTGGGGGTCAAGGGGATGAGTTATGCTCTGGGAGCACCATGACACAAAAGGCCTCGGCACCGCGGTAGTACGACCTCGCAAATTATCAGGGTGTTTCGAGGAATGAAGGCAACCGTACTGCTGGGCTCTTAAAAATATATTTTTTTTTTAAATAAAAATGAAGCTGCAGGTGGAGTTGAGTCAGTTTCAGTCCCTGACGCTGAGGTTAAATTCCCAGCAGGGACGTTTTAATTGCTGCGAGTACAACAAAACAAACAGTGGCAGGAGCCACATGACACTCTTGGCTGATCAAATTTTGTTCAACGCCATGTGTGTGTGTGTGTGTGTGTTTGGGTCTGCCTGTCTGTCAGTACGTGCACAGGGGCGTATGGGAGCACTGGTTGCAACAAGGTGAGCACAAAAGAGAGATCATGTCCAAACAGAGTGTTTGCTCTGTACATATCGCCAGCTGTGATATTAGGCGCATCATTTGTGTACGAAGGCCGCCGCCGCCGCAGAATGTTGTTGAGCCGCTGTCTGGCTGGGCTGTCTGTCTGGGCTGCGCTGTAGCTCTGGGGAGCGTTAGCAAAGACAATGAGCAGCCGATGACAGGACGCGTTTACAGGCGGCCCTTTTCTCCCTTTCGGGTGGCAGGAGGATGAAGGACAGTTGAATTTCAGTCAAACTGCAAACAGGTTCTGCCCGACGGCGCTCCAAATGACACACTTACACTCGGGGGCAGGGCGGAAGGTAAGAGTGAGTTCTCCCCCGATGCCTGGCCTGACTGAATGTGTGCTTACTGTATGTTTTCCGCATCATCTTCGCCGGTTGTTCCTTCTATCTACGGCCCGGGGAATTTCAGCGGTTCAACGGTCGTGTTTTGACTTTGTGGTTCTTTTCCTCTGCTTTCGTCGCTTGCTTTTCCCGTTGCCCACACGCTCTTGTGTACGCCGTCCAATTTTCAAAGAAAAAAAACAAAAAACGGACTGGAACCCTTTAGCTGGCACACCGATATAGGACCTCTGCATTTTTGTGTGTGTGTGTGTGTGTGTAGGGAATGTTTTAAAGGGCACAAGCGAAAGTGAGGGCAAGAGAATCCATGCAGTTCCAGCGCCGTGACCGGCTGCTCGTCGGCGTGTAAGCCAACTAGCAAACAATGTCGGGCCGCGAGTGCGTCAGAGGCTCTTGTTTGCGAAAGTTAAAATTGCGTATCAAGGCAGACGAACGCCAACAACCGTTGGCGACAGTTGGCTTCGGGTCATGAGTTCGGCACTTGAGAAACGCTCCCTGGTTGTTTGCTCGTTACAGCGTAATTTCTCTCTCGCTGGCGGGTCAGCGGGTTTATCTGTGTCTCGTTTACCTGAGTGCTGAAGCGATGTGATCCACACCAAGCTGAGCTCCCCCCCTCCCCCCTGTGGATCAGATCTGATTTGAGCATTTTAAAGAATCAGGTAACCGTAAGAAACGGTGGCTCAGACTTAGCGTGTGTGGTTTGGACTGCGTTCAACAGGCACGCCACTTTTAACATTCCTGCATTGCTGCAATAATCTGAGTTAATCAGTTTGTGCCTCATTGAAACAGTGAGTGCCAGACATGTTGGTGCACGACACCGCCACAGACCGCTCTTGCGGCCATTGAAGGGGAAACTCCTCTTCGAGATGCAATTGATGCAACAAATGAGACAGCTAATCATATCAAAACAAACAACGGCAAGCTAACGCAACAACGCAACCGGGCTAATGTGTTGTAATGTTGTCGGCCAGACCGAACCAACCGAGACCAAGACATTATCAAGACTAGAGAGTAACGAGACTGAGACAAGACCAAGAAAAAACAACAAAACAGGGAAAAATGACCAGTATCTTTATCTGTATTCAAGTTTGATCTAAATTGCAGAGCATCATAAAATTAAAAAATAAATTAACTAGGAAGAAGGGGCAAGGTGTCACTCTGCGTGTCACAAACAGAGTGTAAAACGGCAGCAGCTGGATTATTTTCCATTATCTGCTATTGTAGTGTTGACTGAGTCTTAACTGGCCTCGATTAAAAAATCCCAAGTCTGTTCAGTCCGAGACCGAGACGAGAGACCAAGACGCTTAAAAAAGTGATAATGAGACCAAGACCAATCTCAAAACGCTTCTCTGTCACACTACGCTCAAGTCTTCGAGTCGTCTGGATGCCTTGATGGCAAGAGAGGCAGGAGTTTGGTTTAATTGGGACTTTGGGAATCTGTGACCTGATCAGAAGCTTCTCGGGGTCGACGACGTGCAGCTCTGACTGCAGCGTTTTGCAGCTGCTCTCAGAGACCAGAGGAAGTGAACGCCGCATCTGCTACACTGACCCGGGATGTCAAGCGCTAATGTTTAACAAACGCCAGTCACAAGGTGCTCGCTTGTAAACGGCCCTGATAACCTCATCCCTGGGCCCCAGCCGCTCTGTCTCTCTCTCCTCTCGGGGGCCGCCACCTCCTCCTTGTTAAGGGCCACTGATCGTTTCACACGCTGTTGCACAACCAACGCCTCTCCGCGGATCAAAAAGAACAAACTGTGCTCCGGGTGTGACACTCACACTCCATAAAGCGAACGCAAACGTGGCCGGCAGCCTGCCTGCCTGCCTGCCTGCCTGCCTGGGCCACTCTCGCACTCAAACTCCACGTTCAAGCCAACACATGTTTAAGCAATGAGCCGAGCCTGGAGGGATTGTTGGATGTAACGCAGAGCGTGAAAATAGGCTGAAGCCAGGAACCAAAATTATACATCTCATTATGGAAAATCACATGATATATGATATATAAGGAGGGAAAGCACTCCAGTCAGCACACTCTGCATCATGTCATTACTGTGACCAGCCAGCAGATGGCACTATTTTACCAGTAAACGTCCAAAAGCGCCGGATCTGTGGGAACGAAGATATTCCTTTATTCTGTCCCAATTCTGCAGAACCTGATTTAGCTTTTTCCCGCCATGATAACTCTTCTTAAAGTTTTGAAGCTCTTTCACTTTATCATCAATACGTTTACGTTTTTTCATCCACCACCTCAGAATGTTTTTTTGCCCTGTCTGTCTGCCTCTGTGGAAGTGCGTGGGAATTATTCAATTAATAAACGTCCTAATCAGTTAAATCACATAAAAAAACAACAACAACAACAACAATTTTTTTATAAGACTAACTTCAAAGTAACTCCTCCTTCTCCGAGGAGGCTTCTTGGCGAGAATAAAATGACTTCTGAGGTTACTGCTCCCCCTCCTGACAGAGATGATATTACAACGAGAGATTTGGGATAGATAGATAGATAGATAGATAGATAGATAGATAGATAGATAGATAGATAGATAGGGCCTCGTTTGAAGTTGACTTTAAACATATTCTGTTTTTTGTTTTTTTTATTCTATACTCGGTGAAGGAGGTAATTTTCTCCTGCAGTAAATGAAATGTTCCAGCAGTGACAGACTATAAATGTGAGCAATTCACAGTCATAAAAAACAGATTCTTGATTAATTCAATAACGCCGTTTGATGGATCGGTGAATAAATATTTGCCGTAAAACGCTTTAATAGTGTGGTGGCCGCGTGATAAAATCAGCCCCGACACCCCCCCCCCCCTTGGTGGTTCTCTCCTGGAGGTCTTATCATTTGCCCTCTGTGTCCCCTTTTACTGCCCTATTTGCTGCTGACTGGTCCTCCAGCCAGATTGATGGAGGTCTAATAGGGAGGCCCGCACTGTTAAGTGATTGAGCTGTAAATACACGTTGACCTGAACTGAGACTCTCATCATCTGCGGACTGATTCAACACTGGGCGTCCTCACCCTTCATGTCTGAATCGTATCCATCAAAACAGTCGGGAGGGTGGAGGTGGGGGGGCCTCTCCGATCATGTGACGGACAACGGGAGGCACCTGGATCTTTCCTTGGGCACGGCGGAGGTGGAAGATTGTCTCGGGAAAGAAATTTATGGAAATGGTGGTAAAATATGAAGACTTTGGTAATGGGTTGTGTCGATAAAACACGCGGCGGCACAATCTGCGGCAGTTTACCGGGGAGATGAGTGGCCCCCCTCAAATCTAATTTTCTCAATAAAGGCCTGTAAGTCAACAACGCTAAAGGCTCCATCAATCCTGACGGAGGACAGGTTCATCCAGCCTGTGCTCGCCGCGGCATTAATTCCACCGCCATGTGGCTTTTATGGCTAAATTACCTCTATTTTTCTATAATATTCTCTATTTTGCTCTTCAATTACCCTGTATAAATGTTTTTTCCCCCCCTCCCTTCAGTCAGCCCAAGTCTGTTTCACAGACTGACGAGGAATATAATAGTCAGAATTATGGAAAAACATTCCCTGCTGTAGTTTTAGTTGCAATAAGAAAGACAACAGCTGTTCCCCAAAGACAAAAAAAATTTGAGCTGTTGGAATGTGTGTGTGTGTGTGTGCGTGCGCGTGCACGCATGTGTGTTTGTGGAGGTGTACTTGCTCCTTCAAAAAGTATTTCAGCGGGGAGACTTCTTTCTCGATGCTTGACGGCCAACAGTCTCCACTCTGTACTGCAGGCGTCGGATCAATAAGGTTGCAGCGATGCCGCTTCATATAATTGTGGCAAATGTCAATGTTAACCCCAAATTCAACCTGCAAGAATTATTGAGTCGTTATGGGTCATTTGGAGCGTTGGCGACGGCTCTTAATGTGCATCGACTTCAAAGAATGAAAACTCTTTGACCTTTTTTTTTGAACGTAACTTTTATACATTTCTCTCTTTTTCTTTTGCCATGACTTAGATTTGATTTGATTTTAATCGAAACTCTAAGACGTCTCACTCCATCATTAGACTTTGAAGGTTAGTGAAGGAGAGACCTCACTGACTGGAACTCAAGCACACCTGAAAAACGCACGCTTTCCCGTGCAAGAATGCCCACTATTCTCACTCGGCCTCCTCCTGCTGCAGAGTGTATAACGGCCGGATGCTCCCAGTGGGCGGCGATGCCTGCAGAGCCGTGTGTGCAGGCAGGACGGACGCCGCGTCAAAAAGCCAGCAGCTCCTCCCACCGGGACCCACACCGTTTTACTAGCACAGAAGGGCAATAAGTGCTGAAGGGAAAACAATTATAGCCCAATCATTTCCGATTCTTGAGCAGCTATGGGCCAGAACGGAGCGAGGATGAAGGATTCAGGGCAGCAGAGGGGACGCCGGTTCCAAGCGAGGCTTAGATGATCTCTGATACACTTTATCTGAAAGGAATAATTTCATTGAAAACACAATTTTGTCCACACGGCAACAATAACGAGTTTAAACGATTGAAGAAAAGAAAGAAAAAGAAAAAAAAAAGTCCCCTGAAGATATTTACGTCTTTATTTGAGTGAGTGGTCATGGTTGGAGCAGCTCTATCTGGGCCTGGGTGAACAGTAATCCTCAGCCCTCAGAGGTCATCATACAGCTGGAGCAGGAGGCAAAGATTCCCTCAGCTCTCCTTTTTTCCCCCCGCTGTCCAGCTCAACTTCCATCACCGATCTGTTAGCCTCAGTCCATAGAGAGGTGTGACGTAAGCCTGCACACACACACACACACACACGCGCACACACGCGCACACGCACACACGACACAGTCCTTGTTTGATGAAAAAGAACATTTAAGGGGTGAAATGAGGGAGAATCATCGGGGGAAATGGCTGATGAAGACTTTATTGATCACAGCAGCTCCGGCGCTCTAGCCCTCATTGTAGCAATTACTAGCAGCCAGAGGGGGGGGGGGGGGCCCGGCGCCGTTTGAAGAGCACGCCATGAAAGACAGGAAGCCCTTTTGAACACCAGTGGACTGTTGTTGGCCCGTCAACCCAACTTCACCCCAGAATGAAAAGCAAAAAGGAACGTTACAAATATGGCCTTCTTGATATAACGTGATGATGCGCATCAGACAGAGCAGATAATAATAGTAATAATAGTAATAATAGTAGTAGTAGTAGTAGTAGTAATAATACGTCAACAATGAATTTTTTGCATAACTTTGATGCAAAAATTTGATACAAACCAAAATATATGTGTAAATACATATGATTGCTAATAAATACTTGGTTAAAAAAAAAAAATACATCAAATAAATGATCTCTTTGTGCTTTGTTGGTGCAGTAGGAGCTGCATGTCCTGGCTAACTGCTGTGCAATATTGTGTTTAAAGGAACTCTTCCCACTGTCATTTGTCAGTGAAGGACCCAAAAAAAAACTCTCCAGTGTTTCCCTCTGCTTTTCTTTTAATGTGGAAACAGTCCATCAAAAACAAGCATCCTCCCTAATGTCTTTAGCAGGAGCCATTATGGCAGCTCCTCCTTCACAGTCTTCCTCTGCTGCTTGTAAGCGGTTGCTTTCAGCAATCTCATTCATCACCATCACAAACCTCCCTTGCTTCTCCATCCATAAAAAGAAGCCGATTTGTCAACACAATCCTTGAACAACCGGCGGTCAAGACGGACGGCGCCGAATTCCAGAATTCAAATTGGAGCGATCTCAGCTGCCGTGCAAGGTTAACGATTCATTTGGATTTAAATATGCCGTGAAGAGAGCAATAAAGTGCAGTCTGAGTCAACATGGCCACACAGCCACCACAGGGGACCGGCCCGGCCATTCGCTTGTTTGCTCAGCTCAGACAGCCTGGTAATTGTATTTAATTCGGATCCTCCTCACCAGCGAGCATTCAGATCAGTGCGGATTGCTGGCCCTCGCATGTGTGGGCGGACACTGGGTGATGGATTACATGTAGTTGAAATGTAAGACTGGGCGTAATGGGAATCTATTGAGGGAGGGGTGGCGGTGGTGGGGGGGTGGGGGGGGGTGGCATCTCATTATTCAGGCAGGATATAGTTATCACACACTGAATAAAAAGTGTGAGTGTTTGGAGTGGAGCGAGCCAATCTGAGTCGCTGGCTGAGGGACTGAGTTCAGAGGTCACGCAGGGTCACACTCCGCTGATTGGAGGTCAAGGGCTGAGATTGAATCTGAAACGTGACCTCTGCAAACAGGGCGAAGGAGATCAGATTGGAATTGGCCAGGTTCAAAGCTGTGAAATGATGTTATAATAGGATAATGATGACGTTTCTCTTATAAACTGAAGCCAATCAAAACACTGTGCGTCATAACCGAAAAATACTAATGACTGTATTATACGAATGAAATGCGTAAAGAAAACGCTATTCACTAAGCTAGCTTAGTGCAATTTGATAATTACTAAAACGTATCTGTATAATGAAACTGTTTGTAGTCAGAGTGAGGAGGAGCCTCTTTACTCTTTGTGTATTTTAGAAGGAAAAACATCTTAAACTGTTGATGCATTCAGAATAACATCTATATCTAAATCTGAATTCAGTCAGAAGCTCCAAATACGGCAGATTAGTTTACATGCAAAAAAAAAATTATGCGAACTGTGCCTTTAACATTCAAACTCTGATATGAGAAAACTCAAGGGAACCAATCATTGATCACTGTGTTGCCCACAGGGTGGTTCTCATTCGGTAGGAGAAGAAGAAGAAGAAGAAGAAGAAAAAGAAGAAGAAGAACCCGTGTTTGGTCTCCGTCACGTCGTACTGGGAACGGATCCATTCCCAGTATTCCCATTCCCTCCCTACTCCCAGAGCGCAGCTCGCCACCTGCAGTGCCCCCTCCCCCAGCCCCTCATCCAGCCACCCACCCACCCGCCACATCCCGCCGGACTATTTGGCAAGGGCACGCAAACAAAAGGGAGATAACGGTCAATGGCGAAATACAAAGGGACAAACACAATCTGTTTCTGTGCGAGATGGAGATGAAGGGGCCGCGGTGGGCCGCCCTCCATCACACCCACCCAGCCTGCACCGATGACGATTAATCCCCCCGCCCCACTATTTATATTTCCCAAATTGTAATGAGCGTGAATTATCAATAACGCTTAGTGCCTAATTGCCCTTCATAAAGACAGCTCCCCGGGTTTTAAACGGCTCCATTTAAATAATGTAACTAATAGCTCTTTGCCTTTACGTTGCGGATACATCTTCATCGCTCCGCGCGTGAAGCGTGATGGCTGCTCGTAATTTCGCGGGGCAATCGAGGGTAAGGAGCGCAGGTGGCGCCGCGGGACTAATTATTGTTAATGAATTATGATGTGACCTTCTCAGAACAATGGCCAGTCAATGCTCACGCTGAGTGACAGTGCACTCCGGTGCCGACGCCGGGCCGACGGCGGAGCTGCGCTAGCCGGGCGGCCCCACGGACAAACAGGCAACTGGCAACATTTTCAACCTCGATTGTTTTCTAACATTTACTTCTTCTTTTTACGTGCTGCACACCATCCAATGGATGATGTAGAGATATTTAAGGTGAGAAGGACAGCCTAAAGGACAGCCTAAAGTAGGTGTTTAGCCCCTGGAGGTCCGCTAGAGGATTAGCTTAGCTTAGCTTTAGAGACGTCTGTGTTTGCTGGACATAATAGCAGATAATGCTCCTGCTTTTCTGGAGTTACATTGAAGTTTTCATACAATTTACACATAATGGAAAATGATCACAAATCGCTGTCTACAAATAGTAACCTGTAATTCTTTTTTTAATTTTCCTCTGGACTTTTGAGCAAACAGAAAAAAAATTGTCCCTCTCTCGCAACTTTGAATTCAGACGAGGCCAAACCTTTGTTTTGTGCTTTCTCAATATCGCACAGGGCTCTGCATTCATTTGAAGCCCTGCTAAACAACAACGTCAAAGTGGGCAATCAAAGATCTTTAGATACAATGTTTGCTAAAAAAATAAAAATTCGGCATTAAGTCGGGACGGTGGAAAGTTTCCCCAAACTTTGACGCTGCTGCACTGCACCGGCTGCCGCGTTGAGAGCGCCGGCTGCATGAACTGACCTTTACCTTATGGTGACAGGAGTGCAGCATGACTGACAACGTCCCTCAGCGCAATTTAGCCCCGCCCGCCCGCCCGCTCGCCCACCCGCACGCCCGCCGTCGCCCTCCGTCTCCTCTGTGATGCAGTTGACCCCTTTACAAATCACCCCCCAACTTTACACATCTGCTGCCTGTCAGCATCTGCCAGGCGCACTCACCCGTCCCGCCCGTAATGAAAAACTCTCATTACTCGCCTCCACCCAACAGGTATGCGGGCCGTTAGGACAATTACTGGGCAATGCCACTGACCTTGTTGTCGGGGGAGTCAAACAAACACAGAGGTCTGTGCTGAAAGGCGGCCTGGCACTTCCCGCCTGCTGTTGGTGGAAGAAGACGTTGAAATGTTGAGTCGTGCATTATTGGCAGGTGACCTCATGTGGTCGTTCTCTGATAGAAGTAGAAGGTAGAAGTTCAACGTGAGGAAGCAATATACAGCAACAAAGTGTACTCTATCCACAAAAGCTCACTATTTCTGCAACCAGCAGCAGCAGATGAAGGTAATTCCATTTACATTTTCTGCGTTTACCCTCAAAATTGCAGAATTTTGAACTCCAGTTCTGAAGAACGCACCGCCTTTGCGGACGATCTTCTGCTGTTGGTGTGACAGGCCTCTTTGTAAGTACCACTGGACAAGGGCCAAAGGTCAGGGAAGGATTTTGCAAAGGTCACTACATGCAATTTATGCAATCGTACCTAGCCTTTGGGCAAAACACGCGAGACCATCAGCAGTTTCACCAAGCTGAGAGAATACCGGGGCTCCAGCGTCCGGTCACCAGGCAGCATCCTCTCTTAATGTTTCACCAGACACTTGCTGCTTCTTTGTCCCGCCGCCACTTTACAGGAGCGCCAGACAGACAGCGGGGGGACTGTGGAGACGAGCGCGGTCTGCGAGTCGACCTGCAGATCCTGCCATTAGACAAATTATCTGACGTTTAGCAGACAGGGGGGCGGCCTCCCTGTGAAGCGACGTCTTTATTGACCTTGGAGGGGGGTCCTGGATGGAAGTGTGTCTCTGCGGCTCCCCGCCGTGTCTGACTGGACATCGCTCCTCTCATCTCAAGTCCCCTCTCCGGCCCCGAGCACACTCCGAGCCCCGGCCAGCTGCCGTTCCCGCTCTTCTGAAGTCTAACCTGAGGGCCTGTTTGTCCCCGGGGCTCGCGCCCATTGTTCCCGACCCGACCCACACAAAACAGATGTCCGGGACGCCGGCCGGCTTCTCTCGTAGGAAGTTGTAAACCTCCAGTGTGCGGCGGGCTCCATTCATATGGAGGCCCTGCAGTAATGGCCCGTGCAAGTGTCAAACATATGCAAATGGAGACGAGCAGACACCCCGTAGGGGGACGGCTTTAGCAAATGTTTGACTATGTAACTGCTGCCGACCACGTCGGAACAGGCGGACTGTAACCGGCCTCGCAATGAAAGCTCCACGCAGCCGAGCAATCGGCCCTAACTGCGTATAGGCGACGCAGGAAGTAGCGTGTGGGGCCGTTTAACTGCATGCGTGTAAACACGACTGGATCCCCAAACAGCAGACGGGACCTCAGACAGTGCTCTTCCCCTCGCTGGGGACCTCACAGGCTTGGGTTGTAAAATATGGTAATGTATAGATAATGTATAGGTAAGCGTTAGCATTAAAAAAAAAAAAAAAATGAAAAAAGGGTTGTGAGAAATGTTTTTTTTTTTTTTTTTTTATTTACATGATTTCCCCCTCAGATCAACTTTAAAAATGTAAAGCAGTGCTCATTTCAGAAAATGATGCGAGTCGCAAAACTGCAGAGAATTATTTGGGGCTGTTTACAACAGACGGTGGTGAAGGAAGCGTCAAACCTGCCCTGTTAATTCCGTCGCAGTCACTGCCTCGGCCTTCCAGTCCCCAAAATGACTGTCTGCGGCCGACAGGGTTTATCTCTATTGAACACCTGCGGAGAGTATTGATCCTGTGCTGGTTTCACCATTTTAGCCACCACCAGGCGCCCAGCTCCGAGCGGCCCAGTGTCACTGAATATTGAATACTAATAGCCCGGGCGATGGGAGCCGACCGACTGTGAATGTAAATCTATCGGCCATGTGAGAAAACAATCAGCCGTGTCTCACACGACGTTGGAGTTTTAGCCCAGAGGCTGCAAAGAAGCAGCTCAGACGGCAATGTGTCACTGATCCTTCTGGGACGGTCGGAACGCCTTCACTGTTTAAGACCGTGATCGAGGCCATCCGGTTAAAATGACAACATCGTGTCGATAAAAGATATGGAAACGATGAGAAAATTAAATATATGTGTATATATTTGAATACGGATGAATTGGATGGATGCTTTTCTGGCTTGACTTCCAGCAACACCGCCAGTGTTTCATACAAACTTACTTACATTGTGATGATGTGAGTGTTATTGTAAGCTACATTCCTCAATGTATAAGACTTCATATTTCCACCTGTCCTATAATGTAGGTTATGCATGTTGTGATGTTCTCATGAATAGCCAGCTGTTTATACATTCAAAGATTCACTGAGATATTTCTAAATTTGACACAAAAAACAAATTAATTGTTCAGAGCGTAATGACCCTGTTAAATGAAATTGCCATAACTAAAATCTGGGCAAACTCGACTCATTTTTGGGATAACTAAACAAACAAAATGTTACCATGTGAAAATGTGTAAATTTATCTTGCAACTATTTACGTGCCTGACACTTTCATGTTTTGTTGAGGACTTTGACTCGGGATGCACTTTCATTTTGTCCCAGAATTTCATTATGATTCATTGTGCTCTTTGCTTATTGTTCAGTAACTGCTTTCCCCTGAGTAAACACAAAGAAAACAGAAAACAACCCAATAGCAGATGTGAGTTTGCCCTTGCAGGGCAGATGGCAAAATTGCTACAAATGCGAATTCATTTTTTTACATTAACAGAATAGCAAACTCACATAAAATAAAATTTAGTTGGTGCAATATATAAAAAATACATTTGAATTATTTTATTTCAGCAGGATTCGAGAATAATAAATTAGTCAAACTCCACTTTGACTTAAATCTACATGTTTTGTAGGGCTGGAAACACTTCCCATCACCACCCATTTTTAAATGTAAACACGAACCGTTTAGTTTCGATTAAGAGAAAGTTTTCATGTGGCTCAGGGGACACAAAAATCCCCTCTGTGTGACAGGGACGCCGCTAAAGGAGTCCAATTTGGCGCGACGGGGGCGAATCTCTGATATGGATCAGGTGCCATCTGTGCCCAATTTACTCCCCGGTCTTGGATTATTGAATTTAATGATATGGGCGATTATCGACGAACGCTTTGAGCCCATTAGGTGGTCGTGTGAGGCGCTAATAGTGTTTGTGTCACGTGTCCCATCCGGAATCTGGGAGGACAGACGCTTTAAAGACAGCGCGGCTCCCGCTCACCTCATCCACCACGCACGCACGTACGCATGCAGCGACACTGACAGACAGGAGCTCAGGAGTCCGGGTCACACTCGGAACGGATCATCAGCCGCCGCTCGTCCGCTTTGATGAAGCTTCAGAGAGAGCAAGTTGGCGAAACTATGAGAAGTTGCTCCGCCGCAAGCGCGTAATTACGCACGTAAACTCCGCCTAGACGCCCCCTTCTCTCCGTTAAAAAAGAAAAAAAAAAGAAAAAAAGAAGGATGCTGGACCCAAAAGACTGCGGAGTGACGATGCCACACAAGATCTCCTTCTCAATTATCGACATATTGGACCCGAAGAAATTCAACAGCAGGAGGGTGAACGAACTTTCCGTGGCCAAGGAGACGTTTCCTGCGCAGAGAGCGGACGGAGCAGATTTGCTGGACTGTGACAGGACCGCAGGCGGAGACGTCGAGAGCGCAGAAGCAGGTAGGAAAATAAAACAACCAATTTTAGATTGTTGGTCGGTGATTCAACTTGTTCGGCAGTTGAAATTGTGTTGCTTTTTTGCAGATTTTAGCGCCGAATTTGATAATATCTCCTGACTAAATACGATGATAGTATAGGAACTTTAATAAATCACTGAATTGAAGTCCCCGTTAAAAACGAGAGAGAGAGAGAGAGAGAAAAAAAATCAAAAACAGAACAGCGACAAAAAATCCAAACAAAAACAAATCAGATGTAGGTTGTTGTCATCTATCTGTGACCTTCCCATGATTTCCGAGGCTGCGTTTCCTTTCAGTGGAAGCCACAAAAGGCTTTACTCCCAGAGCCCCGGCGTGTGATTGGCACCGGGACAGGCAGCAGAGATAATTGTTTAAATCGTCCCATTGAGGATGCCTCCGCGCGCTTTGATCGATATCCCATTACCGCGCGCTGCATATCTCTCCCCAGCACCTTGCAGGTACAAACTTCACACCCCATCCATGTCTGATCCCAAATATCGTTCGATTCAAACTTCCCTTTAAATAGATGACATTTATCGACCCGCCCGCAAATATGAAACTCCATTAGCGCGTCACGGCCGAGGACGCCGGGGAGCTGGATTTAGACGGGATTTCTTTTACGCAACATGACATTTGAGTCGCCGCGCGCTTTATAAATTATTTAAGGATTAGTGACCGAGGCAACCCCAGGCAGCCCACAAGCTCCAACCCAACCCCCCCAACCCCACTACAACCCCTCCACAATCCACGTTGTGTTCCACTCCAGAGACCTGCGGATCATAATCAAACACTTGGATGATGTCAACTGGAGGCCTTCTGCGTTAAAGTGCAGTTCAAACAAGGCGCAGAGGGGAAGTAGAGCGGCACTATGAGGCAGGTGTTGGCCTTAGAACTTGACATATGGAATGAGAGTTTGGTCTTTTTTGTAAACTCTGCAGGGAATGTGTCACTTGTATAGGCTTTTAATATATACACTTCTAAACGGACTTAAAAAATAAATAAATTTGGAAATGCAATTCATTTTTCTCCTCCGAAATTTTGGCCTGTTTGGTTTAAAAATCCCATCCATTTACACTATCTTACCTGAGCACTACTACTACTACTACTACTACTAATAATAATAATAATAATAATAATGATGATGATGATGATAATAATTTTATTTTCAACAATCAGCAAGTTCTGCGGGTTTTCGTGACGTCACTTCCTTTTGTTCCAGGTGACGACACAGAGGAGCGCCAATCTGCAGTTTCTGGACATCCTGCCGTGGACGAACGCCACCTTCTCGTCTCACCGTCGGATGACACAGACTCCTTCCTGCCAGCGGGGGACCCGGACAGCGGGGACGCGGCGGTGAGCGCCCACGAGCCCTACCAGCACAAACGGCGACGCGCTGAGCAGCCGTGCGCCAAACCGCGGCGCGCCAGGACGGCCTTCACCTACGAGCAGCTGGTGGCGCTGGAGAACAAATTCCGCACCACGCGCTACCTGTCCGTGTGCGAGAGACTGAACCTGGCCCTGTCCCTCAGTCTGACCGAGACGCAGGTGAAAATCTGGTTCCAGAACAGGAGGACCAAGTGGAAAAAGCAGAACCCCGGGGCGGACAGTACTCTGCAGCCCATTGCCAACGCGCTCGCGGGCCAGAACCCGGCCACGTGTGCGCCGAGCCCCGCCTCCTTCCACCAGACTTTCACCAACTTTGGCCCTGGGAACGTGATCTTCCACTCTGCCGGTGCTGTTCCGCTTCCGTCCACAGGGGGGCTCTTGCATCCGTTCGTGCCCAGTGGGTTCGTGCAGCCGACTTATTTTAACCCGCAGCTATGAGACGCGGCAGGACTATCAACCTTCAAGCTGGACGTTATTCCAGCTCTGTCCTCGTGACAGGGAGCATCTTTGCTTTGTTGTAACTTCACGACATCAAACTTGAACACAAATGGACGTCATAAACCAAATGCCAAAGGCTGAGCCCAGTCACCAGGCAAAGGACTGATGGTCTGGTGATAGACTGGCCCATGCAGGCATCTATGCACTGAAACAACATCTGCTCAGCAGATTCAGTCTAATTTTCCACGACTGAGCATCTCTCTTTTTTCTTTTTTTTTTTCATGTCAAACAGTGACACACTGCAGCTGTGACTCTACCTCTCGTGCACAGCGCTGTCATTTCTACAAAAGAATCTGTGTAACTTAATTAAAAAGAGGTAAAAACTACAACATCGAACCATCTGTGTGTTATTTTTGCTTTGCAACGTAAAATGTGTTCACAGTCAAGTGACTTGCTGCCTCATTGCAACAGAATGAGTGCGAATCAGTGAACGATTCTTCTATTTTATAGTTAAAAAGTACATGAAAAAACATTCATGTGCTGCCACCTGCTGGCCAAGGTTAAACAACTCCCTAAGGGCGACCACAAAGGGAGACAAATATGACATCCTTTACTTTTATCAAGCCTGGATCCATTCTGTTGAAATTACACAGCTAACAGTGACAACGTGGAACAAGTGTACCTCTGCTGAACTCTAATAACCTGTTAACCGTTTCTAAATTAGTTAAAACGCCAAAAGGCCCCAGAACAAGCTGCTGGTGTGAAGTTGGAAAAAAAGACAAGAAACTGCTGCTGTTGGCCCATGATGTGGCGTGTCCGTCACGACACGATCAGCCTTCAGTCGTTAACAAACTGAAGAATCTCACCTCTCCGAGGTGATCCACGGACACCCACATCGTTCACCATGCGCCTGTTTAATGTTAGATGCAGCAAAACCTTGCCAGGTTGGCCATCCCATCGCTCCTGATCCCGCAGTAGTACCAGATCTTCTTGTGTAGGCAAGACAAGCTACTTGTGAGCACGGGGCTGATCTTTCATTAACTTACTTAGATCAATGTTCCTGGTCTGTATGTATGGAAACCAGCCATGGCTGCCGCAGACTTGCATTCGTCATGATGCAGAGCTGCTGTGTTTTCGGGCCACCTGCTGGTTTGCAGAAATCATCAGCAGATGCTGGCTGTGTTTGGATGCTTTCTCATCTTCTGCAGATAGCAGACGGTGGGATTTTTTCCCCCCCATTTTGTGTGTGTTGTGTGTGTGAAGGGTGGGGGTGGGGAGGTGTTGCCTAAATAGAGCTGCCAGCTGCTGGGAAAACTGATTTTATGGGAGCAGTAAGCATAAAACAGCGCAGTAAGTTTTATGGACTGCAGCGCTGGGGCAAATGCCTACAAACTCAAACAGGAAACATCTCGTCTTAATTGTTTGTGATGCTCACAAACACCACACAGTGCTAATAAATCTGCACCATAATTTGTCATCATTCATTTTTTTCTTTTTGAATGTCTCATGATGTGTTATTGTCAGGTGCTGGTGGACTCAAATGCACGACAACGAGTGATGCAGTTTAAGGTGTTTATTGAAGAGTAGAGGTCGGGCAGTCCAGGGTCGAGAACCAGTGAAGACGGTGGAAGAGGCAGGCAAGATCGGCGTCGGGGACGGGCGGAGGTCGATAGCAGCGAGAGGATCCAGACGGGGCAGACAACTGGGGAATCGGTCCGAGGACGAGGCGGGGGCAAGGTCGGAGACGGGCTGTTGTCAACCGGGGAACGAAGGAGCACAACAAGGAGACAGGAGCTGGAGAGCTGAGCAGGGTCGTGACCGGGGAATCGGTCCAAGGACGAGGCGGAGGCGGAGGTAGGGTCAGAGACGGGCTGTTGTCAACAACAACAGACTAATCACAACAGGTCAAGTCAACAACATTGTGTTTCCTCAGCGACATCTGAGCTAATGCAGGACTGCACCAGATGGTTCAAATGAAAGCATCCCGAAAAAGTGATATCCGACAATTCATTCTAAAAGTATTTGCTATATTGAATGTCTCATCGTGTTATTTATAATTCCGAACATCAGTGGCGCCGCCTCACTGAAATAATTATGCTCCCACCCAAAACAATCCTCTCCAGATCCGTTGATCTGGTGTATTAAGCGCTCAGATCAAAGAGTTTTAGCTTCCGGCATGTGTTTGGAATGCAGCTCAGACAAAGCCGCCTGTTTGTCAACGTGGAACTGGGAGTGACATCATAAAGGGCTGATTTCCAATTTTTAGCCCACGCTCTCTGCACCATATAAGGCAAGCAAAACAACTGAAAGGTAGATTTTTCGCATTCCGGACGGCTCAGCGACTGGATGGAAACAAACCAGGCTGACTGGGTCACGAGCTAATGACTAATAAAAATTATTTTAGAATTTGCGCGTTTTAATAAAACACAGATGCGGTGCTGCGTCACTGACGCAAAACAACCACACTGTGTCACTATTTTCTTTTTTTGCCCGGTTTGTGTGACACCTTATTAAAATCCATCCCTGCCAAACCTTCGGCCAAATATGCAGCAAGGGTCCCAGCCGGTGGATTCATTCTGTCACTAGGAGGAAAAAAATATATGCAAAGGTGTTGACTTCCAAAAAGCTGCCACTGTTTAATTTTGCCTCAGAATTCCAGGACCCGGATGCAGAGCAGGACTCTGCCTGTCTGTCTGGGGAGGAAGCAGGGTGAGGATGGGTGAGGATGAGCGGGTGATTTATCCCTGACATCAGATTGATGTTTGGAGGCGTGACAAGCGCCCTTCGATTAAATGGATACCCCCCCCCACCCCCCCACCCCTCCGCGCGGCTGTCGAAACCTGCTGAGGTCGTGATGGTGTGAGGAGCCAAAGGTGACAATAGTTGGGCTGAAATTACACCCGAGGAAAGGGTCTTTTGCTTGGCCTCAAGTCAAGAAAAACCATCAAAATGTACAATTCCACCTCGGCTTCTTTCTGTCCCCTCCGTCTCATTGGAATTCTTCTAGTTTACTAACATCCAAAAACCTGCCTTGCTCCCCTCGTAATTTGTTTACAAAGCTTGGCTCCAAGCCGGCAAAATTCGACATATTTTTGATCCACGCTCTGAAAATCCTGCAGAATACGGGCAGCGTTCGGCTTGAGGCAGCCGTAGCAGGACAATGTGATGAATATTTCTGCAAATGTATCTGTTGTGAAATCGTTGCTTGTTTGAAATTGAGATTCTTGAACCCTCTGGAGACGAGGTCAGATTGCAAGTGCAAGTGCTAGTGTGTGTGTGTCTGTGAGTGTGTGTGTGTGGCAAAAAAAATGATTAGTTGTATGAGTGGGAGGCTTTGGCTGTATGGAATAAATTGTATGAATTTCCTGGTTTACGAATGTGCATGTGTGCGCTATATTTAGCCGTTTTGCTGCGCACATAAGCCAGAACTGCCTTTGCTGATGTTCTGCAGAGCAGCCCTGAACGGAAGGAAGGAAGTTGTGTGATGAGAGATATAATGGCGATATAGACATGTTTTTTGTCAACATCATGAAAGGAAAAAAAATGTTTTAAAGGTCCCCCCTCCCCCCAAAAAGAAAAAGAAAATCCCTGTTGGTGTTTCATCTGCCTGCTTATACGAGACACAGACGAGCAAAATCACATCAATAAGTGGAGCAGAGGATTTTTTTTTAAAGCGCTCTCATTAATTATGCAGCCGTTACAGACTGACTTCCACAGAAAACTTCTGCGGAAACAAAATAGCAACTTGCTGGAAATGACACTGAGAAGCGCAGTTAGACCGAAGCAAAACATTAAAGCTGTGGGCTGAAGGGACCGCAGCAATTTGCTTTAAAGCATTTTTGAAAATGTGATTCAGAGAGCCGAGGGAACACTGAGGGAACTGATGATTTAAAAAGGATTTAATAAAAGGCGAGTGGTGAAAGTGTATCTGTCAAGGAGGAATGTATTCCTGCTGCTCTTGCCATGAATCATGCAGCCGCAGAAGGTTACAGTGTCTTTGCGCACCCACCGGCCACTTTATTAGGTACGCCTTGCTACTCTGCAGACCTAACCGGTGGTTTTTGAGTTGGTCTGACCCCTGACCCCTGACCTCGACCAGGCATTTTCCTCAACACAACACAAACGCCCCCCACTGGATGTTTTTTCTCCTTTTGGCGACGTCTGTGGTGAAAAAAACCCCGATATTGCTTTTTAGTTTAGTGAGTTTATTTTGGTTGTTTTTCAATATTGTACATGCATCATACATTAAACAAAGCAATAATTATAATAATATGCATCTACCGAATTAGTGTAGGTTCAAGCCTTTGCTTTTTTTTTTTCCTAAGATGAGAAAGAGAGAAAAACAAGATGAAATACAAGTAAGAGAAATAATAGTAATAATGATAATTATAATTTTTAAAAACATCAGTAACAACAAGGACAATGGTTAGACTGCTAATAATAGTACTTATGTTCTGTGATGTTGTGGATCAGCAGCAGTTTGCCAAGCACTCAAACCAGCACGTCTGGGACCAGCAACTGTGTTCACCGTGCTCAAAGTCACCACCCGGCCCTCTTTCTTTCCCCATTCAGACGTTCGCTTTGTTTGCCTTCGCCACCTCCGCACGTCTCGAATGCCGCCGGGCTGCTGCCACGTGATTGACTGATTAGTCGCCAAGAGAATGAACATTTCATCTCATAAAGCTGCTGGGTGAGTGTGAAACACCTCAAGGTGGTTACTAGCTTGGCAAGAGATGCAACACTTGGGGCAAGTCAACGATTTACGGCAGTGAGGTTCTGCCGGTGGAAATAGTGTCTCGTAAATAAACAGAACAGGAATTCCAGGCCAAATCAATGAAGAAGCTAAAATTAAAGTACACATTTTGGGCAGTAGCTAATCTATATAGAGAGTTTTAGTCTATCAATAAAATCCAGTCTTCATCCACCAATCTGGCATTTACATATAACTTTTACATGAGAATTAACCAATATTCTTTCTTTCTTTCTTTCTTTCTTTCTTTCTTTCTTTCTTTCTTTCTGCCTCTACACAGGCCTCGTCCCCGCTCACCAGGGAAAACTGTGTGTTGGTTTCTTGAACTGCAGCCTTCAGAAACACTCATCTAATTCTCTCCTGGTGCTGCAGGACACAGGCAGTCGAGTCGACTGACCAGGCAGAAAGTCCGATTCAGAGATTAATACGAACGATTAAACAGCCTGAGCTCGTTATCTGCGATATCGCAACGTTTTCTCCGACTGGGCCAAATTGTTCTAAAAGGCCACTGCAAGGTTATTATTGTCATTCCAGCTTTTAGGGCCAAAAAAAAAAAGAAAAAAAAAAGCGGCACTCGTGGATATTTGATGGAATCAGTGGAATGGAGCACTTTTTGAAGGACGTGCTCTATTTTTAATATCCGTTAAATGCGCCGCAGTCGCCGGCCAAGAAAATGACAGGAATGCAAAAGCAGGTCCGGGAACAGTTTGCAGACATCCGTGTGACTTTTATTTTTATTTTTTTTAATGTGCGGACATTTCTCATAAATTCTTTGTATTTATGTCGCATCCTCCAGGTCAGCAGGGAGTCTGGCTGGGATGGAGGGCGGAGCTGCGTTCAGTGGCAGGGACCAATCAGCTGGCAGAAACAGCCGGCTTGTTGTGGATTTTTTTTTGATCAGCTCTATAAATTGAAATTCAGTTAAAGGTGTGTGTGTGCGTGCGTGCGTGTCTGTGTCGGGGTTCAGGGCCGGCCTGTTTGAAAATGCAGCGGCTGCGGCGGCTCCCCCTCCAGGTCACCGCTATGAAGGACCTCTGTGGCAGTCATGAAAATTTAAACAGCGCCATTATCCTCGTCTTTGCAGCTGTTTGATCCGACTGTCAGCGCCGCTCTTTTTTTTTTTTTTATCCCCTCCCCTCCTTCCTTTTCCCTTTGTGATGGGAGCACCAGCTGCTCGCTTCGGTCGGATTCTGTTTAATTCCTTGAAGCTAAAGCGCAAATTGCCCACAATTACATCACGCAGCCGCTGCAGCGAGGGAGACGGAGGCAAATGCCAAATCTGAACGCTGCCTCCTGTTTGCCTGCAGTCTGTCATCATTTCAGATGCCTGCTCAGCTGCTGCACACCAATGAAGAATATTGTATCAGAATTAAAAACATATTTCTCTGCGTTCATATATATATATGTATATATATATATATATATTGATATATACTCCAAGAATTTTTTTTGTCAATCTCTGAATGCGAGGCTTTAAATTTGTCGTGTGCAGATCCACCATTGATCTGCTCCTTTTATGAGCACTTCCCCGCTTTAGCAGAGCAATTTCTACTCAGAAATGCTTTACAAAAGTGAAAAATACGGTGTGAGAAGGACATAAAAAGTGGCAGAGCGGCTCAGCTGGACCGCAGCAAAGAGCCATTACGACTTGCGCCGAGACTTTCGACCCGATCAGAGTCCCGAGGAAACATTTGGATGCTTTCCCAGGTGAAGTTTCAAAGAAAAAAATAAAAGGTTAGTTTTTTTTTTTTCTTTTTTTTTGTTCAAGAGTGTTGCAGAGATGGCAGGCCAGTTTATATGAACGATGTCCTGGATAATTCTCTGGCAGGCACTGGGGGTGGGGGGGATTAAACTTGTCGGGTTCGTGTTTTATCCTGCCGCAGACGACGTGTTCTGATCTTCGCACGCGGGGGCCAGCGCGCACGCTGATGTGATTACAAGGCCATTGGCCCAGGAGTCGAGCGTGGAAACAGACTTTCCAGAGAAAGGAAAAGAAATGGGGAAAAAAAAGAAAAAGGCAGACGCGGCTCTGGCAATTAGTCTAATGTGATTTTTTAAAGAAAAAAACGTATATAAAAAATGGAGGGAGATTCCAGAGCTTTGAATCAACATGAAGTTTCTGCTGAAGTCTGGTTGGAGGCAGTGGGAGCGTTTTTTTTTTTGCCATCATCATCGTTCTAGGGGGAGACTCTGCTGCTTAAAACCTTGGAGTAGAAAATCTCGTCCACCCACTTATCAGCTTTTAAAAAACGACGCGGTGCCAGAAACGGTTGATGTTTGAACTGTTTGATATCCTCTCGTCCTCATCTGCCCAAACACAGCAGCTCTGTCCCGCACTTCCAATGCAGCGAAAGGTCAGCGGTGCTCATAACACAGAAGAGGACAGAGCGGCGCTGATAATTACACAGCGGCCCCCGACGCGCGACGGGCTGAGCTGCTGCTGCTGCTTGATGGCTCGTCCTACCCTCCGGCTCGCCCGCTCATTAGAGGCCATTATCTTGCCGCTGACTGCCGCGTGAACCGGTGGCAGCCATAATGAACCCCACCAACGCTGCTCCTTGAGGTCCTCAAAGGAGAGGCTAGGAGAGCGGCGCCCCTGTTTGCTGTTGTATGCAGGGGCGCACGCAAGGTTCTCCCCGGGACGAGCTGACAAGGTGTCCCCGTTAAGCCGGAGAAGAGGGAGCATCTCAGGTTCTCTTTTTATTCTCTTATCTGCAGCAAAGCACTCACCCTTGAAAGCAACTGTGTGTCTGCCTGGGCAGGTTTTAGCCCGGTCGTCTGTTATCATTTTTATTATTGTTACTATTCCGGAGCCGCAAAGCCACCACTGGAGTTCCTCGTGCAACGACAGCTGACAGTAAAAGTTGGAGCTCCCCAACGTCCTGTCTTTTCGAAAGAAAGAAACGTTGTTTAGCTGGTTGCCAGTAGAGTCGGTCAAGATGTCGAAGCATCAAAGTGAAACACGTTCGCACGAGAGAGAGAAGACCCCACTCACAATGTCTCACTTTGGGTCGTATCTTTCTTTTTGGTTTTCGATCTCAGACGCTGCGTTTCCATTACCCCTAGAATTGTGCAAAACCTAAATATTGGAATAAAAAAAACTGGGAATGGAAACGCCTAAACTTCGCTAAAAGGTTTTGACGCTCTCATTAGGCGGTTTAACAGACATATCGATGTAGAGGTATGTCGCAAAAGTGTCATGGAAACACTTTTTTTCCCCCGCATTTACGCGTCACCGGACGTGATGAACTGGGTCACGTGACCAGTTCACTTCAAGTGAAAATCGTGCGTTATGGTTGGATGGAGGAGGAGATAGAATATTTTTTCACAAGTAATCAAAGAGAAAAATATAACGACCATTTTTGACGACAAACAAACAAAAGCAAACGTAATCCTCGCGGGACCTGCAAATCGCAATTGCACTTCGTCGAAGTTTTAGAAATATCGCTTTTATATTGCGATGGAAATGCAGCTAGACACAGTGTCGTAACGATCACATTGCTCTTCCTAGCGTAGCGCTGCTCGCTGTTGGCTTGAAGCACAAAAAGGAGTTAAGAGCGATAGTGGTGCCATTCTGGAGTTCTTCAGTTGATAAGTGGTTGACATGAAAACAATATCTTTTGCGGGGGCTTCTGATTAACGGTTGCTGTCATCGCAGCTCTTGCTAAACATAGTTGAGAAAAGCTTAAAAAACACAAAACGTCATGGAAAATGGTGGGACACCAACATCTGGGAAAGACTCACTGATGTTAATCAATTCATCCTTCAAGAGACATCAGCGACGGCCCTGAATTCCACATTTGCTCAGTGATTAATTAAACCCCAGAAGGGAAAAGTGCACTGGCCACTGAGTGAGAAGACTTCCTCGGATCATCAGGCTTGGTCGCTTTAAACACAGAAAAAAATAAAAACAAATTTACAGGAATTCACTCAGCCTGCAGTGAATCTCTGTGAATAAACCACATCAATGGGAAATCACCACTCGGGATGTTGCTTCTTTAACCCCCCCCCACCCCCCACAAGTTTATTCAAATGTGACTTTATCTTGGTAGAGCAGCGTTTGCTTCGCAGGGCTCCCGCTTTTCACTTTACCACCAATGAGCCGTCTCATCTCGCTTCAAAGTTGCACAGCAGAGGCAGCCCCCCCCCGCCCCCCTCACCCCTACCCAGCCCCTCTATCCCTTTGCCCCCCTTCCCCCCCCCCTCCCCTTCCCCCTCATCCTCTGCGAGAAACAGATGTCATGACGAATGGAAAAGGAAACTGGCTCTCCGCAGCAGGGTTAATTTCCTTCCTGTGCAGAAGTCAATGTCGGGTCTCGCACAGGATCCTCTGCCTCCGAGGTTCAGTTTCACGTCTCGCTGGAAAAACTGTTCGCACCCTTTACAGCTGGTTCCTTTATATGACGACGTCGTCTCAGTGTTAAGCGAGCGATGTCACCCTGACAGATTAAGCTGCTGCGGTGAAAGGTGTTGGATAGTATAATATGTTCGAAGTCGCGTAAAACAAGCTTTATTCTTCCAGCCACGAAGGGGCCGAGCATGTAGGCCACCATGAGGTTTTTTTTTCCCAGTGAAGGCAATGGAAGTGGCCATTCTGAATAATAATTTCCCTCCTGCGCATTTAATTCCGCTGCGTCGAAGGTGAAATTCTCTCCATTGGTTTGGCTTGCGCACGAACCTCTGCGCTCTGTCGTTGCCCGACAGACAGAAGTCTGACATAACTGCGCTGTCAGCAGTCGGCTGTGTCACGCTGCACATCTGACCTCGTGCCTGCGTGTGTTTGTGAGAAAGGCTTCCCGCCTCAGAGCTCTGGTTAACATCAAACGGCACCTTCGGTCAAATTCACCAAAATCTATTTTGGTTGATTTTGCTCACATTTTTAACACGGAGACGGTCCCTTCGGATGGGAAAACACATCTTAACCCTTCCCACAAAATCATTCTGTAATTTGCTGTCCGTGGTGGCCCTGGTGACATTTTCAGGTAACCACCGAGCCATTCTTGAATTTCACCCACAACAGATTGTGGCCAACGTCGTTCCAGGATGCTGGCGCGGCGTCACCCAGTGTCCGGATGACTCCGCTGTCCACTTCCACTTGAAAAACACCAATGACGATATGCATTTCGGAGAAACATCAAATCACGCCATTCATCGTACTGCAGCTCTTGCAATGGTTAGGTTGTTTCTGGCTGCATGAAAATTACTTGAGTGCTAACTCACATCAATCCCTATACAAGAGGCTATTTTTGGCTAAAAATGACCTTTCTTTTGGACATGTTTTTCATCCATTAGGGACACTGGTACACTGTAGACACCCACTGGCTGGGCTTTGTTCCCCCTGTCAACCTTAAATGATGATAATACAGATAAGACAAGGGCGCCAGAGCCAATATCAACACAGAGACACATATCGCATAGAGGTGAATTGTACATTCTTTGGCTAGACAGTCCCTTTAACTCTATTCCTGTGCAGCCAAAGATGAAACCCCACACATGCCGCATTCATCCTCCAAATTGACTGCAGACCAAACAGTCAATAAAATACTTTTTTTTTTTTTTTTTTTACATTTTCCTTTTTAGACAAGCAAGCAGAGAATCAATAATAATGGGATTAATTGAGGACTGGAGTGCTGCAGGCTGCTCATGAAACGACTGCAGAGCGGCCAAATTAAATAAAACAGACCTTATACAGCAAATGTGGACTCGTTGTGGCCGCTCGCCGTGGAGCATCATGGGAGATCGCATGGGGCACGGCACAGTAAAGAATCAGACCCTTTTATTCCCGGACTGGTGCGTTTGTTGATTCACCCATTAATTGTTGCCATTGTTAGCGGCAACCACTCACCTCGAATGTCCTTTTTTTTTTTTTTTTTTTTTTTTTTTTACGTCACAGCACGACGAGGACGCGTTCGAGCTTGTTCAGAACTGCACCGCAGCTTCCGGCGCCTCTCTACGATTGTGCGCGCCTCCCCCTCCTCCTCCTCCTCCTCTTCCTCTTCCTCTTCCTCCTCCTCCTCCCCTTCATTGGTCGCAGCGCAGCGCGCACCAGAGGCGCAGTCAGATGGAGACTCCGGAAAGTGGCGCGTATCCGAGGCGAGGACCAGCCGGCGCCCGCGACACCTGAGCTCTGCCGTCACCTCGCCAGGATTCCGGCCGCGCACGTTTCACCGAGGTCCGGCGTGCGGGACACCTGTCGACCCCGTTTTGGATCTCCCCGGTTTGCGGGTCACGATGGTCGGAGTCCAGAAGCGCGCGGATTGAAGTCTCCCAGCTTTACAGTGAGTATGTGGCTGCTTTTCTTTTAATCCATAAAGTACTTTTAAACAATTAAACCTTATAAAATTCACATTTTTAAAACGGGCGTTTTATTGTAGCGTTTAGACGTTGGTCTTCCTGTTGTTTTTTTTTTACACTTTAAGTTCAAACTGTGCATCTGCGTCTTCTAATGGGGTGAACTCACCCTTTATTTGCTCAAGTAGAAGGATCAAAAAATTTGTTACGCAGGTGCGTAAAAAAAAAAAGTGCTGAAATTCTGCTGCGCACACGTCTGAGCCTCTTTCAAGGATTCAAACTAAAAATCCCCCAGTTTGGATTTCTTACGTCTCTGAACAGCTGCGAGCTGTCTGCGGGTCTCTGGGGGGTGGTGGGGGCTTCAGAAGACCCTCGGTCGCACTGTGCCACCAGTGGGACTGTGTCGTGAGGATAGAATAAAACAAACAACCAAAAAAAGTGCTGTAAACACTTGCCCACATGTCCCCGAAGCCTGGCGTCTCCCTAGTGGCCTCTTCGTTTATCCTTCTGTTTACTGCATCATCATTTTTTCTCTCTGCCTGCCCGTGACAGATCCACCACCAACTCCAACACCAACATCACCAACACAAACACCACCTTTCCCTGATTCCTTACATTTCCCCTCAACTGTCAGGCAAGGACCAATTTGCCATGTTCTTATCGTGTTCTTATCGTGTTTGTTTTTTTTGCGGCGTTATGTAACCGCTGATGTGTGACAGACATGTTTCTGTTGTGACACTCCGCTGCTCGTTGCTCTCCAGTTTCCCGGCTGCGGCTCTTTGCTCAGAAAAGGGAGGCAGACCGCTGGGACGCTGACGGGTCAGCAGGATGAACTTTGACCTTTGGACAAACTCCCGGTGATGCTCCAGGAGTCGCTGAGGTTGCGTTTTTATCATGAAGTGGCGAGTCAGAGATCAGAGGCTGGAGGAGGAGAAGAAGCAGGAGGAGAAGGTGGGGGGGAGACTGTTCTGCTCGTTTGTTCGTCTCTCCGCGCCTCATTAATGCACTCGCAAGCCGGGCCTCGTGGCTCCAAGTTTGCCCTTCGTTCCTAGCTTGCGGAACAAACACACGGTGCTGCCGGGGATCCGTCAGTGTCGCTGCTTCTCTTGGCAGCGAGCTCCGACGGCGGCGGGCTGAGCTAATGCCTGAAGTATGCGAGGGGAGCGAGAGAGGCAGAGCGCAGGAGCCCCGAGCCTGCGCCACATCGCAGTGTTTAGACTCCGGCGTGGGGGTCCGCCACAAATGGAAGAAAGGGTTCCCGTTACAGCGCATTAGGGAATGTGGGAGGAGAGCGTGCGCGATAGTCAAAGTGTTCTGGCAGCGGCTCCCGCTTTTTCTATTTACGGAGAGATGAGCCGTTTATAACTGAGTGTAAGTGTCTCGGCGACAGCGGCCGCGCACTGTCTTTCAAAAATCGTGGAAATGTTTTTTTTTCGTGGCAGGGAGTCCAACATCTGTCTGCCTCTCTGCCACGCCGGCATCGAACCGCGAGGCTGATTAACTTTCCATCCCTCCGTCGCTCTGTTGTGCGGGACTTTATCTCTCCCTCAGCTGAACCGCAAAGGCTTCGTTTTCACTGCAGTTTATCTTCGGAGAGGCTCCGTAGCCTCTTGCCTCGTGTCCGCCAGGAGTCTCACATTCGCATAGTTTTATGTCTGCGTGTCTTTTTTTAATCACCGGAAAATAAAATGCGTCTAATGTGGAATATTAAGTGAACACGGTTCTTTGTTGGCTTACAATAGAGTAGAACAGAACAAAAGAGAATGTCTTCATTGAGCCCCTGCACTGTGCGGTCATGTACGTCCTATTGCAACCCCGGCCTTCTGAAAGTGAGACATTTCAACTGCCATAAAGTGGTTGCAGCTTCAAGCCAAGACACGATCTTTCGCTCCAGACGGCTCAAAAATAAACAAGGGCGAAGATCAGTGCACACAAATCAGACGTCTTTCATGAGCTCCACTTTGCCGAGGCCCTGAATGGACCCAGCGGTGAGTCACTGGCAAAGTATACATACATAAATACACACACGTATGTATATATGTATTTTATATATATATATATATACATATGTGTGTGTGTATATATATATATATGTATATATATATATATATATATGTGTGTTTATATACATATGTATATATATGTTTGTATATATTATATATATAAAGTTTGCCTGAAGTGAAATCATTGTTGGCCAGTGCTGGAAAAGCAAACAAAATGAAGTCAGACGTGATTCACAAGATACGGTAATGTTTCATGGCACTCAGCAGTTCCAGTAAAAGCACAAAGGCGGTGAAGCTGCTTTTTGGATTTCGTAACTTTAGTTGTTTTTTTTCTGCCAGCTCGAGGTTGCAGGAGGTTACAAAAAGGTTGCAGGAGGTAATAATAATTAGGAGAGCCAACAACAAGTGTGATCAAGCTGTGTTCAGTTGGGCAAAACAAGAAAAAACAGGAATCAGCCACGCGACCTCGTCACGCACAACACAGTTGAGTGACAGCTGAAGTCGGAAGGCATTAAGTTCCTGAGTTGCAGCTGGGACCGAGTTTTCTTTTCTCAAAAGCAAGACGCTGACAAGCAGCATGACCGGGCAGGAGACCATGACGTGACTGGTGGTTTTGTTTTGTTTTTTTAAACTCATGACAGGTTAAAACACCACACTGGGTGTAGTCGCCCTTAGGAAAAGGTATTTTATCTTCTAACACATGAACCAATAAACGTAATCAGGCCGATAATAATCTGCAATACAATCGTGCTACTGTGGTAGGAGAAGCTTTTTAGGGAGTTAAATTTGGATAGTTGACACAAGACTCCATCCATGTGACGTGTAAATGAGAAAAAAGTGCTTTCATGACACTTTTGCGATATAACGCTATATCAATACGTATAGCTACTGTAACCGTAAGTGAGAAAGAATTCTATCCGGCCAGCGTCCATGTGTCAATGTTGCAGTTCCCCCAGGCCGACAGAGGTGGCAGTAACGGCATTGATTGACTGATTAAAGCCTCACCCTCGGCTCGTGTGCCGCAGCTTTTATCATTTTCCTTTGTTTTGTTTTTTTTGTCGCCACATTTCGAATATACCGAAGCAGTTCACATTCTCAGCGTGAAGCCAAACCGATTGCTGCACGATGTTCTGTGGAAAGCTGGTTTGCGGACGCTGAGCCACTCTGCGAGATAATGGCCATACGTAGGCGTGTCGGCTCATGAGCATTTTGTCGCTAAGCCAGGCACATAGTCGGGTTTTTTTTGCCCTCTAAAACGTGTCCACGAATAAATTACGTTCTAGCTGATATTTCATGGTGGAAAAGCCAACAAGTAGCAGCAGCGCAGATGGTACACAGGAATATATTTCACACTCAAAAAAAAAAGAAAAAAGTTTTGCTTGTTTTTAATCCTGGATCTGTTGCGTATTTATTCGTCCGTGTACAATAAATAAACAACTCTTAAAAGACAAAGTCGCGGCCTCAGCGGCTCAGAAAGTCCCTCCTGCTTTTTAAAACTGCGTGTTCTCTAAACAGTAGGATTAATGTCACACTGGCTTTAACAACAGCGCCTCCATAAAGTAAACAATCTTTTTGCCATTATGGTAACATTGGCGTGCAGATGTACACACTCGCGCTGAGACCGACCCAGATGGTACACGCAGGGCCGCATCTGCGCGCCAGATGTCCTTGGCGGCGTCCTCGGCCACCGAGTCCGGGCAGACGGAGGCGGCGCAGTCAAAGAAGAGTTAAATATTTCTGCTGCGTCTTTTCTCAGCGTGAGTCTGCGCTGTTTAGACTGCGCCACCGCTTTAACGGAGCGCTTATTTAACCGATTAGGGAGTCAGATTCCTATGGGCCGAACATAACTCTCCACCGTCAGAGAGCTGACCCCATCAACAATCCTTCCTGACGGGGAGGGGGGAACAGGCTGGGGAGGACGAGTCCGGATGGACCCGATGTTTTGACATATTTGTGCTCACCCTTAATCCGATTGTGAGAAGAAACAGAAGACGGGCAAATATCTTAATTCCCCCGAAAGCCTCCCAGCTGAGGGGACAAATCTTCGATTTCTGTCCCTCAGACTGGAGACTTGTGATCTCTCTGTCACCTGCACGGAGAGAAATCCCCCTCCCCCCCCCTGCCCCCCGTCGGATTTCCTTTTGTGGCACGAACGACTCCCGTTTTCCAGCGGCTGGGAACCTGCCAAGTCCCAGTCACAGAGTGTACTGTACGAGGCCGAGGTGTGCTTGCGCAGCTGTAAACATGGAGACATGATTAAAACATGTGTCGGGAGAGAAGCAGGGGGACGATGCCTGCTGGCGCGACTGGCTTTTTTGCGCTGATGTCGAACAGAACATCTGCATCCAGCATGCAGTTTCTTTTCTTTTCTCTTTTTTTTTGAAATCTCCGAGAGGGATGCTGAATTGCCGTGGGTTTCCTGGCAGTAGTGCAAGAGTTGGTCGAGGCTGGTTGGCATTATTTTCTCTCGGAGGGTAAATAAAGAGGGATAAATTACAGGATGCAGGACAGACGGGAGGCAGGAGGGCGAGGAGATGTAGATTTAGGAGCCCCAGAAGGAATCTCGGCAAATGAGCCAAGGAGACGAACGAGGGGCCGCTGGCCCCGTCAAGACAAATGCTCTCAAGTTCCGGCGCGGTGTCGCTTCTCCTCGTATGTTAGGCAGCGGCGAGAGCAACGGCCTCGCGGTCCAAACACGCGTCATTTATCACCGGAGCAAAAGGTTGAGTCCCCCGACGGTTTTCACGCACAGCCGGCGCTAATTAAAAATAATGAGCTTTTGTGGTTCTTCCGCGAAACGGCGTACGAGCTGTCCGTCCGTGTGACGGAGCGACCTCCGGCGCAGATGTGCCCGTCAGGACGTGGATTTGAGATCCTCAGACGACCGCGGGGCGGCGAGTGAATCATGGCGACCGGTGACAAACAACCACCGCTCTATCCCTCAATAGCTGTGTTTCCATTACCCCTCGAATTTCGCAAAAGCTAAATATCGCAATAAAAAGCTGGTAATGGAAACGGCTAAACTTTAAAAAAAAAAAACAACTCTCAAATACCGCTAAAAGGTTTTGATGCTCTCATAAGGTGGTTTTTCAGACGTATCGATAGAGCGGTATATCGCAAAACTGAAACACTTTTTTCATATTTACACATCACTGGATGGGGTCACATGACCAGTTCACTTCAAATTCAAATGGTGGAAACACCTGCAAATCGCAATTGTACTTTATCGAAATTTTAGAATTGTCGCTTTTATTTTGCGAAAAACGGTAACGGAAACGCATCTACTGCTGCCGGTTTTGCTTGGGCTGTAGAGTTGAAAGATATGTGGCAGACACACACATAAAAATAATAGGAAATACCGCTCATATGTCAACGGCCAGCTGAGTTTCCACAGAAATGGTCTCGACCGACGTGGGTGACACCCACTCACACCAGGCTGGTTTTGATTTACCCACCACGTTCAGCGGTTAAATTTGTTGCAGATTCTGGTGGAATCAGTTCTCACAATATTTTTAGGGCCGCCGACAGTTCCACATGCTCTTGGCTGAGAGATCTGATCAAGCAAAAACAAAACAAAAAAGTCATTCATTAGCAGGCACAAGATGTGTTCTGGTAACTTTGGAGTAACTGGAGCCATAGTGAGGCTCTCACTTGAACTACACTGGAATTTTCCTAAGAACCGTTTAGGGATTCTTGTGGGATTCTGCATAATCAGCTCTCAAAAGACATACAACATTAGAGCGAATCCCCAAAGTGAGGACAGAATAATTCAATAGCTTCATGGTGGTGGCCAAAGCACTTCTTCCTCCTCCTGACTGGTCATGAGGTCAGACCTGGGGATGCAGACTTGTGGACTTTTGCTTGTGGAAACATTGAACAACGCGTCATTTCGCAAAGTCGATTGTTTACCGCGCGGAATGCAGAATATGGATGCTGCCTCTCAGAAATGTGCGATGTTGGGAAGCAGCTGCACTCTTTAGATTGCGTGGCAGTCCGCCCACTTCACTCCGGACAGATTGCTCTCTGGATTTTTTTTTCTGTGGAACAGTTATCACAAAAACAAGGAAATCCATCCCCCCACACATAGCCCACATAGTTTCTGCAAGTTTTAAAATGAGAGCGACTCCTGGTGGTAAGAGCCAGTGAAGTGTTGAATGATTCCAGACGTTTGTACACATTGCTCGTGCCATATATGCATTTCTGATTTTCTTTAAATATTTGGAAAAGAGAGGTTTTCTCGTGTTTTGTATCTCAAGATGTTTTTCGACTGCCACTGGTAACCAGCTGATACGAGCGTGTGGCTCTGCGGAAGGTGGTTTGACGTTCAGCACTTCTGCTGTAGACCATTTTGTCCTCAGAACAGTCTTCACCTTGTTTGTATCCTGATCCCTGCTGAGCTTCAAGTGGAGAACCGGCAATGCAGCAGACTCCGGGGTGGGAAAGAAGTTCAAGCAGTGGGATAAAGCTTTGAGTTTGACGCACAGGCAGGCAAAAGAGCAAAGGTATCCAGTTCAAGAGGCCCATGACAAACTATTATCAGCGAGGCTCCAGCGAGAGTTAAGATCTGTCATTCAGGGGTGCAAAGTGTCTCAAAGAAGGAGGCTGAGCAAGACGTGTCTTTTGTTATTTTCCGTGTTTTAAAAATCTCCGTATTTCTCCGCCTGTGTGCGAAGCAGAAGTTTGGGCTGCAGAGTTGCCGTACAGAAGAAACACATCAGTGAAGATGAATGATGCCTGGCTGATGCCTGAAGTATCACAGCCCAGCCTTGACAAGTTCACATCGTAAACCAGCCACGATTCGCACATTCAGTTCTGCAAATTGTGCCGCTAAAGAAGGTTTGCGTTGAGGCTCGGGACTATTTTGATTCAGATGCTTCACTGATCCCCCCTGGAGGGGAAACCACAAATCAGTTCTTAGACCCAAGCTCTGTGTTCCTGCACGTTTGCTACCTCATTTCTCAAATCTCCGCACATTTTTCATGCTATTTCCAAATCGCTCTCTCCTGCCGCACTTTTTGATTTTTTAATGGGGGATTGCAAGATGCAAAGACAGGAGAGGGAGGAAATTAACTTGGATTCACAGTAATGAGCAGGTGCAGAGGTGGTGAAGGCAATCGTACTTGAATGGAGCGTCGGCCCATTTTATGCATTTGAAGACACGGATAGAAATAGAAAGTAAAGGAAGAGAAGGAGATAAGGGAGCTTTGCACACATCGGGGGGGGGGCAAGGAACCAGAAGCAGCAGTGTTCAGTGACGCCTTAAACTGATCCATTTTGTGAAGAGCTCAATTAGGAGGCCAATTCAAAATCCACAAACCAAACCAAATCAAACATTGTGGATCAGAACATGGGGCAATAAATGTGCAAGACTTGAAATTGAGAAAAGTGTGAGACGGCCACCTCGTAGGTCTTCCTCTTGGTGCTCACTTTAGGGCACAGAGGGCACTTGATGCAGACTGCGTGTGAGTGAACCACAGCACAATGTTCAACTTGTTCAAGTATGTCAACACGAAATAAATAAATAACCAAACAAGAATCTGTGTTGCATCAAAGCTGCATGACAGGAAAACGAGTCATTGGCTATAAGCCCGTCGTTGTTTTGGATCTAGGTTTTTTTTGTTGTTGCAATTGTTGCAAAGCAGGGCATGAGTCAGCTGTTTTTCTGACCTCATAGCAGTGCTCATGATGTGCGTGAGCAAAAACACCTTGTGTGTATATACAGTCTGAGTTTCCCTTGAGTCTAGTGCCTGCTGTTTTTGTCTTCTCTGTCAGAGAACCAGCCTCTACTCCCTGTCAAGTTTGTCTGCTCCTTAATCTGTCTAGTACCTACCACATAGTATCTACTATGTACAAGGTCGTATGCATTAGGTATTATCAAGCATGTTCTAATTAGTATCTCATAGGGATGAATTGATGAGCAGCGATTTTTCCTGAGAACCTAAATTTCACAATGAAAAATGTGTTCACATTATTTACAACAACAAATGTAAAAAAAAAAAAAAGTTGATTAAATTCTTAATTGATCTATTAATCGATAATCGATCAATTGTTAACATCCCTGGTATCTAATATGTACCATGTAGTATCTAGTGTGTAGGATGTAGTGTCTAGTACAGGCATGGGCAAACTACGGCCCGCGGGCCACATCCGGCCTGCTGCGTGTCTCTGTCCGGCCCGCGCGAAGCCAGTCATAAATCAACTGGTATATAGTATATACTAGTATCTAGTATGCATTAGGTAATATTCAGTATGTATTAGAAAGTGTCTAGTATTTCTCATCATGACTGAGTATTTGGATCGATATGACATGCACTACAATCAATATAATCAAAACACATAAATGACAGAAAAGAAAGCATGGCTAACAAATCAATGGTTTGCAAATAAAAACTACATTCATTCACACAAAACATTCGGCCATTCTCCCCTCGACACGCTCCACTGAGGACGGAGCAGTGCTGGTGTTCGGAGCCGGTTCGAAACAATCCTACCTGATGGGTAAACAAGCCTGAAGAGTATTTTAAAAAAACTTTCACACCTTGATGTCTGGGATCCAGGGTGAAAGGGAGCCTGGAGAAGATAAAGCCCACTCTGTTATTATCCTGAAGGAGGGAGAGGGGAAGGAAAACAAGGTAGCGCACACTTGTGTCAACACCTGACCCGCTTTGCCTTGTGAAGAACCTTGATGTTAAAAATAATATTTCCCGGTTAAGCAAACAGAGTTCTCAGCGGGCGCGTATAATAATCATGTGTTTCCAGCCTGGAATTACAGAGTAACTATTATTCCGACCTTACGGGTCTCTGAGTAGGACTCAGCGTGAGGTTCCGCGGCCCTCAATATAAGGCCAGAGATTTCCAGCCAGCAGACCCCACATCTCGATCCCACCACATTTCATAAATGTCTCCTATACATACGTATATATTTATACACCTTCCTTAGCCGTGACTAAAATACTTCACGTTTTTTTAATTAGAGGGGGAAAAAAAGCCACCCTGCCTGTTTTAACAGGTGTTTCTGATTTTTTTTTTTGTCCTCCAGGAGGCTCCGCTCAAGATGACGATGCGCATAAACGAAGACGAACGATGGGCCGCAAATTAGAAACTGATGAATGGGAATATCGCAGCCTCCCCCCCGTGGGTGCATCTCAGTCGTGAGTAATTTCCTGTCCCCCTCCTCTTACATGCTGACTCGGCTGCTTCCGTGTCAGCATGGCACTGTCGGACTGCACGCGCGGGAGCGACGCCCAGCCGAAGCCCAGCTACAGGCTCCTCGCCGTCCCCATGGCCGAGGGCGGACGCCGCGGGAGCAGACCCATCACGACCTTCCTCCCCTTCAGGCACGCCGCCTCGTCGGGAGACACCGACAGGAAGTGGCCCTTTGCCTCGCCGCTGGCCAACCTGCGGAGCGTCTCCAAGGTCAAGGTGGTGAGCGTCCTGATGGGCTTGACGCTGGTCTTTGTCGTGGCCGCCTCCTACGTCCTGGCCTGGGACAGCAAGGGACTTTTATTCACCCCGCAGCCCCCTGATAGATTCAGGCCCGCGTTCGTCCCGGGCAGTACGGCGGTGACGGCGGCGGCGGTGGCGGCGCACGCCCCCTCCAAGGGTTTCCTGGACATGAAACAGCTGGTGAAGCTCATCAGCTCCAAACTCCAGTACGCACCGAGGAGGGTTCCCAGGCGATGGGAGGTCACAGAGACGGATTCTCGTGTAAGTCTGTGTGCAAACTGAGCCTGTTTGACTTTGTTTTGAGTTAAGTGCGGCGGCCATAAGTACTAATTTTGGCGGCCTCGTAATGACGCGGTAGCTCTGCTATTTGTGTGTCAGAGCTGAAATTTGTCAGCTCCTCGGAGGTAAATATTGGTTTACACGCCGCGTTAAGTGTTGCTAAGTGCCTGACTCTCGTGGCTCGGCCTTGTTTTGACCTTAATTGGGTCGGCAGACCTGACAGCAGACAGCACAGAGACGGTTAGAACCGTCATGTCTCTACTAATGAAATGGCAGTTTGCACAGAAACAAGTCACACCTTGGGTCCAAGTGTCCCGCTGCCCTTTGTCACAGTTGTTTTGACGTATGACGAGAACACATGACGGAGCCAGAGGCTTGACTTAGAAGTGTTTTTCAACCTTTTTTTGAACCACGGCATATTCTTTTCATTGAAATTGGTTAATTTTTCATGGCACATTACTGACATTATCTCACAGCACACTAGTGTGCCGCAGCGCAGTGGTTGAAAAACAAAAAGAAAGTAGAAGGTCGTCAGCTTTAGAGAAGACCTTCATACGAGCGCCAGGAGATTTTCTGTAATCACTCTCGACATTTTGTCCCCCACCTCCGCAGTTGTTTTCTGTAATTCCTCGCCATTTCCTGCCCAGCGTCAAGAGCCCCTGCTGGTACGAGGAGTTCTCCGGCGAGCCGGCCGCCGACCCCTACAGGAAGAACCTGTTCACGCTGCGCTCCAGCAGCTTCAAGTCCGTGTGCGAGAAGCTGAGGGCCGACTTCGGCCGCCACTTGCGGCGGCGCAAGGACGGAGGGCTCCTACGCCTGCGCTGCCTGCCCTTCTTTTACATCGTCGGCCAGCCCAAGTGCGGCACCACCGACCTGTTCCACCGGCTGCTGCTGCACCCGGAGGTCATGTTCAACACCATGAAGGAGCCTCACTGGTGGACGCGCAAGCGATTCGGTGAGCGCCGAGTGTTGTAGGATATCATTTAAAATATTGTCTTTCAGTTCAAGGTTAAGCGTGTAATAGTTGTTGATTTCGAAGAAGAAACAGCGACATCAAGTGGTGACATTTTAGATTGCAAGGCCTTTACTCTTCCTCCCACTCCTGAGCCTTGCCAGTGAGCTACGATAGCATGTGCACCCAAACCTGATTATCTCATCCACCTTCTTCTTCATTGGTTTTTTTGAAGACACGTGCCTTCACCCTAATTATCAAACGTGCTGTGTGGAAATATGGC
Organism: Nelusetta ayraudi; assembly: GCF_046127955.1. NCBI lineage: Eukaryota > Metazoa > Chordata > Actinopteri > Tetraodontiformes > Monacanthidae > Nelusetta > Nelusetta ayraudi. Next base: position 2,026,711 of record NW_027466106.1, read on the forward strand.
TGTGCAAGATGGCAGCTAACTGTTAGCAAGACCCTTGTTCTATGTGTATTCTTATATATATTTGAGAGCCGTTTGAAGGGTATGATAACCAAACTACTTACTTTTATTGTACTGCGATTATACACTTTTATTAATGTATTTATCGGCAGTATATTTTAACAATAAGCTTTTCACAATATTAAGGTTAGTTCAAACCAAATATTACACTCTGGACCTTTGAACAAGAGCCAACATGTTAAAAGCGGTTGATTAGGAAACAGCAGTTACTAAAAAGAATATGTGTGACTTATAATTGAATTTATCTAGAAAAAAGGCAACTTTTGCCTGTTTGTCAGGTCTTTGGTGTTCACATTCAGCAAACGTTAAAGTTTAATGTTGAAAAGATGTGTAAAGTGACAGTATGACTCATCTTATTTTGGTTCAGGCTACATCCGTTTCAAAGACGGCTTCAAGGAAAGTTTTCCCGTGGAAGACTACCTGGATCTGTTTGACTTGGCAGCCCACAGAATTGACGAGGTCATCAATGGAAACTCCAGTGGAAAGCACCGGGCGCTGCAGTTCATAACAGGTGAGCACATCCAAAGCCTTTTGTGTCGTACAGTTGTTTTTTTCCACTATCACTTCCAACGCTTGGATGTCTGCATGTCAGTCAAACATCTGTCGCCACAGAGTGATACTCCAACTGTCCTGATGCTGACAGGTGAAGCCAGTGCATCCACCATGTGGGACAACCAAGCCTGGAGCTACGTCCACAAAGAGGAGGAGGAGGAGACCGAGCCTCCATTTCTGGCCCAAGACTTCATCCACGCCACCCAGCCCGGCGCCAGGATCATCGTCATGCTGAGGGATCCAGTGGAAAGGTACACTACGAAAAAGAGAAATAGGAAAAAAAAAAGATCTGTCGGCACATCTGGCCGGATGCAGCTGCTGACCGACTGTTTGCTTTGGATGCAGAAGTGGCTCACACCTCTCTGTCTGTCTGTCTGTCTGTCCGTCTGTCTGCCTCCAGGCTTTATTCTGACTACCTGTACTTTAAGATGGCCAATAAGTCAGCAGAGGACTTCCATCAGAAGGTGGTGGATTCCGTGCGCCTGTTTCAGTCCTGCTTGTCGGAGAGGTCGTTTCGCTCCTGCGTCTACAACACCAGCCTATCCAACGCCATGCCGGTGAGCTGGAGGAGCTCCTTATCAACCACTCTGAGAATATATGTGTTTTTTTTGTTGGGTTTTTTCTAACCATGTTAGCTGGTTTTTAGTGGAGATCAGGGCCTTCCTGTCTCTGCTCCTATGGCGTGACCTTAGCTGACCGAACACAGATGACAGCACAATTGTGAGGGATTAAGACGGAAAAAATACGATCATCACCTCCCTTTGGAATAGAGTCAATATTTTAATCAAAAACTTGGTAAAAAGTTATTTTTTTTTATAACTGTTATTCAGGACGAGGGACACGCAGGATTCTTTGCTTCAGTCGCTGGTGTTGTCGTGTGCTGCCCTCTTGTGGTCTTATTGTGTCAGTGCACAATCTTCCAACAACACTCGTAATCTTTTCTTAAAAATGAATACTAAAGCAACATCATGAAAAAAAAAGCAATGCTGTGCAGGATGAACCATGTTGATCACATGACTTGATGTGTCCGCCCGCGCAGGTGAGGCTGAATCTCGGGATGTACATCATCTTCCTCCTGGACTGGATGACTGTGTTCCAGAGGGAGCAGATTCTGGTGCTGCGGCTGGAGGACTATGCAGCCAACCTCAGAGTGACCATCAATAAAGTGTTTGATTTTCTCAGTGTGGGTACGTAGACATCGAAATCTGCAGAAAACTCCTGCTTCTCACCTCCCCTCTGACGCTAGCGACCATCGTGCCCCTTCGTCCCCCTGCAGGTCCGCTGTCTGCGCAGGCCGAGGCAGCGCTGACCAAACGGCCGATGCTCAACACCCGGCGAGCAGCGGACAGGAATTTGGGCCCGATGCTGCCCGCCACCAGAGACCTACTCAGGGAATTTCACCATCCTCTGAACCACAAACTGGCCAGTGTGCTGGATAACAAAGCATTCCTCTGGGACAACACCTAAAGGGGTGGCCCTGACGGAGAGCGGAAATGTTTATGAATGCATCAGTCTGTGGATGTGCGTGGAGTCGTGTGAAGCTCTGAACAGTGTGTTATTTTTTGTGATATTTATTTTTCAGAAGAATGTGATTCTAAGAGTCAAGAACAATAAAAAAAAAAGTTCTTTTTTCATGAGATTCTTGGCAGTTTTCAAAATCCATAAAATAAATATAAACATAAAATAAACTACTGGAATTACAAGTTCATAAAATTATGTATTTTTTTTTTTTAAATCTATGGCCTAATATAAGTGGGTCTATTATTATAATATTCACCTAAATATATATATATTTTTTAAAAAAGCAAATGTTCTTTCATTCTGATCCTTACAATGTTTGGGTGTCCCGGTCCTTGAATGGGCAAAGGCGATTAAAAGCAATGCTGTAATTTGAACACAAGAGGGCAGTAACAGAGAGATAATACAAACGCACTGTGCTGCACTTAACATTGTAGATGAAGCAGAAAAAGAAGGTAAAAGTCACAAACTGTTTGAACGCCTCCCTGCACAAATTAGCACATGTACTGGCTGGTTTTTTTTTTTTTTTCATGTTTTATTTTTTATTTTTATGGCGATTGTGGACGAAGAGGTGGTTTGCACTTCCCAGCCACCGTACTTTAAGTGAGTATTTATTGCGAAAGCCGGATAAACGTAAAGCGGGTTGAAACCACACAATCAAGTCCTTATTGAAAGAGTGACCTCTGGTGGCAATCAATGTGTAATTGCACAATCGCGCGGAAGAACATTTCTGATGAGGTTTTGTCGGCCCCGCGCAGTAATGCGGTGACGAAACGAGAGGATTTTTTTTTTTTTTGTTGAAAGAGTGCCGAACAGGAAGTCGCTTGTTTCCCAAGTGGCAAACATTTCACCCCAGTGTTGGATGTACATCCAGACTCCTAGCAGCAAAGTTGCTCAAGGTAACCAGTTATGTTCATGCGCACACCTCACACCAAATCAGGGCAACATTCTCGCAACGTTTTGCTTCGAGACAAACGACGTCCTATTGACTGTTTGACAACTAGTGGTTTATTCCGAACCCTTTGATTCTGACGCATCGATTCTTGGCCGTTTTGGCAGAAATTTAGTCCCCGTGACTCATCGCCTGATCACCGTCAATATGCACTTCCTCCCAAGTAAAAGAGTGAAATCAATAATGTGGGAGCTTGAGGAGTGAGTGAGTCCTCTTGTTCAGGCCCTTGTCTGCTGGATGACGTCAGAGCTCGGTCAGGTTTGGCTGATTGCCTCGCTGGTGTCATTGTGACAGTTGATCCTCTCCAGGAAAAGACTGAGGATGCAGATGGTGTTTGTCAAGGATGCGTGCGAGTGTGTGGATGTGTTTTTTTTTGCTGTGGAATTTGTGTTAAACAAGCAGAAACGTCTTTCCCCTTCACACTCCTTTTGGCTAAAAACCTCAGACGCTGTTGTCTGAGTTGAACAACAGCAACATGTCACCTTGGTCGTGGACATGACTGTATTTTGTGCCTCAGCTTCTTCCAGCCCGCTGACTCTCAGGATGACGTTGAGGGATCTTAAAAGCACCTTCACGACCGGCACAATTATCTCCCCTCGCGGCCCCACTCCATGGATTGTTAATAGTCAAGCAATCGCAGGTTGCTGCAGATCGAGCCAACCATCGATTAAATGAACCAGTGGCCAAAACAATGAAAGTCAAGCATAACGACCGGGTGAAAACGAGGCGCTGTGGAAGAAAAGAGAGAGCCAATGTCGAAAGGTCATCAGGAGGTAAATGGGTTCAGCTATTTAGCCACCTACCATTATGTCTATAATATATCACCGCTAAAGCAGGCATACACGCTCACGAGGACCTGGAGCCACTTTTTTTTTTTTTTTTTTACAATATTCATTATTATTATTTTTTTTCTTCCTTTGAATTAAATCTTCAAATAATTTTCTCTTGCAGTCCGACGCCTCTAAAGGCTGAATAAAACTTGATCTTGATGGTCCTCCGCAGGAAAGATAATGGCAGAAAAGACAAAAGACAGAAGCATTTGATCTAATTAGGTTCATTTCTATTTATTTGTGCTTGAATTGGAGCGTTTGTCGTGTGCAGCGGGGAACTGTGTCAACAACAGCTAAAATTAGACAAACATAACCTAAGTGTGTCAGTGTGTCGGCATAGAAAACGAGGAGGTGTCAACAAATGAATGCTGAAGGCATTTAATTGAATTCCATTTAATCTTATTTGTATATACATATTGTTTTTTTTTCTTTTTCTTTTTAAATCTATGCATATTGACCAAAAGTGTAATGTAAGCTAGCACCTCTAAGGAATATAAATACATGGCTTGTTTTACAGTCCAATCACCTGTCCATTAGAGAATACTACTACTACTACTACTACTACTACTACTGCTGCTGCTGTTAGAAATCTTGTGGAAATGAGATTTGATTAATATTTCAACTAAGGATGTTAACATGGGTAGTTAATATCATTATAAGTGCAGTGGCAGGAAATACCAGTTTACCTGTAGATACTGTGATGGTCATAACATACCTAGAACAGGTTAAAAAAAAAGTTGAAATGTGATCCATTAGAAGTCAACTTAAAGTCAGGGGATAAATGTTTGGGGTGTTTTTACTCTTCTCTAATGTAAAAATGGGTCACATTGAAACCCCAAACATTATTTAAGCCTTAAATAATGTGTTCCTTACGCATTTGTCATTGTGAAATTTAGGTTCTCAAGAAAAAATTGCGGCTTATCAATGAATCGTTAATAGATCGATAAGGTCAATCAACTAAGGATTAATGAAGTAATCAATGATTTGCATCCCTAATTTCAACTGGACTTTTCTACCCTGAAGCCACAGACGTCAGTCAGCAGCCATAGGTAACACAGCTGCACGTCCCGACTGTATATATTGGATCTTGTTTCCTCATGACCAGCCGCCGACAGCAGCAGCAGTGACACTCAGCCACATCAAAGGTGGCATAGCTCATTTTACGCTTGCAGGGACATACAGAGGAGGGGGAGATTGTGGGGGCGGGGCTGATGGAGATAAATCTCTGTGTACCACTTGGCCGGAGCAGAAGCAATCAGTCATGGTTCAACTGTGTTGGGACTTCGATTTCAAGCCGGAGAGGAAACTCATTGTGATATCTCATTTGATTGTTGGCCTTCCTGTCTGTTGCCGCCTTACTCGGCTTATTTCGTCACTTGTCCTAATTTATTTATTTATTTATTTATTTTTGAACTCTTATCCTGGAAAACTGAAAGGGTGCAACATTTCAGGTGGCGGGTCGGCATGTAGCGACACTCCACTTCCTGTCAGCTTAGATAACGTGCTCGTCCCATTGTCTTCCGTCCTCCTCTGGAAGCGCATCTGAAAAAAACTTCCACTGACGTCCACACGTGGCTGCTGTGACGATGACGTTGAAGTTAATCTAGAAGTGTGCGTGTAAAATTGTCCGTTAGAAACAAACATGTTGCGGATGTTTTTGTTGAAAGAACTGCATCTGGCAGCAGCTGCTATATTGATACTGTACCAACTTAGGTGCAGAGCAATACAATTTCTCAATCACTTAAACTGAGCATTTCAATATAAAACATTGATGCTACTCAAACACATGGATAGCAGAAACATCCCCCACTACTTGTATTCTTGGAATGAAGTTGAAGGAAGTAAAATAATTTTAATAACTTAAATCTTAAATAAAGGTCAACAGAAGAATTTAACTCCACCTGCAATGTCTGTTTTACATTTTCTATGCCAACAAGTCGTAATGAGAGTAAATAAAATATGATAACCGAGGAAAACCAGTTGTCTCAGGCAGCCCAAATCAAAATGTTACGTTGACGCTGCCTTCATTTACTAATACCCCAAGAAAGCCATGCCAGCTGTGAGTCTCGGTAGCTCTCAGAGGTAGACAGCTGATAGATGTTTGACCGAGTTTTTTTATTCGGGTGAAATAAAATCTGGCTCGACGAAAATTTCCGGACACCATTTTTGTAGGTCACTAGCACGTAGTGTTCACTGCTCACGTACAAGAGTGTATTCGCTGTGGTAGATGTGGACTTCGACACTAAAACCGCCAGTAATATGTTGTGTATGTTTGTGAATTTCTGACGAATCTGCTGACGGTTAGCGAAGCACATTTGCAGCTGTTTGTTGAGGAAACGCATTAAATTGAGGACCAGTACGGACATAACACCGGTGTTGTACCGCACTCCAGTTCATCCTGGCCCTCATTTTCCTCGCATGTCTCTGTCGCTTCCGCCATGACTGCGTCCCTCTCACTCTTTCCTCATGGTTTACGAACTCACCGAAAAGCAGTTACTTGGAGGCGGGGATCTAACTCAGTAAGGCTCAATCTGATTGGCCAAACTTCTTTACACCTAGCGCATTGATGAACGCATTATTTATCGCAGTGTTTACGATATGTCTCTCGCACATGTTGATATGTCGAGATATCGATACACTTACAGATTATCAATTTATTTAGCAAGCTTTCGGTTCTTCCAACCTCCTTTAGGCATAGCATAGTGACGTAGTAGAAAAACACTGTTTGTCATAAAAATAAAATAATTAATACCAAAGTAACTCAGAATTTTTCAGGTATTCCAACTTGACTTGCACAGTCACACCTCAGTTATCTGGAGTAGGAGCGCAATTGAGGTTAAAATCCAAGGGTGCACAGTCCTCCTGCAACAGTATTCACTATATACTGTATATGTATTCTATACACAGGCAACGGTGTCAGCTGAATCAGCCTTTAGCAACAATTTTTGTAGTTTCCGCTTTGTCGTGCAAACCAGGCGGTTGCTCGCTGAGCTGTTCAGGATCAGTTGTTTGATCTGTGATGCGATTGGTTTACTGGAGTGGGGGTTCCGGGGTATTTCTGCGTTTAACGCAGTGGAGCCGGACACTAATGTGTAGTGTGATGCTTTTCCTACTGAGACAAGTACAGCGGTCACTTATCCCCGCTGAGCCACAGCTGGATGTAACAGTGCGTCTGAAAACCTACAAAGTAAATCCAGGCTTTCTCTCGACAGTAACGGTTTCTTTTTTCCATACAGAAAACAAGCTTATCTCCTCTCGCAGTAGCCGCTGTTCGACTCCATTCTCTCCACCTCTATTCACGACCGGCCTTCTTGAATGTCTAATGAAATGAGATTCAAGAAGGCCGGATGGTTGATGGATTTTTTTCCCCCTGCTCTAAGCTGCCCCAGCTCCTGAAACAGTGATTAGGAGGAGCAGGTTTTCTGATGGATTCTAAATCCCCGGGTCCAATCGGGTGTCGTCACTCTCTGGTGATGTCGATCCTTTTCTTTTCTTTTTCCGTATCGACGGGACAGAACAGGAGAAGGCGGTCGCCCGACTGTTATCGCATTCACGTTAAAACCATCGCCGAGTGAGGAGGTTCCATGCTGCCACCTACAGGTCAGAAACACTGTCGCCGCCTGTGACAATTCAACACGACCTCCCTAGTTGAAACCTGCGACCTTCCCTGATCTGTGACGCACCCTTAAATAAATGATACGTGCCCCCCGCCTCCCCTCCCCCTCAGGGTGTCAGTTTGGATGTGACCCTCTTTTGCTCTCAATTATTGTCCAATGGGGATTTCTAACAGTGGCTCGTGTCTCCTTTTGGCACATTTTTTATCACACTCGGCCTTCACGGCAGCTGACAGCGGAGTAATGAAAAAGGTGGCATCACCTGTCAGAGACGGTTCATCCCGTCAGCCTGAGGTCCGTCTCAGGGTTCCTGCAGCCATACGGCATGGGGATCAACAGAGAGGCCTTTTTATTTTATTTGTATTTATTGTTGTTTGTCCGAGCTTGTAAATGCACGGGACGAGGGATGGAGAAGGATGAACAATTTTCACCTTGATGCTCGTCTTTTTTAAAAAAATTTTTTTACATTCACTCAACACAGAGTCAAGTCAGCGAGGTTTTAAGCGTGTCGTGCTTCTGCATGCAGGAGCAGGAGGCGGCTGTTTGAATATGTGCCTTGTACGCTCGGTGGCATCGCTAAACACGAGCGGCATGTTAAGAACCGACGCGGAGGTCGGAAAAGCCTCCAGGAAAAAAAGAGACTGGCTGCTTTTCTCTCTCTAAGCTCGGACTCGGATTGCAAAACATTTCAGCCACTCGCCTATCAAAAGTTCCATCCGCCGTCTAAACCGCTAAACGGATTTGTTCGACGATTTCTATCTACAGATCAACTCCAATCGCTGTCGGCTCCTGATTCGTAGGAGTCGGTCAAAGTGAACCAGGCGTGAAATCCAGCTGCTTGAGCTGTCAGCCTAAATGTTTCTGTCAGCTCCGCATGGGGAAAAGACGTCGATGTTGTTTTTTGTTTTTTTACGTTTTGTTTCCCGCTCCTCTCTGATCTATATTTGAGCAGAAATTGCCGGAGAATCCCCTCCCCTGGAGTCGTGCTGCTGTTTGAGTCATGGCAGCGTTACTCAGGAACCGACTCGCATGATTTTGCACTTGTGGGAGCAGTTTGTGATTCAGCTGTGAGACGCAGCTGCTGAAGAACACCGCGTATTGTCAGAAAATAAGACGCCTCTGTGGAGAGACTTTGCTTTCATTCGACGTAAATCCACGTGTGGTACCGACGTATATGTCCTGTACAAATGATGTGAAAAGGAACAATGTTGCTTTAAAACGCGTATTTTTAACAATTATTTTTGTGTGTAGCTCGCAGGCGATGCAGTTAGTAGCCTACAGTTGCCGTACAAGCAGGAAGGCTGGTCTCTCAATGACGGCATGTGAGAATGTGTGAAAAAGAAAAAAGAAAAAGCATTAAATTACACTGCTAATACAGGCCAGAAGTGTCTAAAATACTTATTATATGTATACACATTTGTTGTGTATACGTGTGTGTGTGTGTGTGTGTGTGTGTGTGTGTGTGTGTATATATGTATATACTGTGTATATATGTATATACTGTGTGTGTATATATATATATATATGTATATATATAAGCACACATACACACAGCAGCTGAAAATAAAATGGAACAGAGTTGAGTCAGATGAGGTTAGCAGAGGTTAATTGCCTAGACTTCAGGTAAGAACTGCACAACTCAAAATCATCTCTATGGATTTAGAGTAGTGCTCCGCACAGAGTCTTCTCTGTCTCTGCCTGCAGTGGGTGACGGTGGTGATGTGAACTTATGCAGATATGTCAGCGAAGTCACGGGAAATAATGACAGCGCGACGCTGAATCGGGGACCTAAAAATAATCCGTGGATGCAGAGTAGCGCTGCCTCAACATTCATCAGAAACCCTGAGAGAAGCATCTTGTATAAAGGATGATTATTTTTGATGCAAACGGAAAACAAAACCGTTAAATGCAAGTCGCTCGCTAAGAAAATCAGCTTTTGTTTCATCTGGACTGAATGAATGAAGAGATAAAACGTTTGTGGGGGAGAAAGTTCTGGTTCCTTAATGGGAAACCTGCCTTGCAAGCAGGTAATGTTCACAGAGTCAGTTGCCATGGTGACTGACTCCGAGTTTGACTTGCCTTTTATTTCTGGAACGTATACAGTAACTCAGAGTTTTCCTCATCTCACAGTTAATGTACTGAAAGTTTTCTCATCATAGCCTGTTTTGTGGAACCCCCCCACCCCCGTTTCATTCTTTTGTCCTTCTTCCAAGCAACTTGGCCAGGTCACTTCCTGCTCTAGCTCCCCCTACCTCCTTATTTGGAAAGAGAACCGACTATTTGTGGAATCCGCTAAAATTTTTTAATGAAAACACAGACTTATTGAAAGTTGGCAGGATGAAAGCCTGCGCTGCTGTGGAAGTTAAACTATTGGTTTTTATCCACTTCAACAGAATCTTCCTGGTTCGTTTGTTTTCCATGTTGCTGCTTTTGATATAGCCGTGCTCTGTGTTCATGGGGGTGAAGTTTTCGATGCAGGTACGACTTGTTCAAGCGGAGGCAGTTTCCCCCGGTCCCTCAGAAAGGCTGCTGCAGACCAGCTTTGAGACCAAAGAAAAATAATTTTTCGGCCCACACCAAAAACAAATCAGGCATTCCTGCACCCGAAATAGACTATTGTTATATTTATACTGTAAGCAGAGTGGAGGGCATGGGAAATACGGTGACATCTGGGTTCAGCGTTCCCACGATAGTTCCTCTGGCAGAGCGCAGCCACCAAGGGTCCGTGCGGGAAAAGCTCACGCACGTTGTGTTCGGCTGCGCGTTGCAGGACGAGAGAGAGAGAGAGAGAGGGAGAGAGAGAGAGAAAGAGAGAGAGAGAGAGAGAAAGACGGTTCGCTGCAGAGAAGCGATGCCAGTGCCGGCAGTGGCTGTTGCCTGACTGCAGCTCTTTATTTGCAATGATTGGCAGATGTGATTGTTTGGACAGTGAAAAGAGAAAAATGAGCGCAGTGCATTGGATGGATCTTTGAGTGCTGCTGATTTAAAGTGGTCTCGTAAAATGGAAGTGGCCGTGGACGTTTTGAGCAGCTTTCTAGTCAAAGGAAAAAAAAAGAGAAAAGGAAATGACTTTAGCACTGAAACAAAGATATGAGGTGAAAAGAAATCTGAGTCAATTTACATGCATACAAATATTTTATTTTTCTGACGATATATCAGGTGTTATTCAAATAGGCATTATAACTAGTATGATATAATGTCCTTTATATGAAAAAGGCCTTTCTTTGATTATGAGATGACTCTTCTTCTTCTTCTTCTTCTTCTTCTTCTTCTTCTTCTTCTTCTTCTTCTATTCGATTGCAACCCCACACTGTAAATTCAAGGTAAAGGTACGTTTCCTGCAACATGTGGCGTCCCGGTGGTCAACCTCTGGCTCGTGTCTGTCAGAGCGGAGCGGCCGCAGCACCAGTCAGCCGGCGTTTGCTCGTCTCCTTCTCCCCTTTCTTCTTCTTCTTTCTTCTTCTTCCTACACGCGGCAGCTTAATCACAGGGTCTGTGCACAAACGTTTTGTGTCGGGCAGGTTTGTGTCTGCCGCCCACCCACCCACTCACTCGGTCTCACGGGGAGATTAGAGTTACACACGCGCGCGCACGCACACTTCCAGACACAAGTTCCTTCTTTTCCCCCTCTAACTGAGCTCGGCTGGCACCCTGGCAGGCACATTTATTTTTTGCTTCTAGATTTAAAAGAAAAAAAGAAGCACGACATGCAAACCAGATTGTTGTCAGTCATTGAATGATGCAAGTGATGTGGATAGAGTCTCTATTTTGGTGGCGTTTGTTTGACGTCCACGGCGGGCGGTCACCTGTTGGGCAGCGTGATTGTGGAGTGTTTTTTTTTTTTCCTTTTTTTTTTTTTGCCAGCAGAGTGTTCAAGATTGAAGGCTTTGCTGTCCAATCAGCTTGATGGTGTCTAATTCAGTGTTTGTCTCCCGTCCGCTCTCGCTTGAATTGCAGCTCACCTCCGTCGAGTGAGTGGGCTGGAAGCTGCTCGTCTCAGCCTCTCGCTAAGCTAATTGGTGATCTGGGTGCAGCAGCAGCAGCAGCAGCAGCATGTAGTCTTGCAGGCTGGATTTTGTGGCATCACCTCAGCCATCTGACTGCGCTCAGAGTGAGTTCTTGATCACAGTAAGACAGCGGAACAGCGTTTCTCAACTGGTTGGTCGCGACGTAAAAGTGGGTCATGAAGCTGACTTCTAATGGGTAGCATTTAATTATTATTATTTATTATTTTTTTACAGGTGAATTCCTCCATTACACTGTTATGATATTAACTATCTGTGAAAAAAATGTTCAATTAATTGCGAGTAATTTAATTTAATCGATTAAATTCTTAATCGACAATTCATCGATAATCGATTAATCGTTCACGCCACAATTAAATTTGATAATTTTCAATAATTCAATTTCAAAAATGTATTTTCTAGACATGATCTAAAGTGGGCTAGCGCTTTGATTTTTGTGGAATAAATATGGGTCGCGACTTCATTATAAGGAAGAAAAAAAATGGGTGGGTCCTGAGACTCCACCAGTTGAGAACCACTGGCCTAGAAGGTCTGCTGACACTGGTGTGCGATCTCCAGAGTGGCGCAGTGCTTAAACAGACTGGACACAGTCGGACAGTGCAGGCCCACTCTTTTGTTTTTGGTAAAAAAAAAAATAAAAAACATCAGTAGGTGAGAACGGAGCTGTTGTCGGATGCGCAAAAAACGCTTTCACCTCCACCAGCCGTGCAGCAGTGTCTGGGTTTGTCGCTGCTTCTTCCAGGTTCCTATGACGACCAGCGAGGCTGTGTGGTTGCATCCGTCCGTCCCTTCCCGTCCTACAGCGCACCCTCTTCGATCAAACTCTTTGGCAACCCCCCCCCTCCCCATTTCAATTCATCTGCGTGAAAAGAACCGCAGCAGCCGCGGTGGACGGAGTTGCTGTCGTAGCCAAAAACACTCCTTGTCAAAAACACGCGCCTGTGGGCATCGAGACCCTCACTGTGGCAGGACGGAGGGCCCTCCACGTCCCGGGGGCTGGAGAACAAAACCTCCCACGTTCCTCTCCCCTCTTCTTCCTACTTTGTCTTTCTTTCTTTCTTTCTTTCTCAAGACCTACCCCCCCACCCCCACCCCCACCCCCCACCCCCTTCTTACAGCTCTGTAATTATAAAGCGTTTAACTCTGAGCGCCGATGCTTTTGTTAAAAGTCTGTGTTCGGCTGTGTTCGGCTGCCGCCGCAGCAGCAGCGGCAGCTGCTGTAGCAGTGGTGGGTGGAACACATCTATAAGGTTTCTTTTTTTTAATATATTATTCTTGCTCATCTGCTCAATCAGCGTGGGAGAATATAGGTGTGAAGATGTGGCTGAAATCAAAAAATCTCACAGTTGGAACTGCATCGCATCAAATTAGTAGCTGATAAAAAAAAAACAGCAACAAAATTCGCAGCATTTTATTGCGATGGTCTCACAAAAACACAGAGTCGACAAAAACAATAGGTTTACACCTTGTGTGTGTCAGCAGTGTCACAGCAATGTAAGAACACGAGTCACCGAAAAGAGCCACACAGACGTGCACGCGGCTGTTTGCGCGGTTTGAGCCGGAATGTTAATTACACACACCACTGAATAGCTGCCGCCATATTCCGATAACACCCCCAGCCCCCTGTTTTTTTGTTTTTTTTTAATCATCTTGTACAATACAAGGTGATGGTGTTTGTAAATAAACATTTCCCAGAGGGGGGGAAAAAAAATCCTCAGCAACAGCCTCGATCGTCACGGCAAACCACGGCACACAGTGACAGGCAAAAATTAAAAACAAAAACCCTCTGTTGTGGTTTCTACCAAATCACATATTTCATTAAAAGGCACTTGAGAACACTGGCCTCACTGCTACAACATCACAACATGACAAAATAGTTGCCACCTCCATTTAATCCACTGAACACATGTTTTGGCTGCAGCAGCACCTCCAACAATCACCGCTGATCAACCTCCTCCTGTGAGGTTGGATTTTCTCTCGTCCCTCGTTCACAGACGTCAGAAGTAAGAAGAGGTCAGAAGTTTTTTCTCCGGGGAGCCCCAGCGAGCTCCCGCACTTAGCATTTTGGAACAATCAGGATCAAATGTTGTGCCTTCTGTCACATTTATTTATCAAAAACGTCGACTACCGTGATTAGACTTTGTAGACTCTATAAAATATGACAGTTATGCTACAGAATCTTCTAAGAAGCAGCACCTTCTCGTATTGTTGTATAAATAATCAACACACGGAACCGAAGAAAGGCTTCTTCAGAACTTAAAAAGCCTTACGGATGAGAGGTGAAACGTCTTCAGGATCGCCAGAACAAGTCCAGTTGCCCCAACTTACCCTGGATGACCGAGAACCTTCACAGACATATGAACCAAAGAAAACAAAACACTTCAGGCTTGTGGTATTCAGCTCAATGTTTTTTTTTTTTTTTGCTGAACCAGCTTAGTGGCCCTAGTGGCTAAAGCCTTTTTTATATATATACGTATTTATATATTCTCTCAGAAAATGCACATCAGATCCTCACCGCTGGCATTGCAAGTGACCTCCACATGCACAGTACAGCTCCAAATAATGACGATGATGATGAAAAAAAAACAAGTTAAAAGCATTCATGTCAACATCCGTTATCAACAATGACGCCGACGGTAAACTGCAGTTTGGGTTCCTTCAGTCTGTCGGGACTTGGACCAGGTGAAGACGATTCACACGTCAGATTGACCTCCTCGTCTTGAGGCCACGAAGACGGACGGACGGACGGACGGACGGACGGACGGACGGACGGACGGACGGATGGACGCAGTATTTCCTCCATCGTCCAGACGGCATCCAGCAAGATCTCTGCCCGCCACCAGGGGTGCTCACTGGTCTGCAGGTTTGTCGGCGACCGGCTGGACACTGTTGGTGGCAGTGGCGGCGGCAGCGGTCGTTTTGGCCGCACCTGCGTCATCTGCCGCCCTGGCGGAGGAGGAGTTGAGCGGACGCCTCTTGAAGATTCTGTTGACCAGCAGGCGGCAGGCCGTCCTGTACTGGTGACGCAGCAGCGAGTAGACGAAGGGGTCGCTCGCCGCCTTGCTGTAGGCCAGACATTTGGAGAGGACGCCCCAGCGTGGGCTGATGGGCTCCGGCCAGAAGAGCTCCACGATTCTGCCTCAAATCAGGCACAGAGAGAGGAAAGGAGGGAGGAGGAGAGGGGAAAAAGGTCACACGCCATCCGGAAAACGAGCCAATTCTTAGATCGGCTTAATTGGAGTGGAAAACATCCGACCGGTGGCGTAATGTCATCATTACACTTCACTGAAATGTCAGCGCGGCGCTCGGGGAATGTGAAACCAATGGGTTTGGTGTTGGTCGGCCGCTCCTGGGCGCTTTTGTCGGTTCAGACAGTTTTACAAGTAAATCCTGCGCTCGACACTCATCCTGAATCAGGATCAGAAGATAAGACCAAGTGGAGGGAAAACTACAGTGCCGTAGTGTTAAAGCGACGTTCGCTGTTTTTTCTTCCCGTCTCTCAGTCTGCAAATCTTCTTTTCGTCTTGCAACTGGAGAATGATAGTTTCACAACTTTCATTTAAAGGAAGCAAACCACCGCAGCGTCCCTTTGATCTGCCCGTGGAGACCAACGTTTCTCCGCATCTCTCGGGCTCCTGACACGCTGCTTTTTCATTATCGTGGCTCCAACAGCTTGTGACAGGCTGTCTCCCTCTAAGCTGATATTAATGAGAGCTGGTGATACCATCACAGACTCATTTCGCTATCTGGGCCTCGGTGTCAGGTGTGACGCTCGGCCCTCCAGCATCATTAAGCCCAGGGGACGAGGATTAGAGCCGGTAAGACGGTGGCAGGCACGGGCAAACGTGTTGTCGCCTCTAAACGATGCCGGATCGCAGGTGAGCAGGGGAATGCGATTATTCCAATCACGCAAGCTGTGTTTTATCGGGATGCTCCCGATACTTACTACTCTCTTCCGTCCCCGGTGCTTTTACTTTCCAACTTTACGCCTCCACTCACCTCGTCGCGACGTACGGGGTGAAGCAGACCACAAACGTGCCGATGAAGGTGCTGATCTTCTTGGTGGCCCTCAGCCGCCGCCTCCTCTGCTCGTCCAGACATTTCTGCCGCACACTGGCGAAAGCACACAGGCACCATTATCTACCCAGGTGTGGCGCTACAGGCCAGGGACACATGCAGACATAGTGAAACACTCCGTATAGGTATCGGGTGCACGGCGGTAAACCGAGTGCGGCCGATCGTTAACGGGCACACGGCACCAATGTCGATTATGCGAACGAGAGCGATTCAGAGTTTAATTATTTGACTAAATTAGCATGGGAGGGTGACGGCATAGCCTCGAATCGCAGGAGAGGCTTCGGTGACCTTCACGAGACGTGAACTTGCCGTGCCTAGCGTGGCTCTCTTAATGCATGTGTGGTCACGTGTTGCTGGGTTTAAATTAATCTGGGGTTGCGGGGGTGTGGACCCGGCCAGTATAGCTATGAGGTGGTGGACATGGTCTGAAAATAAAGTCAGTATCAGACTCTGAAAATATTAACCTATAGCTCCAATCCTTCCAGCTGAAATAGATTTTAAAATCATTTTCTAGTGAAATGATCGTTAAGCCTCTCCAATCTATATTTGATGTGTTGTGTCTTAAGAGAGTGACCTAAATTTTAACACTGTCCTAATTTTGTCTTTGCCAACTTTTAACTCGTATAGTCACGTTTGTCTTGATCATGACACATCTCCTTGTTTTCAATTGATCGTTCTTGTCACGAGACACCTCCTCCTAGTGCTCGTTTCTGCTTCTTCTGTGTGTGCGTGGAATCTGTTTACTGGTGGAGCTCCCTCGTCAACTAACAGACAGGTCACGTGACTTGTGCAGAATTCTAAATTACCGGTGCTGTCTCCCGGACAAATAACTGCATCTGTTTACAGAAAGAAGTTTTATTTTGTTTTGTTTTTTTCAGGAATAGAGTCTTATTACATTGTTGCAACAAGGCGTTATTTCAATATAGGTTTGAGATACTGAGGTTGCGCTCACTGCGGCATACAGCCAATTCAGCCCTGCGGTGTGTTTTTGTGAATCAGAGTTGCAGAGTCTGCCTCCACATGAAAGCAGCCCCTGTCAACATGGGTAAAAAAAAATGATAAAGTGTGTGGGTGCGGAGGTGGGGGAGGGGATGGTTTTGTTTACCTGGGGTGAATGTCCACGAGCAGCACGAGCGTCTGCATGGTGATCACGTCGATGCGCTTGCAGTGGAACCTCGCGACTTTCAGCACTTTCAGATACGTCACGCACAGCACGACGAGCGTGAGCAGGAAGGTGAGCGCGTGCAGCGCCACGGTGAAGACGGCGAACGGCGCGCCGCCGGCTTCCCCCTTGCTGGCGCGCGCGCCGCGCAGCGTGCACGACGCGTACAGGTGGTGGTAGCCCACCCACGAGCGGCAGCTGGCCACGGCCGAGAAGCACAGCGAGTGCAGCCACGTGTAGCCCAGCGCGAGCGCCGCGTCCCGCCGCCGCATCCTGGAGTGGTAGCTGAGCGGGAAGACCACCGCCACCCACCGGTCGATGCTGAGCGCCGCCATGCTCAGCATGGAGTTGGTGGTGAGGAAGGTGTCGAGGAAGCCCACCACTTGGCACAGGACGCCCGCCGGCGGGCGGCCCGCGGCCACCAGCCCGGCCAGAGTCACGGGCATGTCGGACACGCTGAGCAGCAGGTTGCAGAAGGTCAAGTTGAGCGTGAAGAGACCCGGCACCTGCCTGCGAATGTCCGCGCTGTAGACGAAGCAGATCAGCACCACGGCGTTGGACAGCAGCGACACGACGATGATCCCCAACACGAGCGCGGAAGCGGCCACGTTCGCCGCGTCCATGGCGCTTCTCCCGCACGCCAACCTCCAACCTCCCCCCCACCCCCCCTCTCTTTCCGTCCCTCCTTCCCGCCTTCAGAGATCCTCCAGAGTCCGCCCGGTGCAGAGCGGCGCCCGGCACGGTGCCATGCTCGTCCGCGGCCAATCCACTTCCAATCCAAAGTCTCTGTTCAGTGAACGGTGGTGGTGGTGGCTCACAGCCGCAGGTTCCCGCCGGTGTCGTGGCTCAGCCGGCTGCGCAATTGCGCGCTGACGCGGCGCCATGCAGCTCAGTAAGGAGGTGGCTCCGCGCTCTCTCCGCGCCGTCCGTCCCCCCGTACCCGGTTTGCTTATATCGTCTCCGCGCGTTCTGCTCGGTGCGTTCGCGGATTTTAAAAATAGCCGTTTGAGTTTAAAAATAGCAACAGCGAACGCGCGATTGCGTGACGGTGGCACCTAAAGGCTGATGTCACCGCAGCGAGTTTGGCGCGTAATGAAATGGCAGAGCTGAAGTAGGAATGTTTATTGAGTTGCCCCTGGTGCGAAGTGCTTTTCCGTCATATCGTTTTCTCCCCCCCACTTTATCACTTTCCTCAGCAAAGTTTCAAGTATCTTGATCATTTGTGAAATCATTAAGCGATGCCCTGCAGAGGGATGTAAATTCATGTAACACTCCAAAAAAAAACAAAAAAAAAAAAACAGGCTGTGCAGCCTGAAGTAAATCATTGTTTTTTATGAAACCTTTTCTTAGCCTATACAAAGAATATATATATAGCAGTAAGGGTCTTGCTCCTAGTTAGCTGCCATCTTGCGCCGCCATTTTAATATGATTAAATTTGGATGTAAAAATGCTAACTGCTCATATCTTGCACTCCTCTCGACTCCTATACACCTTCTGACAATATGGGTGCCGTGGAAACGCTCAAAGACGTCCCTGCGAGACTTCCCCTCCTTCCAGATTATATTCAAACGTTCGGCTTCTCCTCGCTTGACCTGATGGAAAGCGGGAACATCGTGTCTTCAGATTCAATGCAGCTCACACCACTCAGTGCCTCATTTCCACCCCCGCGGTCCCCCCCTCCCCCACACCCCACACCACCCCATAAACGCTCCAATTTCTGTGCTAAATCCGGAGTTTTTAAAATTGTACCTGTGTTCAGTGCCTCCAAACAGGTGATGATGGGGTGAGACGAGCCGGCACAATGAATACCTGGAAATTCAATGTGATTTTTCGAAGAAATTATATAATTGGATAATGGCTTAGAGTTTTCTTGGAAAAGGATGGATAATACCTGAGAGCCCGCGTAACTGCATCTTTAAATGCGTATTTGAAGACCTTGTATGCATCTGTAGGCATCATAACCATAGTAATAGTAAGTGGAGTTCTTTTCTTTAATGAAGCTCCTGGTGATGTAGAGACCTGGGTTGAAGGAACGGCCCTGATAACAGCAACAACAGACCAATTTAGCTGAGCAGCTGTGCGGCAGCAGTTCACCACCTGGGCGTCCTCCACGCTAACCTTTGCTGATGAGTAAATAAATTGTGCTGGTTTCATGTCCTCGGGCAGGCTTTATATAACCCTGCATCGGCAAGATAACAGTAGAAACTCAACAGGATTAAGTCTCCCGTGTGATGCAGCAAGTGTAACCTCAGGTATGCCAAAACCCATGAAGTGGTGCTTTATGAAGATAAGAAAATAACCATATGTTTTACAAAACCAAAGAGTGTAGCCCAGGCGTGGACAAACTACGGCCTGGAGGCCAAATGCGGCCCGTTAAGTTTTCTTATATGGCCCGCCAAACTTGAATAAATTATATTAATGGTAAGTAACTCATAAAAAGATGTATGTCATCCATTAAAGCAGTTTTTTTTTAAGAGTAAGTTCAATTAAGCGCTAAATACCATGGGGCTTCCCATGATCTATTTTTTTCTCCTATGAGGTGGGTCACCAAAACACTCATCCATCTGCTCCTGCTCTGGCCCCCTCTTTCAAATTTTAGAACCCATCGTGGCCCACCAGTCAAATAGTTTGCCCACCCCCTGGTGTGGACTGATCTTGTTGTCTAGGAGAGCGGACGGAAGCTTCACAGGTTCACAAGTTACATGAACTGTGTCTTAATATGAATAGAAATTAGAAGCAGCACCAATTAAAAATAGATTAAATAACATCAACGGTGCCGTAATGATGTGTCATTTAGGCTGTGGTTTCAGGAAATACAATACATACAAATTAGCGATTGTTGGGAAAATTCCTCAAATTCCTCAAATGAGAAAACATTGATCAAATTAGAAAATCAAAATTCCACCACCACAAGGATGTTCTTGCTCTTCCGGTGCAACAATACCTTCACGTCTCGTTTTCCAGAAATACACTCTTTTCATTTCGGACATTGCATTCATATTTTGCCATCACCGCATCCTGACCAATTAGCAGCGAGTTGCTGCTGAATGACGGAGGGAACGGCTGTGGTGTGGACCCCGGCTGGCGTACAGGCAAATAATTTTTAATGACGTGTCAGGACAGATGGTGTTTTTTTTATGAATGAGATTTGCGTATTTTTACCAATCACGCTTTAGAGGCCAATTTTTATTTCTCTCCCTCAACTTAAAGGCACCAAACTAAACTCACTGACTTTTGCATCTTTTCAGAAATTAAATCATGTCCGTCACATGACAGCACCTTCTTCAGCCCCCACCCGTCCCCCTATCTATTCATCTACCATGGTCACCACTCACTGTTCATCTGGGCTTGTTGAAAATTTAAATTAACATGCTCGACGAGACCCTCCGCCGAGGATGAGAGTTAAAAATGATTCATTTGAAGAGGGGAGAGGGGGGGGGGAAGTGATTTTCCTCAGATTAGTTCCAGGAAGGAAAATTAAAAATCATGGATGTGATCTATAGTGTTTAATTGAAAGCAATTTCTCCTCCGTCTGTCTGAGTGCGAGGATAAGAGAAAGCAGCCTCCCCACAGTGGCCGTGCACACCGCTGTCTTCAACATCCTATAAATTACCACCAATGACAAATTGACAACAGTGGCTGTATAGACTCCTAATTAATACCACAGAGTGAGAAGTTTTTTTGTTATATATAGTTTTACCCTTTTCACACTGTGAAGGCGCAGATGGCGAAAAACTATTGGATATATTTTAACTCTGTTAATTTTTTTCCCCTCTAAATTGGACAAAGTTCATCCTCACCTTTGCTCCCAGGCTTTGACCCAGTGAGATTAAAGGTCACTGCTACACTGTACTGCTAAATTTAGACAATTACCACAAAAGGGATCTGTGGTGTCACACAGTGTATGTGAATTAGTATTTAAGCGTATTACAATAGAGGTTTGGTACCAGAGGTGCCATTTAGTGTGGTGTGGTGTGGTGTGTGTTAGGTGTTCTAGATCCCCCCCCCCCTTTTTTTTTTGCTATTCTGCAATGATGGCTTATTTTAGCCTTGCGCTGTGCATTTGTTTTCAGATGCAGCGGCTTTGCTGAAGTCCTCCCATCTTCCTATTATGCGATTTTATTGTGCTCTGTCTTCTCATATTATTCCTCTGTCCGTGCCTACAACCTCTCACTTCTGAAGAGTAGAAAACACACATCCACACACTGAGCCAGGCTCCAGGATCTGCTCATGATTCACCCAGTTGTTTGGTGACTCAGATGAGCAGCGGCTAAATCACAAGCATGAAAGTATGATTCTGCATTTTAATCTCTGGAGGGGATTTTTTATTTTCCCACAAATGTCCAAAATACAAATTCCATGAAGGTCAAACGCAACCGATGGCACAGGAAGCGTTTGAGAAAAGTCATATTTAACTGGTGAAAACCTGGACTTTGATTTTCCACAGTTTCTGCCCTCAGCCTGATCTGATGTTACCGCTTTAGAGTGCCGCTGTTTGTGTCACACGGTTCGCACCAGAACGACCCTTTTGTCTGCAACGTAATTTCTAATGAGAGGGTGTCATCTCGGTGACATGCACTCACACTTGTCACGGAAATCACTGAGGTGTAATGTCACGTCTTGGCTTCAAAAAATTGCCTGTCGCTTGTACAACTGTGACCATATGCATCCAGCCGTAAACAACATGTTTTCATCCTCCTTCGAAGACCTTTGTTTTGCCTTGACTGTAAAATTTAACAGAGGGAATTGTTCTGTCTTAGCTGTGAGATGATATATTTTGTTTTTGACCCCGCAGGGATTGAGAGTAATGATACATTTTTTCTTTATCTGGCCATAAATGGTTTGGTTAGACAACGGGGTATGTCAGAGATTGTGATTAATTGACTGAATATTGCAGGCTTACGTTGCTGTTGTTGTTTTGTTGACTCATCTCCTTTGAGGGAAATGCTCTGATGTAGATAGTAACACCGTCAACCTGGTGTGGATCTTCTGTGGCTATAGAGGGAATGAGAAAGCTGTTCTTGTGTCTTTGTGATGAGAATCCATGGAGCAATAGGGCAATCAGTCATCCAGGATTCGAACAGATACACAGCTTCTTCTTCTTCTTTTTTTTAATTTGTCCAAGCGGTCCCTTTTCAAAAGGGATAGTTCATGCATTTATACTTTTCTGAGCAGACAAATAACAAATCAATAGAACAAACGTGATATAAAGAAAGCATGAGTTCTTCTCACTTTTCACTCACTTCTTTCACAAAATACCTTGAACATTGATACAGTGCTTCCCCCTAGTGGTTTTCATGGACATAATTGTCTCCAGATAAAACAAAACGGTGAATGCCCGCATTCGAATCATATTTCATACTAAAGTATTTCTGCAACTAAGAAATTACACTGATGGCTGATTCTCAGCCATCAGTGTAATTTTCGTCACTATCAAGGCAAATACTTCAATTTAAAATGACGTGACTTCCAAAATGTCATCATGTAGTGACTGTTTGATGAACGAATCAATCATTTATTCATCCATCTAATTTTTGCCATCTAATTACTCAAATGCAGTATTATTCCAATGAAATGTGTACTTACAGTTAAAAAAGAAAGAAAGAAAGAAAGAAAGAAGCAGGAAGTGACGGGGGAATCTATTTGCAGGAGCACCTCTGGTTCCCGCCGTGCTCATTTCCTGTTTTGACCAGCCGAGGGCACTCTCTACTCGCTGTAGACACGCTTGTTGGTGCTACTGCTGCTGTCTGAGCTGTCAGCACTCATTAGTGCTGTCTCATTAAAGTGATGTCAGTGGCACTCCATCAGCAGTCAAATGAACAGCTGCCCTGCCTCGAGGCCAAGTCAACAACTCAACTTTGAACTTTGTTGCCGCGCGAGGTCCCGCACAGTGAATAGTTTACTTCGCAAAGTGAACAATTGTCGTTTCTTTTTCTTCCAATCGGGTTCGTGCATTAGTATTTTTTTTTTAAAGCTTGTTTGTGTCTGTATATATCATTTTATGCTGAATGTAAAATGTGTACTGTTGAATAATGTAAAATGAGGCCCATTATGAGGTTTTTACACTCTGTGTTTCCTGCAGACTTCTTTAAGATCTCCAAGTCAAATATTTTTTTTTTTTGCACGTGCTGTTTTATGGCGCAAGCAAACACCCCACGATGACCTGAAGCCAGTTGCTCTTTCTCTCCACTGGGGGGCACAAGCAATGTTAGGTCTCTCCAGGTGCTTTGCCCCTTGAGACCTGAGTGAAAGTGGGGAGGGAAAAAACAATAAATAAATGGAATGATTTCCCAAAGTTGAATCACTGGCTCCTTAACACAGCTGACAGAAAACATTTGATCTTTCCAAACGACTCTGAAGGCCATCCACACTTTGGCTCCTTTACCGGCACCGCCGCCTCCTTGTTACCCAACACGAGCTGCACATTAGGCTGCCGCTCGGACAGATCAGGGTCTGAATGGTATTTTGGGGTCAAAACCATGATCCCCCCCCCCGCCATTCGCCTTTCTCCATTAACGGCATATTTAGCGTCCTGCCGATGGCAGTAAAGAGATAGCCGGGGCTTTTGTGCCGTCTGACTGGGTATATTAGCAGGTAATGTCCTTAAAGAGGATTAGCGGATGGAGAGGGAGGAAGGCAGAAAGAGGAGGAGAGCGGCTGAAAGCGCCGTGGGGTTGGCATGGCGGTAAATAGGCAGGTGATAGCAGGAGGACAGGGGAGCTTACGCTGCCTTCTGCAGCCTCTGGCCATGAATGGGGGATTAGCAGCCACTCTGGCTTCTCTGGTAACACCAAGCATATCGACTTGTTGGCTGCTCAATCCCTGCGCTTAGCAATATTTGATCGGAAACAAAAGTTAACGAATGTCCCTCCTTCATAGTGGCAATTTGTTTCTTTTTGCCCAATGTAACCATTGCATTCTAAACATGCGCAGATACGATGTCGTGGGTTGAACTTTGCCTCTGAAGAATGTGCCGTGGGGTCGAGGTCAAGAGTCCAGACCAGCCAAACCAATCTTCCTGTTTACTGTTTATGGCAATTACCTGCTTAACACGTTGTTTTTTGGTTTTAAAACAGGCAGCTCTTAACTGTGAACCTTGTGAAAGGAAGTTAAGAGGGTGTTTTTGCGTCCACAGTGACATGGTGTGACAAATGATGTACGATGTATGTGAATCATGGATCTATATAAATGCATGATTGTCAGACATAAATTGGTAAAACTGTAAAGTGTTTGTTCTGATGGTTTATTTTGGTTGTGGAATTGTTTATATTATTTAGTGTTACAATCACAGGATAATTGAGTCCCAGATATGGGTGAGGATAAGTAGTTAATATAGTCACCTGTTCACCAGCACTGATTTTTTTTTTTTTTATCAAGAGTGAGTTGCGTGTCGCCGTATTTTTGTTGACTGCTGTAAATCTCCATCTCTGACTTTTTTTTTCACATCTTTGTTGCTTTGTCCCTTTAATACATTTTTTGTATGCATTCATATTTTGTGCTCGGCAGATTTTTGAAAGTGCATCCGACAAACAAAAAAAAACTCAACCTCACGTCACTATGTGGCTATTGCAGTGGTTCTCAAACTTTCTCTGTCACGTCCCACCTTGGAGGAAGAAAATTTTTCATCCCCATCCCAAATTTGGGGCTATAAGCTAGAAGCCCCAAATTTGACGTGGCTGTCTTGAGGGATCCCGATGAACCTGCAAGTGGCCCCATGTTTCTAGGACAAAGTTGACTTTTGACCCCATAGACTTGCATGGCATTAGGGCAGTGGTTCTCAAACTTTCTCTGTCACGCCCCACCTTGGAAGAAGAAAAATTTTCATGCCCCCATGAACATTCATTTCACTTCTCTCTTCATTTATGAAATCATTAATTTTGTACAAATAAACAACTTCAGCAAATCACTCTTTGTGACATCAAATCCTGAACATTACTTTTTAAACAAGAATACTCCTTTCACTTTTCTGCTGTGCAAATAACTTTTTTTGGCAAACCACTTTTGTAACATCCACCATCCTGGCTTCCCTGTGAAACAACACAGCTTTATGTTGTGCTCCCATCTCCTCACAAAGTGCAGAGAATAGCCGCGCTTTCAGGGGTCTTGTTTTGATGAAATTGACCACATCAACAACATCAGTCATGCGACAAACATCACATTTTCTACCTGCCACACGGGATGATGTTGAGCGTTGCGTGCGCTAAGTCATAATATCGCGCCAGTCGCGGCGTAGATCACGTACTGATGCAAATGTGTTTGATTACGTTCAATCAGCGCTCGAAAACTGTTCATTGTCCTCTGGCTTTTTCACTCGCGCATTAGATAGAAAATAGACCAGACGTCGAAACGCTCGCTGCGCGGCGCGAGCCGGCCGCGGAGGTGCAACCCGCTTCAAGTCTGGCGTGAACGACACCATCGTTCCGCAGCTACTCGCGGAACGAGCCAAAAGTGCCCAACAACAAAAGTGCCCAACAACAAAGAACACTGGCCACTGCCGGACTCCCGAATTCTTCTTTTTGTCCATGTCAAATATTTGTCCATCCTGTGTACCTGAGCAGCGTTTTTCTTAGCTACAACCTACTGAACACTTTTTGTTAATTGGTCCGCCGTGGAAACATTAGTTCCCCCGGGCGCCCGTCTCCCTCCCGCCCGGTTTTTCGCGCCCCCCCAGACGTGACTCTGCACCCCCCAGGGGCAGTTGTTAACTAATTTCACATCGCTGCTCCACTGCAGTCTGGGTGAAACCCGGATCGTGTCTGGGCCCACTTAAGCTGTTTTTGGGTGGGGTGGGTGGTGGTGGTGGGGTCGGCAGGCAGCAGGGGTTTGATCATGCATAGATGACACTGACTCGGGGATGGGTCACTGCAGAATGTGGTTTAGCCACAGTCTGCTGGGAAGGAGTCAAGTGGAGGGCAAGCACCTGGGCCGGGTGACCTTTACCTGGAAGGAGAAAAACGGAGCGAGTGGGGAAAGATTTGGGTTATCAGGAATCTCAGTTCCAGGACTGGATGGGAAGGCTGGCAGGCAGGGAGCACATGGCGACGGTGTCATAATTCCCCTCCTTCTATTTCCTTATCTGAGCTTCACACGCCGACACTTCCTCTCGCTAAACCTGGTGTTCCCAGTGTGAGGGCCTCGCTCTCGGAGCCGGGACGTCCCCTCCATCAGCTCTGCTCTCGGGATATGAAGGCCACCGTTTGTGGCTCCACGGCCAATTGACTTCCTTCACCATTAGTCAACTGCGCTGTTTACCTAATCTTTCGCTGACTAAACGGGTGGGGATTATCCCGGTATTCCTGACAGTGTTCCTTTTCCCAAGAACAGGTGCTCTAATGGCTCCCCCCACTTCATTTTCCTCTTCCCCTTTTCCCCTCCTTTTTCCATTCCTTACTTAACTTTTTAGCTCTTTACTCAATTTACACAAGAGATCATTATTTAGTTAATCATCCCTACATCTCACGGATGTTTGAGTACGCCACAGCTCCGAATAGACAAAAGTATTATTCCCAGATTAAGCAGGTGAAAAGGGAGTCGGTCCGAAATTGGTTTTAATCCCGCACTTATCTGAAATCTTGACCGCCTCCAGAGCGCACACTTCTCAACCTTTAAGCAGGAAGCGGGTGTAGTTTGGAGAGGGGTATCTCAGCGCCGAGCTAAAGAAGGAAACCGTGAATTGAATTGCACTTAAACCCCCGATCGTTGTAAAACTAGATGAGGCGCAAAAGCGAACTCACACGGCGGAGTAGTGGAGAGGCTTGCAGAGGTTTGCAGGTGCTGGACGGACCTCCTTGTTGAACTCCGAGGCTGTGGGAGCGTCTGCATGGAGCCTCATTGTCGAGGCTCGACCATAGAACAAATAGTTTAGTGGCAGTTTTTAAATCTGAGTGATGTCGAAAGGTTTTCTTTATAAGGCATCTATACATGCATTTGCATGACTGAAAATCACACTAAATGCCAACACATTCATCTGTGTTTATCCGTGCATCTGTACTTTCAAACAACTGAGTCAGAGAATGGATGTCAGACAACAGAATATTGTTACTCACTACAGCATAACTGCAGGATTTGTTCTATTACATTGTAGACCCTCTATTACATGGACCCTTAGACCCTTTAACCTGGCAGTGATTCCAAATTGCACTGTTGAACTTGAAAATGAATTGTTTTCTTAGTGATGCGGAAATTCTTCAGTCAAAGCATAAAGGAGGATTCATTTAATGTATGTTTACTCATTAAGGCCCTGTCCCGCTGAGAGGCGCACGCATGCACGCACGCACACACACACACGCACACACGCACACACACACACACACACGCACACACACTCTCACGCATGAGTGAGTTAGTCATGTTGATTGAGTGGCCACTGATGACGCCGAGGGTTAATCTGTATTTAGCGGGTTCATCCGGATGCCTCAGAGGCCGTCTTATTAAAGGAAATGAGACGTCGTGAGGCCTTTCTCTCTCTCTCTCTCTCTCTCTCTCTCGCTCTCTCTCAACAGGCAGTCACTGATCTCCACTCACGCGCATTCCTCCGTGTCTCCGGCACGGTGGATAGGAACGGCCCCTGACGGGACGCCGTCGCACAAAAAGGCCCTTGTGCTGCTACACATGTTAGCAGCGGAGGATGGGGGGGCGGCGGATGCCATCGTTTCAGTCCAGCTACAATTTTGAAAGTTTATCTCCAAACGGAACGTGACCGACGCAGACGGCTGACGTTTCTGAGCTGTTTGGTCTCGAGACAGCTGAAGAATCTCGAGGCGTAATGCTTTAAAAAGATCGTCCCATTCCGTCCAATCCCAGGGCAGGAGGCGGGGTTCAGAAAAAAGAAGAAATAAGAATGGGAACCTGTTGAAACAGACTAATAATGTCTTATTCAGGCCTGTTTTTCAGGGCTTGCCAGGGAGTCGACTGTACGTTTAGATGAAAGGGTTTAATTGGAAATGATAACCTGCTGAGAGAGGGGATCTGTCCGCCCACAAGGCCCGGCTGTCTGTCTGCCAGTAGTGCAACAATATCCACAGGGAGATTGGCAGATAGAAGCTGCTGTCAACGCCCTCAAGCTCGGGCTTGTTCCCGCATAAACCCTGCACTTGTGTCGCTGTCGCCGGCCTCCAAAACACGGCAAAGAATCACAAAAAAAAATCCCCCACGTGCAGCAATCAAGGAGGGAGTGCCACGTACACACAAACAACTCCCTCCCTGTCATTCACACGCTGGGGGGATAAAACAAAAGTGCGAGGAAGAACTAGGAAGACGAGTATGGAGGAGAAAAAGCCGCCCTCAAATGCTTTCCAGCCATCGGAGCAGTTCAGTGAGATCCAGGACATCAAAGCCACTTGAATATTTTTCATTCTTGGGGCCACAAACCTGCGGGATGATGTGACACCCGCACAATAGTCCCTCAGTTTCTTCCTGGCCCTCGCCGCGGTGTTGACATGAGTAGAAATTAAGTTATCACCCCTTTTAAAAGTCCAGACGGCTGTCAGACAAGCTCCGGTGGCACGGGCGAAGACCTGACGGTTCGGAGCAGCAGAAGCAGCAGCAGCAGCAGCAGCAGCAGGGCGACTTTACACGGAAACTAGCTGTCTCACCCGCCCCCCACCACCACCACCCCTCACCCCTCGCTAGCACTAGCGTTAGTGCTGCCTCCCTGTCAAGTCAGGAATGCCGGTGAAGTTGGCTGATGTTTTGGCGGAATCCTGGTGGACATGAGCAGACGTCTTTGGACCTTGAGAACGTCTAGTCGTCGATATGATTCTGTTTCTCTTTGGTGCTTCTTGAACTCCAAATGTCTTGGTCTTGTCTCAATCTCGATACTCTCTCATCTTGATAATGTCTTGGTCTCGGTTGGTGCGGCCTTGACTACAACCCACACAAGAAGGTTGAAACCGGGAGAAATTTCTGGTTGGAGTTTGTTCCTCCTGTGTCTGCGTGGCTGCTCTGCGGGTGCTGCTGCTTCCTCCACACAATCCAAAAGTGTGCACATTAGGCTAATTGGAGACTAATAGAGTTGGTTGTCGTGTGGAAGGTTGTTTGTCTCTGGGTGTTGGCGCTGCGAACAACTGGCGATTGGTGTAAACCCTCCTTCACCGCCTTCGGAAGTTCACTTTTTAAATGATGACAGATTTATATTGTTGTGCTACTAGGTCTTAACAATAATTATTCATATAGTTAAGTTCAAATCCACCATCTGAAGTCAGAGGTGATTGTCCTTGTTTGTCCGCTAAGCTGCCACCGTATATCTTCAATCTTCTGTTTTATTCCTTCTGTGAGTGAAAGTGAGTGAAATTTTACAAAGAATTGGACAAAGAAAGAAAAAACCCAGCTCGGCACCACGCACCCAGTGAGTCCCTAAAGAGAAGCTGTCGTGCTTTTTCCGTGCTGCTGCCGTGCGGGCCATGGATGTTTCCGCATTGTTCAACACAAACGTGCCCTTTGTCCAACATTTGGTTTGATCCAGTCAACCTACCCGCTCATTCCAACGAAAGAAAAAAACAAAAAAAAACAAAGTGAGGATGTTTCGGCTGTAAAAGGGGAGTTGCTCGCCATCAGAGAGCCACCATTTAATTATGACACACAGGAAATTATCCCTAGAATGGGCCCAGCGCTGATAAGACGTCCCGGCCTCCTGGATGACAGCTCCAGAAACCTGAGAAAACTTATCACCAAAGTGGAGGGTCCGGGGGCCGGTGACTGGGCATCTGGCAATCTGATTGGACTGTCATCCCCAGGTCATAATTAATATATTTATCAAATTAATAACTGAAAGGAAAATCTCTGGCGTCATTGGCGCTATTGTAAAAGAGAGCTGGCCCCCGGCCCCCCCCCGAGGTGAACAGGGGCCAAATTCATGCGGTGGCTGTTTTTCCCTGGTGGCTAATAAGGCTGCTGTCAGTGAAAGGGGAGGCAAAGTGAGTCGCCTCCTCTGGAAGTCATGACAGATAAATTGCCTTCTGCCCCCCCCCCCCACCCCACTCCCCTGCAAAGACAGCAAATGAATTGAGAGGAAGAAAAGAAATATGTTGCTTTCTGCTGAAAACCACAACCCCAGTGTGTGTGTGTGTGTGAGCGTATGTGTTCGTGTCAATACTTGTCATTGTGCAGAAACCAACAAGACGTCACAACAGAATCAGGAAACTTGTTTGACTCTCCTTATTCAAAACTAATTTCAGTTGATTTTAATGCTTGAAAATATAAATGTCTACTCTCCACTGACCCCTGCTGGCATTAATGGAACTACAACAACACTGTCCATGCGTGTCGATACTTGTCATTGTGTAGAAACAAGGAAGACATCACAACAGAAGCAGGAAATTTGTTTATGGCTCCCCTTAATCAAAATAAATTTTAGTTCATTTTAACGCTAGAAAATATAAATGTCTACTTTCTACTGACCCCTGCTGGCATTAATGGAACTCCAAAAACACTGTGTACCCGCAAAGTTTGCCTCCTTGCAAGCTTCGACTGTTTATTTTTAAACAAGCTTGATTGTTCGATATCATAATGAAGCTCTGACAGACAGACTTTGAGGTTCGTTCATTTTTTTTTTTATTTTCTAAAGTGAAATCGTTGTTTTTTTTTTCTTTCTTTTCTTCTGAGGGCGATACCGTCTTGATTCCCTTTGGGCCTGCATGCTAATGCTGACCCTCGCCTCGCCGCCGTATCCTCTAGCGCGCAGGTGGAGAGCCACAGTGGGGATACTTTTATCGGGGCATTCCTCGGGCACAAAACAGGAAGGAGGGAAAGCCGAATTGTAAAGGTAACACAATCAGCTGCTAAAGTAGTCACAGGAGTATCGGTTTCTTTAAGCTGCGCCGCGGTGCGGCACAAGATTACGGAGTGGATTACCCAACGTTTGCTTCATGTCACGCAGACGGAGCCGCACCGCTGGTTCCTCTGCAGAGTGGCACAGCGTCGTTGCCCCCCCCCCCGGTCACACCATTTTGTTGGTGGAAAGGCATTTTTTAGTAAGTGCGTAAGTACGTTTTTTTTTTTGTTGTTGTTTTTTTTTTTAGAAGCCAAATAAGTGAGAATAGTCATCACACTCATTCATATAAATATCATCTGTATATTTTCGATATATATTTCAATACATATCATATATTATAATACATTGTTTATATATACATATATAAACAATATATGTATATGTATAGATACATACTGTATGTTTATGTGTGTATACATATATACATATACATATACATATACATATACAATGTGTATATACTGTACATTTGTAATTTAATTCACTGCTAAGCACTTCTGATTTGATGCTACCTGCTTTTCATTGCTCTGTATTTGTGACACGTGCAATGACGATAGATAACGACGAAAGTTGAACCTCAATCTGAATTGCTTGTCGTCAAAGCTCTTCCATGTGGTGCAGCAAATATAAGTGTCACGTCTTTGTCGGGGATTTGGTGCTTAGCCGCACCGACGCAGCCACGCTAAACATCCCCTCAGACTGGAATCCGATCCTGTTGGGGGGGCCGGCTTCACCTCTGACTCTTGTACTTGACCTCCTACTTTGGGAACGAGCTCGCCGAGCTCAGACACGCTCAGACACTGGCGTGCATCTCCACTTGACCGCTCTGCGGCGTCGCATCCGGAGGAGGGAGGAGAGGGAGGGTGAAGGACGTTAGCGCTGCGTTAGCGGTGTGTTAGCGGTGTGTTAGCGACGCTAGCGATGAACTTTTTCCGAGAGTGGCCCACTGTATGAGATAAAATCCTTAACATATGACACAAGTGTGTGACGTGCACGCACACACACACACACACACACACACACACACACACACACACACACACACACACACACTGGCCAGCCGGCCGTCCGGCCCAATAAGCGAGACGTAAGTTAAACCCGCTGTGTGTCAGATGTCAATCACCTTTTGTTCAGTGTCCTCCCGGGTTCAACCCGCTGCTCTGCCGCACCGCGCAGCCACCGGCCCCCTGTGCAAGTGAATGGCCTGCACAGGTGCACACCGGCGCACAGTTACACGTACCTCCCCCCACCCCGCACCCACAACATCCTGTGTGTTTTGTGTCCATTTTCTTTAGGTCCATGTTCCGTAGAGGCGACCGTATGCGTTTCCCGGCTTTTCACACAGACACACACACAAAAAAAAAAGGGAGCGAAGCCCTTTGAGATCCTATCCACTGCCCACCTGCCCTGCTCGCGAACAAACGGCCGGCTTTTTTCACTAACCTGGCCGAGACGTGGGCGAAGATACAGACTTGAGCAAAGAAGCCCCCCCCCCCCACCCCCCCGCGCCCCCCACCTCGCGCACCTCACCCACCCTCCTTAGCCCACTTACCGACCCACCTCGACAGACTTTCTTTCAAGTTGTGGGTGTAGAGGGAGGCCGGGGCGGCTGCTCCAAAGTGTTTCGCCTCTGTGAGCACGCACAAGAAGCCTTTTCAAGGCCGCCGTGCCCCCCCCCCCCCACACACCCCCACCCCATCCACCGCAGCACCCCACCCGTGGTCCTACAACTTGGCGGCGCCCTCCTCACCCGCCCCACCCCCCACCACCTTCAACTGCAGCTGAGGCAATTCAGCTCAAACCATGAAGCGGGGACCTTTAATCTAACAGAATGTAGCAGGCACCTGAACTACTTAACCGTTGTGCTTGTCCGGGGGGGAGGCGGGCGGGGGGGCACGCTAAGGCTAAGGTAACTGCCGCGCAACAAAAAGCCCCCGAACTTTATCCCCCCCCGGCCAGGATGAGTACATTTCCTTTCTGTTGTACCCAACAAAAGGCCAGCAAGTACAAATGGTCTGCTATCTGTGTCACCGGGAAGTGGAGAGCAATTTGTTTCTATTAAACAGGACCGTCCTCGTCTCCCCAGACTGACCCCTCTCCCTCCCCGCTCACATATTGATTCACACGGCGGGGTTTTTTTTTTCTTCTTCTCCCACCCCTTCAGGTTTCTCCAGCCGGGTTTTATTGGAACTCACCTTGTCTCCCGCCAGGACCTTGCGGTCTTTAATGCGTAGTTCTAAGAAAGAGCAAAAGAGTGAAACGCTCCAAAGTGCAGGAAGATGCATTTAACGTGGGTTACGCGGCGGGTGTCATCGCAGCGTCTCAAGTCCGTCAGCAACGCTGCAACTGAGTTTCAAGCCGGGAAAAGGCCGGAGGAATCTCGGCAACCTGGGATTTGGAATTTATCGATCGCCGTCGCCCCCCCCCCCCCTCCCCTCATCATCAACGCTGGCTGGAAGCTGTGAAATGCACCGTTAATGAGCCCAGCATACAAGTCGTACCGCGTCCGGTGTCGCTCTGGAAGTATTGTGCGCCTGTCATGCGGCTAACGGTGCTAACGACGTCGAACCAGTTGCCATCCCGCTCATTAAGAGTTGCCATTGTGACGTTATCAGCTCAGTGGCGATGCCGTTGGAGGCTGCGGCCGGGCTGGAACAGACGCTGGAGGTGGCACAGGATGAGCCAAACGCTGACGCTCCTCACTCTGCAGGTCTCAGCCGGACGAGGCAACGTCACCGTCGCGCACGCGCCCGCATGGTTTAGGCTCTCTGCGGCGCAGCATCAGCGGCAACTTGACCTCTTTTATTCATCCGAGTGTCTCGAAATGGCATTGAGCGTTTTGCCGCCGCGTTGCAGTAACACGGCGTAAAATGGCAGTTTGCCTGTTTTCTGACTCGGCGTTGCTGCGTAGTTTCTTTTTTTTTTTTCTCTCTCTCTCTCTCTCTCTCTCTCTTTTAAAGGCTAATTTTGTTAGATTTGCAGGGCTAAAATTTCTGAAGTTTACAAAAAGTAAATAATTGTTGCGTTTTCATTCAAAGAAAAACAACAACAACTTTCAATAGCATAAAGCATTTTTGTTCATATAAAAGAATTAACCATTCATTCATTTTTTATTCCTGAAACTAAAAAAGACAACATGGCAATAGCCTGAACACTATCATGATTTAAAAAAAAAAAGAAAAAAAAATTAACTTATTTTTTTTAATACTCAATGCTGCAAACACATTTGGCCTTTTAAAAGTAAAACAACTTGGAGAGACATTGTTAATTTATATTCCACCTGTTAAATCCATGTACTAATAAAATAAACATGGTTATAGTAAGATTTAAAAAGCAGGAAATTACATTTTGAGAGGAAAAAAGATGTGTTTGCAGGTTTCTATTTCCTTTCCTTTCCTCTTCTTTCCTTTCCTTTCCTTTCCTTTCCTTTCCTTCCCTTTCCTTTCCTTAGGTTAATTGGGAATTGGACACATATGGTTCAATTCATTTAACTAATGAGCACTTCTAAATGGTTAAGGCGAGACGCTTTCCTCCTTCTCTCCATCCGTCTCCCTGCTCCTTCACACCCCCTCCCCCTCCGCCTTCCTTCGGCCCTTGTTTACTCCTGCTCCCCGCCCCCTGCCTCCTCCCCCTCCCCCTCCCCCGGCTCCTGCCTTTGTATTGACGCCCTGGGACCCCATCTGGGCCCTTTGGAGGCGTGAAATGCACAGTAATTATTAGTAATCATCACACACCATCAGAAACGGATCCTAGTGCTGTAATTACATGATAAATGTCTGCCTAACACATGCCCTCTATTTAGCAGGCCCCTGGAGACCGCGGATAATAGACAGCTAACAGGGATACGCAGAATGGGCCTTTCAGCGCTGGCCGGGCCTCGTTGTCTATGCGCCAATACACCCTCACCCCCCGTTTGGCAACAACACAGACCTCGATCAATCCCCGGCGCTGCTGCCCCACCACCACCACCACCAGCCTGCTGACCTCTCTGCGCACACTCACACACACACACACACACGGCCCTTGTCGCTGCTAAGTGGACAGCAACTTCAATCACTGGCATTACACTGCATTGCTAATGGCTTGAGGACAATTTGGCGGGTGAGAAGGAGTTGTGTTTAGCCATTTATTGGGGTAATGGCAACTTGGTTTAATGCCTGCGACCTCTGAGATTAACGTGATAATTGGCTTTGTTGTCGTCGTCGTCGTCGTCGTCACCACCGCGTCTTTGCTAGCTGTCCCGTGCGTCTCGTCGATGAGGATGCACCTGACATCTGCTTTTGACTGTGTGTCTGTCACCGGCTACCTCAGACAGCCCCAAAGCCCTCCGTAGAGCTTTTGATGGTGTGACTGTAGGGCTGTGAGATTTTAGACAAAAACAAAAATCCAGATTTTTTTTTTTCTCCGAAAACTCGATTTTCAATTTCGATTTTTTTTTTTTTTGTTGTTGGTAAAACTACAAGAGACAGCAAGTCTCGGAAGCCAGGCCTTTCTACAGTATGTATTGGGACCATGTCTTTTGCCATGTGAAATGCCACCGCATCCGTAATCCTTTTCCGCTTCATGTCTGTCATGCTATATGGGAAGCCACGTGAAAATGAAGCCGCTAACGTTACCTGCTTCGGAGCTGGTGGTGCTGTTTCAGCCGGTCATTGGTCCTTGCGACGTGTTGGAATAAGTTAGTTGTGTTGTAGTAGATACCGCCTTCAGGCATACTTTACATACAGCGAAGTCCTACCAGTTCCACACGACTGACCTGCTTTTTTTTATGCCCTTTTTAGCAACAAATTTCTCGCTTGATTTAGCAAACGCTGACATGCTGACAGAGGGTTGTGGGTGTAGCAGCTTCTCAAGGGGAGAGGAGGACTACGGTAGCCTAGCGGCGCACAGCCCGGAAGCATGCAAGAGGAAAATCGTTTTTTCACGATTTCCCCTTTTTTTGACTAAAAAAAATTCCGATTCGATTCCGATTTAAAATCGATTAATCTCACAATATGATTGCGTAACTATGTTTGAATATTCATCCCCTCTGCGCTCACAATCCCTTTCACCCATTACACCTGTGGAGGCATCACGTCTTCCTTCCCTTTGGAATCATTGAGCAATAAAGTCATAAAGTCATTGTGCATTGTATGCACGTTCTGCTACGGTGGTTGCACAATGGACAGCTTTATCAAAGGGCTTAGCATTACCCACAACAGACACACAGCAGAGAGCCAAGTTCAAACCAGGTTACTTTTTGCATATCAAGGCAGCGACACATGATTCTACACCTTGTGTCCTCACCTCCAGGTGAAGCACGGCAACGTCGAAGGGTGTGTGTGTGTGTGTGTGTGTGTGTGTGTGTGTGTGTGTGTGTGTGTGTGTGTGTGTGTGTGTGTGTGTGTATGTGTGTGTGTATGTGTGTGTGTATGTGTGTGTGTGATGGGGGGGCAGCAGCAGTAGTTTCGCTGTCAAATGCTCAACGAGAAGCAATGCAGACTACATTAGCACCGAATGCGCCCCCCCCGCTATCTTGCTGCAGTTTCCGATGAAAAATAGGAACCTGCGCGTGTGTTTAAACCGACACATTCACAGCTACAGTGCTTTCATTCAGCGCTCGCCTGAGAAAAAAAACAAACCAACAACAACAGCGCGGGTGGTCGTCACAGTTTGAACCTCCGCGCAAAATCATCAGATATGCATGCAAAGCAGGACGTACTCGTCGAAATGTTTACGAGCCAAATTAGTCAAAAGCAACCAGGAAGATTTGCCTGATATTTGCCTAGCCAGCGCCACACAACGGCAGAGTCTTTGTAAATAAAGACTCATATTATTGGCTGGGCGTGGCCTCAATATGTCGACTGTTATACAAATTTTGGGATTGTGCGACGTAGAGGAAAAATGATGTCAATAACCGCTTCGTGTTTGTTCCGGCCCATTCTCGGATGCAATAGCGCCACCGTGGATGGGCAGTACTTGATCTGACCTCCAGGTGGCAACAGTTTTTCGCTCTTCATGCTTGCTAATGGAGGGTTAAAGACAAGAAAATTTAAGCACAGATTAATTGTCCGTTAATTTGAATTAAATACCGTCCCCGGTGTGAAGGCATTAATTTACTCAACTCTACTAATCACCTTTTTAATTTTTTTCCCTTTCGGTCGGGGTTTGAACTCTTTGTTATGCCGCTGCTAGAGCGTCGCCGCCGCCGCCTCGCCACCACACACACACCACACAACTAGAAATGTGGCGGCGCCGCATAAATAGCAACCATTGAATGAGAAGCAACGCAATCTGGAGCAGACTCGGACAATAACGGACATATCAACCATCCCCTAATTGATACAGCTCGGCGGTCAGTCAGTCACTTGATGAATCGCTAATAGCACCTCAGCAATGCCGCGAGCGACGGTGGCCGAGCATTCCAGCCGCTGGAGGCTGCCGGGGCGCTGGGCTGGATGGGCAGGATGCTTCTCATTAACGGGAGGCGGGATGCCGGGCGGCTTTTCAGGGGCCTCCTCATGTGCACGGATGCCGCGCTTCCCCCCACCCAGCCACCCACCCACCACCACCGCCACCAGCACTACTACCGGCAAGCCAGCTTTAGACGGTGCGAGCGAGCGGCGTCGCCGATAATGAAGACTTGATCAAAGGGGACGCAGCATTCCGCCGGGCCGGGGGGCCGAGCAACCGCGCAGGAGACTGAAAGAGCTGAAAGGACGAGAAGCGAGCGGCAGGAATGAGCGGGTGGTGGGGATGGCGGTGGATGGGGGTGGGGGGGGCGGCAGAGGGAATGGCGAGGCGAAGAAGGGCGTCGCACTTCACTCTGCATAGTAATGCTGCGCTCAGACTTTGCAAAGCATAGTTTTTGCCTGCCAACAAAAATGCAGCGATCCTGGAGGGTCTTTTTCTTTCTTTCCTCTCCTACGTCTTCTTCTTCCATCTAATTTGAACACGAAGCAGTTTTGAAGAGTCCGTATTATGCAAATTGATGCTACAGATTTTTCCCTTTGTGACGTGTCGGAAGCCTGTCGTCAACTCGGCGGAAATAAGAAAACTCCTTCCCTGGGTTTTTATTTTTTATTTTTTTTTAAGTTACTCTCTTTTTTTCTCAAACTGCGTGCTAAAATACACAGTTGTGGAAAGCCGGTTCTTTGTGACGTCACAAAGGGCCGACTCTTAAGGTCGACCTCTGAGGCCGCCTTATTTTATTGCAATGTAGCATCATTTTCGGCAGCAGGAAGCCAATGCTCTTTTTTGCAGAACGCTTTGAACAGAGGGCTACGTATCCCGAGCGATCGAGCCTCTGTTTTTCTCTTTATTTCATGGTTTCAGCACAGTGACATAAAACATGTTTATCCAGAGATGAACAAAAAAAAACCTCATCATATAAATCTAAATGAGTGAAAAAAAAAGAGATTTTAAAATGTGTACAATATAGGGCCTTTAAAAATAAAAACACCATTTTTCATGCAAGCCGATATATACATATGCCACCCTTTCATTTTCCACGCTTCCCACAAGCTGCCGCGTCTCTTCCTTAATGCATGTAACAGCCGGCCCTTCAACTGACCCATAATTTGCGGCTAATAACTGCTGTGGGTGGAGTGATTATAGCTTTTCATTAGCGCCGGCAGCTATTGCTGTGCCAGCTAAAGGGCCCTTGCTGTAATTGTTCGCCATTATAAATATGGTGCGTTAAAAGTATTGGGGAGGGCACGGACGCCTCTTTGTTAACTGCTGATGATTGAACAATTAAACTTTGGCAATTTAATTACCTCTCCACAACAACACGGCTATGAGGCGATAAGACCGGGATCGTGGTAAACAGTGTCGTCAGACGCGGCGCTCGGCCCCAGTCGGGGACGATGCGCCAGTCTGTTTGGTTTGCAGCTGCTGACAGATGACGAATGAAACTTAATTCTGTGCCAAACCAAGTCGATAAAGTATTTTCTTTCGTTCTTTTTTTTTTTTTTTAAATCCGGGGGGGAAAATGTTCAGAATGTGGCATTGGAGGTATGACGGGATGAACAGGTGGGAGAATGTTTATATTTGTTTGAGCACTTCTGACACAGAATGGATTCATACCCGACCACCAGCCTATCAATTAGCTTAATGAAATGTGACTGATATTGTTGTGCACAAAGAGAGTGCACTGCCCCCACCAGGTTGCAGCGCCAAGGCCCGGCAGATGTTGCATTGTGCACAACAAAAAAACGCCCAAAACAGAACCAACCAACACTTGTTTTTATTATCATTATTTTTTTTTTTTAGGAGGAACCGCACCACGCGAGCTCCTTGTTAAGTGGCATTAAAACCGCGAAGGACTATAATTATCAAACGAATCCTTCCACCACGTGAATGGATTCATCTGCGCGCCATATTTCTTCCCCGCTGCAGAGCAGCTCTGGCACTGAATGAAGCTTTTGTTGCGGCGCTGTGGGAAGGCTTTGTGAAATTACGGCATAATGATGCTAATCACGAATTAGCATTTCACGATCGGCCTGTGTGTGTGTGTGTTTGTGTTTGTGTGTGTAGACGTATACATCTGATGGACAAAATGCAGTCAATATCATTTAAACCAGAGGAATTCCAGATTTAAAAGAAACAAAAAAAAATTGTTTTTACTCTCAGATGATGCGTTACGTCAGAGTGCAAAAACGTTTCTAGCAAATGTATGAAATATTTTCTCGGCTCGTTATGAGTAAGCCAGGTAGGGCCTCAGCACCTCGGACCATCAGATCGGTTTAAACTCTACAAAAACTAAAAAATATCATTGACTTTCATCCATCACGCAGCTCGTTTTCCTCTCTGTCGCTCTGGAACAACACAGGAAAAAAACAAAACACAGAAAGGTCACACGGCGGCGATGGCAGACACGAGCCCCTGTTGATGTCACGAGAGCGGCGCTTGTGTGTGTCGTTACCCGCCAAAGACAATGTGACTCCACTGTGGGCTTTTTTTCAACGCCGGGCCCTGACCAGCTGATAAAAGCCGTCTGAATAGCGGATCTCCAACGAGGCGCCACTCACTGTCCACTTAGCACCGGGCTCCGACCGCCGCCTATTAGGACCCATTTGTTGGCTGTTGTCATTGGAGCCGACATTCTGTTTACAAATGAGATGGCCTCACTATTTTATAAATGCGAGCAAGAGATAAATAAACCACCCGTTTCTTCTAAGCAGGCTTTGTTTTGTGCAGCTATGAGGAGGATTCAGTTTTTGGAAGCGTGGCCTTTTCTTCTGAGTTTGCTAATGAACGCGCTGCCCTTTCATAGTGGAGCAGGGTGGCTGTGCAGTTCCCACTGTTTACTCAGGCACTAATAAGCATCGGTTTCAATCACTCTGACAATGACTGGAAAAATATGTGGCACAGTTGCACAGAACTTATTTGCATGCAACAATATCTTTACGGCGTTCCAATGAGCAGCACATGTAAATGATAACCGATCCAGAGTGAGAAACAACAAAGGGGCACTGACGAGTCGCCGGGCCAAATTTAAATGCAATTTCCCTAAACTTTTCTCAGCAGGCAAGGCTTTATTAAAACGCACTGTTGTGTGTTTACAGTGAGTCATTGTAGTTTTCCAGTGCGCCCTTTATTTATACAGCCAAGTCACTGTAACCACAAGCACTTTGCATCTTTTTTTTTTTTTTCATGCCATTCAAACAAATGGATTCTTTAACATGCAGCCTGCGGTGTTTCTGTGATAGAAGGCCCAGACGTGTTCCTCAACATCTACCGCAGCTCCCACAACGTTCTCTGTGAGGTTTTCTTGAAAACACGTCCACTCCACGCTGCTGCTTATTTGTTTTGCAGCTTTTTAAAAAAAAAAAAAAAAATTTGAACAGAGCAAACCTGTGTCACTACATCCAATCACATTTAAAAAAAAAAAAAAAAAAAAAAGCTGCAGCACACACACACAAACGCACACAGAAAACATTCTTTGTGCAACGAACAAACGGGTTGGAGGCGTGGCGGGGACTGTCCACTAGGTGGCGCCCCATCTCTTTTCCACGATGAATCCGCGGCGCCGCTCCGTCGCTGTAAAACCGCGAGCTGAAGCCGCGGGTGAAATGAAACGCGAGGAGCGACGGAGGTTTGGCCTTAAGTGACACAACATCGGGCGGATAACCGTGAAGCGATTTGCCATTCAAATTTCAAGAGCGGTAAAGGAACGGGGGAAAAGTACCACTGGTTACCTTAGAAAGGAAATGTTTGTTTAAATACATTTATATGTTCCTATGCAATTTGCACACCTTCCCAGAAAAAAAAAATCCCAATTTTACTCACATTTGCCTATAAATGCACTCACATTTATCGCTACACACTGCCGCACTGCCTCCACTCTGCCCCCCTCCCCTCTCCATAACTCATAATAATGTAATCTGAGGAGAGAAAACTAGTGCTGGTTGATTAAAAGGGATTGGGCTCTTGGTGCCGAGGGCCTATAGTTCCACAGGAGCCGAAGGCAGCAGCTGGAAGCGTAATTACACAGGCTGATTTATACATCATTAAGGCCTCCATATAAGTCACCCCCTTTGAAAAGAGCAGTTAAGCTACTTATACTTTTCACAAAACAGCGGCAATTCTGTTTAAAATGAATGTATGCCGTTTCCCGGCAAGCATATGGTATATTTCTCACCTATTAATAATTCAAGTTGAATGAGCAAAAATTAGTTGGCTCAGTTACCGCCGCGTTTGTCCCACATTAATTTGCTGCCGACGTTTTGTAAATGGGCCTATTACGCTAAAAACAAAGCAGAGTGAATGACCACGCTTTGGCGTACTTAGGAAAAGAGAGGGGTCCCATTCGTACACCTGTCATTTTCAAACAAGGCACCATTACGGCTTCGCAGGGAGCCGGCGTCGCACCTTTTTCGGCTGCGGCGGGCGCCCTCGCCCTCGCCGCGGATTGAGAGATTTTTTTTCCCGGTGAGAAAGGAAGCCGTCTGCAGCAGCGTTCGGACGGTGAAGTTTCAGGCCCGCCTGTCAAAAAAAATCCGATAATTAGCGTTTTCTACCGAGGCAATTACTACCCCCTCCTCCCCGCCCCCGCCCCCCCCCCCCCCGCCCCCGCCCCCCCCCCCCCCCGCGTCCGTGTGACTTGCTTCCCGCACAATGGACTGTTGAGCCTCGGACAAACTCTTGGTCTCATAACTGGGGTTTGATTGAAATCAAACGAGGCCCTCATTGTTTGGCCAGCCGGGGGAGTACACAAGTGAACAGGTGTCCTTTTGGATATGCTGGAGCATATACATTTTAACAACCCTCGACACCTTACACACACTGGCTGTGAGCTGCACCCACACACGCCCGCAGACACACACCATCCACCTTCTACACAGAAGGAGCGACTCAATGGGGCTGAGCACATTGTTGCTTTAACCTTCTGCGCCAGTTATCCCTCTCAGAGCTCCGAGCCTTGGCAGCTAACTCTATTGGCTTTTTGTCATGGAGCCTTGGCTTGTGCGGCGGTGGTGGGTGGGTGGGGTTGGGGGCTAGTGGGTGCGAGGGAGAACAAAAAAAGAAAGAAAAAGAAAAAAGACACCCCCCCCCCACCACCCCACTGTATTATTTGAGGAGTTGAAGTGAGCGCGAGCCGAGGATGGAGGATGGAGGATGGAAGAGGAAGAGGAGGAGGAGGAGGCCGAGCCGAGGCTTGAAGAGGCTCCGGCCGTCTGGGGGTCATTATGCTCCGCAGATCCTTAGTCCCTGAAGGGGAGGCACACGACACAGCATCCCTCCCTTCAACCACCCCCCATCAACCTCTCAGCTGTGCCTCCACACCAAGGATCACTAAACCACCTGATTTGCTACGACAAAATGTATTCCCCTTTCATTTCGCCAAGATCCAAAAACCT
This sequence comes from Nelusetta ayraudi, assembly GCF_046127955.1. Taxonomy (NCBI): domain Eukaryota; kingdom Metazoa; phylum Chordata; class Actinopteri; order Tetraodontiformes; family Monacanthidae; genus Nelusetta; species Nelusetta ayraudi. The sequence continues at coordinate 2,069,112 of NW_027466106.1, forward strand.
CCTGAATTAAAAAAAACAAAACCCTCCATAACCAATCAGCTCCTCCTCCATGAATAAAGACTACAATTGTTGCTGCTAAAGAGATTAGCTTGGATGCTAACAGCGACAGTTTCGTCACTAAGGGGACAAAATCGTTTCGCTCAAATCTGGCTCTGGCAGTTTTTTACGAAGTGCTAATGCAAGCTAATGGCTAATGTGTGAGTGGCAAACCCTGATTGGTTCACTCGAATGTGATAGACAAACACTACCAGTAAAAAGTGTGGACACATACTTCTGATTGAATAGTTTTTCTTTCATTTTCAGGACTATTTACATCGTAGATTGTCACTCGAGGCATCAAAACTATGAATGAACACATATGGACTATGTATTAAACAAAAAAAAAACAAGTTTTATATTTTAGATTATCTAGAATAGCCACCTTTCATGTAAAAATATATATAACACAACATGTTTAGGTATTTAACATTTTCCTTTTCTTTTGCCACATTAATCCACATGTCTTGGTCATATATTTGATGTCTTCAGTATGTATCTACAGAGTAGAAAGTAGTAAAGATAAAGAAGAAACAGGCGTGTCCAAACTTTTGACTGGCCTCCTCTGCTTTGAAGGTTTTCTGTGGATTCTTTGCCAAATTGCAATGTTGGACGAATTAAAAGGATGTCAACAAAATTCCAGCGTTCATCGATGAGAAAATGTGGCTCCCCAAATTTTCAGTTTTCCCAACATTTGGGCAAGTGAGCTAACACCGACATGGCTAAACTATTTGTGAGCACACCCAATTGTTTCTCTCTTCACAATATTTCACATGATGGATTGCGTCCTCGATGGAGCCGTTGGCCTTTCGGGGAGAAATCCACCCCGCTGTGGACATTTCTCAGCTGGGTCACGTCTGTAGATAAAGTGACAAGTCAGGATCTGCAGGATTCTCACCAGCTGACACATTTACAAACTCGGCCTTCTCCCTCTCTCTTCCCCCGCCCCGCCCCCCAACCCCCCTACTTCCTGCATCAGGATTCACTTCCTCCTTTACTTGAATGTCACAGCTCTCTGGGAGGATTTAACGTTGCTTTTAACCCTCATCGCCTCATAATTACCTTGACATTTACCCTCCATTCAATCAAGTTTTTAACAGCGGATTTATTGCAATGACTTTTGGTATTGCAGGAGGCAGCAGTAATTATGCCGCTTATTAAGAGGCTTGGTTTTAATGCGGGTTTTTTTTTCTCCCTTTAGTGCCGCAAATACGATTTTGAAGGCGCGTTTGAAGCTGTCGCCATCCTGCTGTGGCTTCTGATGCCTTTTCTGTCGCCTGCTAGCGCAGAGTTCATCACGTCATTCTGCCTTGTGTTACTTTACAGAAAAAAAAAAAAATAGCTCACAGACAGGAACCAGCTCCCATTGTTCATTCAAAAGAGCCTGCAGTCTTTGAACCAGTTCGGTGGCCGCGGACACGTGACTCGCCGACATTCGACAAAGTCTGTTTCCGCCGACTGTCGGCTGCCTTAAGACGGAGTGACACCGGAAAGGACAGAAACACTATTACATTAAGTATCGGATGATTCGAGCGCAAGGAGTGGAAGAGGCTAGCACTGCCTCTTCCTCCTTTATTGCCCAGGTTATTATCACAACTGCTGGGGAATTGTCGAGACGGGGGAGATAGGAGTGGCAACGATCCATCCGGGACTCGTTCATCACGCCGCGCCGCAGCCCCCCGAATAGAAATTACATCTGCATCTGAATTAGTAACATTATTCGCCAATTTGGCTCAGAGTGAACATTGTTCCATTGAAGGTGGAATTAAATTAGAAAATGAGTGTGTCTTTAATTTCCAGATTATAAATCAAGGCGTATAATTCACCTCCTTGTACCTTAAGGGCAATCACATTATCCTAAGCGACATTTTATCCCGAGCCCCCGCCAAGTGATCTCATCCTGACACGCTGTCACACCAATCATGCCCCGGCGAAGGAAGCAGTAAATGCATCTTGTCCTCCAGAATTAGACGTAAAATATGTGTCTCCTCCAGTGGCGGAGCTTATTTTACATGGGACTTTGATGGCTGCGCGGAGCTCATAAACACGACGGAGAGGTGCTCGGCGGAAGTGATATAGCTTCCTCCGGCCCTGCGCCTGCAAACACACCGTTTCTGCTGGCGGGGTAAAAAGTCCAGACGAGCAGAGGGAATTCATTATTCATTCTCGGAGCTTATTGTAGGAGCTTTGTATACACGCGGCAGGTTAACGGGCGTTAAACAGCATTGAGGATGCGTCCTTTTTTTTTCTTTTTTTTCTTTTCTTTTTTAACGTTGCGCCGAGACTTTAAAAGTTTCCGAGCGAGCCGCTGAGCGGTGCACTCGCTCAAGCAGGCCTGTAACGTTGTAGTGAAAATGCTGCTCGGCTGTAATAAACAACTTAGCGACTTATGGCCGCACATAACCTGGTCGAATTAGAAAGAATGGATCGACCTTTTACTGCCAGCCGTTGCTTTACCGTGGCCCAAAACTCCCCGCCTGTTCATTTCATTCTGGCCAATGCCCAGACCTCATTAAAAATGAATGCGCTCCTTAAACCCCAACACTAGGCCTTTTCCATTAGGGGGAGAGATATGAGGGTGATAAACATTATTTGTGATCGGATATGAATCGTGCGAGGATTGACTGCAATATTGGAAGCCACATTGGAAAGTGATTGTGCTTGAATTCCCCCATGCAGCCCCGTGACATATCACAGCTCCCGTAATTTGATTCCCATTCATTCTGGCCATTGTTGTGTGCTATATTGAAAGCCCTATCGAGCTGATCTAGACCAACCAATTTGGATTTTTGTTATTCTGTCGCACTTGGTTGATTTTAAGCTGATCAGGATATTTGCCTGGCACTGTCTTGGCCGTTCTGAATGGCCTTATCTGACATTTAATTACCATACAGCCTTTGTTGGAGCAGGATTCATCTGTTTTTTTTTCCGTGCGCGGTCCGACGGGAGTGTTTTCTGTCTGTGCGCATGAAAGGGGGAAAAAAAAGGGAGGCAGAGGGAAATAGATGGAGATAGTTTGGTTTGCTTCATGTTCTGTCAGCAGCTGTACCGTCACAGCGTCTTTGATATATCGTCCAAGTGTATTTTTTTTTTTTTCTTTCTGATGGAAGCAGTGCAACGCCGGATTCCACCCTTCCGTAAAATGCAATAAATCCTGGCGCGCCGTTGGAGATTTACCCCTCAGCGCTTCGCTGGCAATCTCCCAGACATATACATTTAATATGCCATCCATTGATTGGTTTTATGGGACGTGGTTGACATTATCAGCAACACTGCCCTCCCGGACTGCTGAAAGCAGGGCACTTGTCACAGAATTTACTGTACATGGTAAAATACCTGACAAGAATCAGGATGAGAAAAAAAAAAAATCACACAGAAAACACTTGGATTGTCTTGTTAGTTAAACAGTATATTTATATACAATATGTTTGTTTCAGGTATTTGGACCTTATTTCATCCATTTAAAAATAATAGATATAAAAAAAAATTGTTGTTGGCCATGTTATCTAAAATAATGTCACTGAAACTGCAAAAGTCCATGCTTTACATTGTATTACAGGCTCCCCTACTGACGATATATATATACACCATAGCAGCCAATTGTGGAAATCCGCCCATTATGAGATCTCAAGCAGGAAGCTCAAGCTAAAAGAGGCTTTAAACAGCAGGCTAAATACTGTATGCTGTTTTCTGGATAGTCATGGGATTTCTACAAGCACATCAATAAACAAGGTAGACACCTTGTCTACATCAGCCAATATAGACGATATAGCACTAACAAGATGTTTTTGCATCTGCTTTGGATGATTAATTGGCATTGTGTTGTTTAATTGTTTGCACTGAATACTTGAAATTGTTATTTTTACAGTGGTTATGCAGTTAATACGTTTATTTCTAGTTGTAAACAATAATTTAATTATTGATAAATTCCTTCAAACGACAAACAAGCGGCTGTGCTTCCGCGTCCACTGCTGACACACCTCGGAAAGCTGCGACTCGTGCGGCACTGCGGCGCAAACACATGCAAATGATCAGAGCGTGTTTTTTTTTTGTTTTTTTTCGCCCGCTGCCACGAGATGTACGAGCCTGACTGTTTGACCCGAGCACTCACACAACTTACCGTTCTCCAGGTTCACTGACTGTGGGAACGGGATGATAATGGCCACCCTCGGACACTCTACACCGAGGGGCAGGGATGCGATGGGCTAAGCACAGGCACATATTAATATTAATACGTATAAAAGCCGTCCGGCTGGCGCACTGGCGTCAGCTGTCGACACGCGCAAGGACACGCGGCGATGCATAAGCGCTGGACGTACACGTATACTCTCTCTAAAAAAAAAAAAAAAACACCAAAAAAAAACAAGTAAAAGGCCCATTATAGATGCAACAGCCTTGCGTTTGTGGATGGATTTTTTTTCTCCTCCCAAGGTCAGTTTGAAACATTTGCCAGCAGGAAACCTACACTGAGTGCCGCTTGTTCGCACCATTTGGGGAAAACACATATTATGTAAATGATTCTTCTTTTGGAATGGAACGCATGCAGCCAGACTAGAGACACCGTGCTAATGGCTAGCGTGTCAGCCAAAGCTAATGGTTGTTGTGAGCCAGTTTGCTTATGTGTGCGCGGCACTTATGCGTTTTCGTACTTGTTTTGTCCAATAATTCGCACTGTGCCGCACACATCCCAGCACACGGCTCGGCTCGTAACAATCGCGGCGCATTACTTTACACAGGACTTAAACTAGTTTTACATTTTCATATAAATGTATAAATGTGTTCATTTATCTGCCATCGGTGCGAACCACCGAGCAAATCAACGGGTCCAGACAAACAATTGCCCGTTGCTTCATTTTCGAGGGAATCTTTGCCCTCAGAGAGATCAAAATGACACCTTTTCTGTGTTTGTGTAGAGGCCATGACGTTCGAACACAAGGGCAGCAGCGAAATAAAACGGAAATAATTCCGTTGATGAAGCTAGCGAGGGGTGCCTGACGCGTACAGTGAACTGAGAAGCGGATCGCAATGTCAGCAAGCGAATCTCCAAAGAGCTCGCTCGCTGTTTTTGCTCTGCGTGTCGGACACGGAGAGGCGTGGCCGCTGAGAGGGAAAATTGAATATGAAATGAAAATGGCATCTTGCATGTGATCTGTCAGGAATAAGTGTTCAGGGGGGCTTCAAGCGCATTGTGTGCCACTGAACTGCGCACTTGAACTTTGCCAAATCAGCCAAATACAATAAAGGCATTGCCTGAGATATGTCGCCGGTTGTGATTAACTCACTAAGGGCAAAAGAGGGATTAGGGGACAAAGGATGCCCCCAAGTAGCAGAAAAACAGGTTTGTCAACAAGGGAGTCTTTGATTTTAATCCACACCTGGATGATCTCATGTCCAGCTGACCCTTTGGGAATTCTTAAACCCATCAGGGGGTGTTGGGAGCATGTGAACATCATTTCATCTCAGTGCCTGGTCCTATAGAGAGAAAGAAGGAGGTCACATTGGATTAAAGGCACTTTTTTTATTGGAAGGACTTAAACCGCAACTCCCTGCTTCCTGCATAGGGATTCTAGTCATGACTGAGGCCAGACTGGGACACAAAGCTCAACTTCATTTCTACTAATAACAAAGGTCAACTTACAAATCACTACGTAGAGTCGTACGTGTTCTCCGTACTACGTAGTATGTAGAACACAAGGTAGGAGGGGAAGAAGAGGAAAAACCATCAGGGTCATTTCGAAACATTAGGCAAGTGGAATTTCAAAATAAAACAGGAAGTCGCAGACAAGACGAGGACAACGTCGCGACACGATTTCTTTGGAAACGTCAACGCTTGACTCAGAAGACACGCTGAGGCCTCCAGAAGACGGCTCCCCGTCACCATTTGAAGAAGTGGAAAAAGAAAGACAAAGGAGGCCAAAGTCAGTCAAAAAAGTGCGCGTAGAAGTTGCGGCGGGCCGTTGTTCTCGCGGCATTTTCTCAGATTTAACAAGACGAGGACAAAGTGGAACAACAACAGATCTGCGCAGCTTTTAGTTCTACCTCTGGACACGGCCAGGAAAGTCGGGTCCTCTTCAAAGCAGAGGTGGGTGTGGGGGAGGTCGGGGGGGGACTTGGGCTGGGGATAAGGGGGGGGGGCGGCTCATATTTCACCGTCAGCCAGGTTCGGCCCCAACGCTGTGACGGCAGGTGACAAATAACCTGGCTCATGATTGAAATCTGACAAAATAACACTATGTTTTATAATAGCGTCCCCAAGCAGAAATATGGCAGGCGCAAGCTAAACAGTGCTTCATCACCTCTGCGCCGGTCCCAGCGGTTCTCTATTAAGGGGCCAGATCATTGTGTTTTGCCTCACCCCCACCACCACCACCACCACCCTCCTCCCCACCCGTCCCAGCTGACCGCCAAAGTGACAGGCCCCGGCTCGCGGCACCGCGACATTGAAAAATATTTGCGCTGACAGGGGCCACAAATCACACGGCGACAAGTTTTAAAACTCAATATTCACTCACGGTGCATCTGCTGTATTCTCGTTAGAAGTGTAATGTGCAAGTCTGCCCCCTCCGCCGCCGCCGCCGCCGCCGCCGCCGCCGCCGCCGCGTCCTCTCGCTATTACGGTATTGACAGCGGCCGTAATAAAGCCGTGCTCTCGTCGGTGCCAAGCGAGGGGAGGCTCCAGGGCCGACGCTCCCATTCAGATCCTCTCGGAGTTTGAAGGTTCCAACGTAACCTTTGATAGTAAGAACGACTCATATGCGCAAATAAATCCCCCCCCCCCGGTTTGATCCCGACCGGAGTCCCCACCATGAGGGGGGGGGTTGTCTTGTCAGGGGTTCGCCACCCCGGTGGCACCGAGCCAACGCTCACTTAAACGCCCCTCCGGTTTGCCGCCTCGTCGACCATGTAGGCCCAGTAAGTGTGCGCTTTAGGCTCATTGTTAACATAAGGCCAAATCTGTAATATAGCACGGACAATTAAGTGCACAATTTTTGTATAAATGCAAAATCCCTCACTGTGAATTATTTAATCCCGCTCCCGCCGCCCCCTCGTCCACAGTTCATTTAACGGAGGCCTTTTGGCGGGCAGTTTGAGTCACAGAAAACTAATTTGATTCTGCCCCGTGATTTAATTAGATTTTATGATGTATGGTATTGCTAATTTGGTGGCTCGCCATGCGTTGTCGCCGGCCGTCCGCCGTGCTGGCGGTTGGCTGTCAGGGCCCCATTTTTAACAGTATTGAAAAATTCAAGCTTTATTATTGCCCCCTCACTCATTTTCTCCCATCAGAGGGAAAGTAATGAGCTTTTAGTCTCTCCTCCTTTACTCGTCGTTACGCCGGCTCCTCCCTCTACTTCTCTTTAACCCTCCGTCTTCATCTCTCCTCTCTCACCTCCTCTTCTGGGCACGTTTTTTTTCCCCCCGCTCTTTCTTTTTCGCCACACCTTTAAAAACAAAAAGAGAGAGGACAGGGGAGTGCTGGCAGAGCGGCCGGATAAACGCCGAACAAAGAGTGAAATGAGCCAAATAAGACGGCGGGACAAGTAGAAGAAGGCAGGGTGGATGGGAGGAGGAAAAAAAGAGTGAGAAGAAGGGAAGAATTTGTCAGAGAGAAGTGGAATGTGAGCGCATAGCGGCGGCGTGCGTGAGGGATCAGCGGCGGTTAGAGAGGGAGGAAAGGACGAAGGGGAGTATGGAGGAAAATGAAGAAAAAGAAGGGAGCGAGGGAGGTGGAGAAAGAAGGGAGGAGGAGGGAGGGAGGCGAGCATACGCTCACAGCGCTCCAGGCTTGCTGCTGCTGCTGCTGCTGCTGTGGCATTAGCGCGCTGATTCATGAGTTAAGTTTCCCCAACTGCCCGCGGCTATTAGCTTTCAGTTCCTTCGGCTGTCATTTAGACTCCAAAGAGTCTTTTGGTTAATGCACTGTTTTAATGAGAGTGCACCGCTCGCTAATATATTTGACTGTATGAAAGGTCACAACAGGAAGCTAAACAGATTGAGAGGGGAGAGCGAGTGCCGCGGCGGCGGGGCTGTCAAGATGCGAGACAGGATTTCTTTTTTTTTTTTACTACTTGCTCCCCCTCTTCCTGCAAACAGATTGAAGCTGTGGTGGTGGTACGGGGGTGGGGGGGGGCATCAGGGGCTCGTGTTAACCCCGGCAGGCAGCCGCCGTTACACCGTCACCGTTCCCCGCCTCCCTATGCCTTTTTCTCTCTCTCTCTCGTTCTTTTTTTTTTTTTACCCAGCATTCATCTGTGCATAATAGGCCCTGGGAAGTGATGGGTTACTGCTCCCTCTAATAGTTACGCCCCATCCATCACGGGGTGGTGGGGTGCAGTGGGGGTTGAGGGGGGCCCTTAACCAGGGAGGAAGAAAAGTTAGAGGAAGTGATGGAAAGAGACAGGCAGTGGGTGGAAGAGGCCCATGTTTCATTACCCATATAATCACCCGTCTGATTGCCACACAAGCAATTTAAGGCCGTCTTACAGGAGTCCCGGCGAATTTTATGTCCGTCTGACTATGAGATTCCCAGCAAAGCATTAAATATCCCTGGAATGTTGTACCGTCGCGGGAACATTAGAGTCAGAGTGCTTTTTGACAACGTGGAATACCCGTCAATAAAAGTTTGAATTTGAGGTATTTTTTTTTTTATGTCCGGCTTTGCCTCTACTGCGTTAACTTTAGCCAACGTATAAAATGTGGAATTTAGATCTTTGTGTGTTAGAGGGAGAATTTTTTTTTTTTTACCTCTTTTATTGCAAAAAAGACACTTGACCGCATCTACTCAAGAAATCAAAAAGTAATGGAATTGAATAAGGAGGAATGATTTTGTCCTCTTCGTGGTACCAGCAGATGGTCCACCAGAATTCTTACATTTTCATAATCATTGCTAACATGCATTGCTACCGAACAACGTTAAATTACTTTTCCCACTGTATTTTTCCTTTCGCAAGGAAACTCGGCTCCAAAAAAATTCTTTGTCAATACGCCGCCGCCGCGGCACTGTCACACCCTGGACGCCCAGAAGGGGGCCGTCTCGGGGACGCAGGGGCCACGTCTACGTTTCTGGGGGCGGGGGGGCCCGAAAACCCGATAATCTAACGGTAATCCATTCAAAACTAATCAAACATTTACAAATGTGCCACGGCGATGGTGGGGAGAGCTCCATCCATCAGCGGCCTCTGTCGCCGAGGCGCAACCTCGCGGCGTCTCAATCTAACTATGCTAATGAAGGCGGCACCGCGAGGGACGGCGGACGGTGGCGGGGTGGGGCCGTGAGGGGAGAGAGTGACACTCTGGCGTGTGCACCCCCAAACAAGCGTAAACAAATACTCATCCATTACGTTGCGGGGGGAAAGTCTTCCTCCGTCGGGCCGATCGCTCTCGGGGGCAGGAAGTGGAATTAGCGCCGCACGTCGAGCTCTCCTGATAAATCCTGGCCTACCGTAACTCCCCCCCAAAAACACCCCCTACCACCTCTTGTCCCCATGGCATGTGCGCCACTGATGATATATCAACACGGCGTGAGGATTAATAATTCAGGGCGGGGGGTGATTCCACAGAGGGGTGGGTGTGGGGGGGGGGGTGGCAGGGTTGAGGGGTTTTTGGGGAGTGAAAAGTGGGCTCAGCTCGCCGCTCCCGTAATCCCGTCCCAGTCGCCCGTAGGCCTCGGACCTTTACCCCTGCCATTATCCCAAACCATTTGTTTATTGTGCAGTAATTACAAACCTTCGGGCCCCCGGAGGCAAACCGGGGCCGAGCGGCGGCGCCGCCATGATGGAGACATTTGTAACAATTCATCATACGAGCGAGGAAAAATCAAAACAGCATTTTCATGTCAGCCCGGTGTCAACGGGAGCGAGCATTAAAAAAAACGAGCAGGTAGCCGCCGCCGCCATTCCAGCTAGCCAGAGCCAGATAGGAAGCGGATTTTTAAATGAACTTACATCCGCTTTAAAAACCGAACATGGATGGTATGTGTTATTTAGCAACGACGCGCATATTTCACTCGTCCGGGTTAAAAAACCCAAATCAGTTCTGAGACAAAAAGAAAACACTGGGTGGAACACTCCTTCTCATTTCCAGCACTCCAGAAGCCATTTAATGCACCCTGTGTTAGAGTGGCAATCCCTATTACCGCTGGATAAAGTGTACCCTTTTTTATTTGAAATGAAAATGTCAGTAATTTCTTTCGAGATTGATGACTCCTTTCCACGCCGGCCCAATAAATGAAAAATTGATGAGACTCAGTTCTCTCTTTTAATATTTAAGGCAATATTAAAGTCTCTCTTACATCTCATGGAAATAGTTTTATTTAAAAGGAATAAGACCATTGGGCATTGTTTACTGAACACCTCATGCATGTTTTATAAAGCCGGTGGCTCTCGGTGAAATTCAAAGGCCCTTGAAATCGTTACTGTTTTGCAGCAAGTAGTGAAACGACTTAAGAGGAAGTCGAATGGCCCCGGCTTTGTTGTGTCACCACGCTCTTGTTGTCAGATGCGTGCTGCTGCCGCCGTGATGAGGCTCGCCAGTAGTGGATAGCGGTGCCAGGAAGGGGGGGAGAAGAAGAGTGGGGGAGTGAAAAAGAGAGGAGGAGGGAGTTGCACAATAAATGGCTGGGATTTTATTTCTTCTATTGGGTCGTAATGTGTGCTCGGCGAGGAAATTGATGTTTAATGTGGCTGAGCGGACGAATGGGATGAATTGCCATTTAAAACAAAGACCCGTGGGTTGAGAGCGAGGGAGGAAGGAGAGAGCAAGGGAGGGGGAGAGGGAGGGAGGGGGAGATTGGGGGAAGACAAGGAGGTGGGGTGAGGGGAGAGTTAGATGTAGGACAAGGAGAGGAGGCTACTTGAAGTGAGCCAATAGTTTAAAAGAAGCCAGAGGCAAGGAGAGTCCCATGCAAAAAAGGCAGAAAACGATACTCGGCTACAAGCGGCTAAATTGTCTCGCTTCTAATGGCCCCTCGCACTGAGCTGAAACGCAGAGCCCGTAGGTTTGAAAGTATACAATGGGCAAAATTGAGCAAAGGGCTCCGTACTTGACAACAAAGCCTGACCCGCGATGACTTACATAGCTTTTATACACACAGAGAACCACATAATGCTTTTATGAAGCCTTTGGCCTGCAGTTAAGTTCCTGACCCCAAAATGCTTCCAGAAGCAGGTGGTGGGAACTTGAAGGAGACAAAGGAGACCTGGTGGAATCATCCGTGCTGCGCCGCTCTCTGGATGTATGGCTGCATTTGTATTTACTTTTCGCACTGTTAATTTTGTTGACGAAAAATTTATGTCAAAGTTAGCGTCAACAACCTTTTTTTTTCTGACTAAAACGATATGAAAACGAATCAATCAATCAAGAGTTGGGAAGACAACCAATCAGAGCGAAGTGGTCAGGAAGTTACGTTGTTCGTACACACAGATTATCTGGGACAGACTAGTTTGAGACCAAATGTCAACACCAGAGAGGAAGAGGCGACAGGATGACATATAAGGATAAAAACTGTGGCGCAAAGATATCAAGAATTGACTAAATCTAAAACAATTTAGATGATTAAATTATGACTAAAACTAAATAACATTTTAGTCAAACGACTATGACTAAAACTAAATCAAACCTTGCTGTCAAAATGAACACTGTTTTTTGTTAGCATCGGATTTAGTTACGATTATTTTTTATCGTTAAACTTCGTTTGAACGCACGAAGAAGTCGACTGCTGACCTGCGACGGTCGGGGGCGGCGGGGCGGGGGGGGAAACTTGGTAGGGACCCGCAGAATCGGCGGCTCCAAGTTGAGTAGCCCCATTACATTGTAGTGGTGGTTAACAGGCACGTTCGAACTGAGAACCAAGATACTCCAGCTCCCATTTAGACAAATTAAATCAAGCCCCATAATGCTTTATGTATCTGTTGCCTGGGTTACACATGCGAGCGCACCAGGCCCCTTGATGGAGGCTGGAATGAAGCCTTTTATATCAGATGCTTCGACAACAGGGGGGCGACTACTACCTGCCAACTATTATCAAAGGCACTGGTTTCATAGCCCCGCCATATTTTTTGATTGATCTAAATTACACGTCAGTGAGTGCTGCGGTAACATGATCTATAAAGAGATAGCGTCTACTTGTACATTATTAAACTCCCCGAGCGGCTGCTCTGCTTTTGGATTGCCGTAATTATCCGCGCTGGAGGCACAACAAGTGGCCCAAACACAGCTGTTAGGCTGCCGGCGCACCCCAACACTGGCTGGCATTAATTGTTTCCGAACCGGAGCCGCATTTGGCAAGAGGTTAAAGCTAAGGGGAGGGGAGGGGGTAGCGGGGGGGGGAGGGGTGCCTTTATGTGTTTTGCGACTAGAACCGAAGCCAGCTGATTGGAGTGCGGACGGCCAAAAGTTGCACTTTGTCAGTAGCTCAAAGTTTTTGGTTGCCATGCGAGGTCGTTGTGTTGCACAATATCAAACTTTTGTGCGTTTTGAGCTTCCAAAAGATGATCACTACGCGTTCTGATGGCAACCGGACTAATGCAAGGACTTCGATCCACTTCTTTTTTTTTTCCCCACAAGAGCGTCGATTAGTCGAGTATCGCCTTGATATTCGCAGTTATAACCAGTGATTAATGTTGCACAACGTTTCAATGCGGGCCTATAAGTGCAGCAGCTACTGCCTACCGACAGCCCATATTCTGCCGTCTTTGACGACTTCAAGTCCTCGCAGTGGAGAAAACCGCGTTCTGTGACATACGCGGGTCATGTGATCGCAGTTTCTTGCAATTTTATGTGAAAGTAGCATTCGCGTTATATTCATTTATTAAAGCGTATCTGCTCTCAAGCACCCATATTGTGCTTGTTTTGGTTTACATCATCACACGCACATGCACACCATCAACGTCTTTTGCTCGCGAGCCCTATTTTATGTTCCACCTTTTTTCTTTTTTTTTTCTTTTTCCTTTTTTACGAGGACTGCTCGGGAGCAGCAGATGCAGACATTGAATTCAAAATCATACAAGGCAGACATAATATCAGGCAATATAGAGGCAGACAGAGAGGCCATTGAAATGCAAATAGACTGCTGGGGCCGCGGCAGCGGGGGAAAGAAATTGGCCGGGATGACAATGCAAGTAAACCACTCCAGTTTGTCAAGAAGGCCACGCTTTGTCACGCAAAAAAACTGGGAATGGATTTCAGCACAAGTGCCGCTGCTGCTGCCGCGGCGGCGCTAAAGAGAATAATATTCAGAAAAACTGGGGGGGAAAGGAGAAATAAAATAGTCGCCAACTCTCGTGTCAAGACTGAGAGATGCCTGGAAAGTTGGAGCTGCTGCTTTTTATCGCCGTGTGTTGCTTCGTGCTGTGTGCGCGCGCATGTGTTTCTGCGTGCGTGTGTGCAGGTTCACGGTGGTTCGTGGGAAGAGTGTGACTGGGACACGGTGTGCGTGCGCTGGCGGCCGGCGACGGTGCATGTACGCACTTTCTCCACGCTTCGTTCCCCTCGTGAGTGGCCTTCCAGTGCGTGTGTGTGTGTCTGTGCGTGTGCGTGTTGTGAGTCAGGCTGGCACTCTCCGTCAGGCGAAGGGGACACTGGGAGCTGGGAGGCCTCGGCAGACCCTCGGCCATAATAAATTACCCTACAAGTGCTGCAGAACAATAACACAAAAAAGTGCGCGCCATCCATTTCGCCACCATTTACAAGAAATCAATATCAATACTTAATGCAACGCGGATGAAAAATGAGCAGAGATATGGGGGCATAATACAGGCTCAAATGAAAGACCTCGGAGTGCTGCTTCCCAGGGGTCGGGAAAGGGGGGGGCAGGGGGACGGGGGGGGCGAGGTGTGGAAAAAAAATTGGAAAAAAACACAACTGGACTGTAAGAATGATTGTGCCGCGCATTTTGTTTTCGTCCCTTTTCTATTTGCGTAGCTCAACTCCCCCCCTAATGATCTCTCTTCTCAGCTCGCTCCTTTAATTGTTAATCGATGGGCCATTTACCAAATATAGGACAGAGCAGGTTTAAACATCAAGTTAAAGAAGAAAGAAAGAAAAAAAAAAAAAAAATCCAGCCCGCTTTCGGTGCGTTTTATTCGCCCGCCGCTTTTGAACGGCCGCAGGACGAGCAATCAGCGAGATATTTCCATCCCGCTCGGCGGAGATCTCTTTACCATGTCACAAATGAATCATCTGTTCTAGATAAACATGATCTATATTTGTCCTTGAGGCTTCGCTGCATGATGTCACAGGGGCCGCGGCGTTCCCATTTCATTGCGGTGGCCGTTGATGTATTGCAGATCCTCGCGCGCTCGGGGGTGGGTGGGGGTGGGAAGGGAAGGGAAGGAAAAAAAAAAATTCTTCAGGCCTTTCTCTCTCTCTCTCTCTCTCTCTCTCTCTCTCTCTCTCTCTCTCCGACCGAACGCTGATAAAGAGGCGGCGGGGAGCTTGCAGAAGATCGCCCGAGTTAGGGTTAGGGTTAGGCTTGGCACGGCTGGTTAGTGTCATTTCCCTTTAACCGGTGGCTAATTTCCAACTCATACATACTGCACCAACTCCTAAGAAGACACACGCAGGCACTCGCGCTGTGGTGTCCAGTGTTATAGATCCAATATTTATGGATGTTTACCTCAAAACACAATGATGCAGACTTTATATCCAACTAGAAAAATACAGAATCCCAACAGCAAGATATTTTTTTCTCTTCCCACTCTGCTTTCCATCCTCATCCTACCTCCCACTTCCCGCCTCTCCTCTCCTCTCATGGCCTGACCTGGCACCTGTCACCAGTAGATGGCACTGCACCCAAGTTGTAATGGTGTACAGCCACCACTTTCACCTGCCAGCTCCAGCTGCCAAAGAAAAAAGTGTAAATGTATTTGTTTCACCCCGGCTCTTTTCTTTTTTTTTTTTCTTTTTTTTTCAGCCATTGTTCATAGGCCAGATGCAGTCTGTGTGTGTGTGTGTGTGTGTGAGCGAGAGAGAGACAGAGGAGGTGAATATCAGTAACAAACAGGCTTGCGGTTGCTAGTCCCTGAAGAACTCGATGGCGATTCCCTTTTTTTTTAAATTCCGTCCTTATTCAAATGACTTTCACGTTGCTCCGCAAATACACATGATTGCAGAAGGATGATAAGCAAGGTACTGAAAAAAACACAAACAAACAAACAAACAAAAAGCCTCACTATTTTCGCCACCCCTCCGTCGTTGTTCTCCAGTTTCTCCGGTTACACGGTCATCAAAAGCTGTTTCCCCTCTTGCCATTACGTCGGCCTGCCTCTGACTTACCAAAAGGCGAATAACATCAATTAGTCTTTGGAGGATCAAGTGTTTTTTGTGCCGTTAAAGGTCCGGTGTCGGAAAGAAGCCGTTGTCCCTCCTCGAGCTTGCCTCCTTTTGAACACACAAGTGTTTATTGAACTCTGTAGAAAGCGCCGCAACAAAAGGACCTGGTATTCTTTACTCACTTCTTCTATAGTTCATTTCATAATATCATTATGAGTTGTTCCAATCTGTACTGGGGGGAACGTTAGCCCCCATTCATGAGGCGTATGGAACTACAGTTGGTCCTGATGTATCGATGGACCTGCTTGGATTCTCCTCTGGCCAATAAGAGCCATGATGGTGTTGGTTGTTGCAAGTAAACATTATATAGAAAGTACAGAAACGTTTGTTTTGGTTGATTATTTATTTGTCGTAACAATGCTTTTGACATTGGACCGTTGAATACTGTAGCATTGAACGTAACAGCGTCGGAAAGCCTGTTTGTTTGTCTTTTGAAGTGTTGCCACATTTGTAAGGATCACACATTTATGTGTGTGTGTAACAAAGCTGTGTGTTGCCACCCGCCAGATCTTCTCTGTGAACCCATCTTTGCTGCTTTGTGGCTTTTGACTCTTGTTCTGACTCCCTGCTACCCAACGAGTCTTAGAGCAGCTGACTTAAAGCCACTACAGTTAGTGGTATGCTAGTCAGCTAGCTAGCGCATTGTAGATACTGATATTAATTAGCACACTAATGCCAAGACTGTTGTCCCCCCTTTTTTTACCCTGTCTACTTGTAGGCTAAGAAATGAGGAATGAAGATGTTTTATGCAACATATTAAAAATGACATTAGACAAATACATTACAGTATCAACGGGCAGGCGCCAGTGTGTCATCGCATGTTCCGCCAGGAACTCTTTATGCTCCCCTTGCAAGCTAACGGGCGTAGTTGATGGCGGCTACAGCGAGGACTTAAACACCTTTTGTCGCGGTCGCAGGGGTAAAAGGATATTGACGAGACAACAAGAGTGCGAAGAAATGTTCACTCCCGTGTTCACACCCCTGCTGCCTTCGGGCTGGATGAGCTCATGGCTGTTCGGTGTAAAGTCAAAGGAGTGTTTGGGTCAAATGATACAGCAGTGATCTCGCGCGCACATGCACACGCACAGACTCACACACGCACACGTTTGCTGAAACTTTTTTCACAGGATTACTTTTTTTCTGTTCAACCCAACCGGTCAACTTGCGGCTGATCTTAGGCCGGTAGTCTTGTCAGACAGACCTCACTGGCGCTCGTTTTCGGTTTGTTTGCACTGCGCTCTGAAATTGAAACCTTCAGGCTCGTAATGTTTGCTCAGCCTGAAGTGGTCGGCGCAGCCCCTTTTTCCGGCTTTAATAGCGAAAACGTCGCCTCGTCGAGAGGGATTTACATTCCAGTGGCTCGTCAAACTGAAATTTCCAAACGTCTACAGCCACTTAGCGCCTTTTGCGCTGTCCATTAGTTGCCCAAACTCTAAACTCCCTGCCGCCTCACCTTTCCCTGATCTTTCCCTCCTTTCCTTCCCGCCCTCTCCGCCTGCTGCCTCCCCATGATTCCGCCGCCATTAACGCTCTAATTACCGCACTCGCTCAGTGCCGCCGCTCTCCGCCTGCCGCCGCCGCCGCCGCTTGTTTGGCTAAGCAACGTGGCCCGCTCGCAAGACGCTTGTTAACCGAACACGCTTAATTATATAAGAAGATAATTGCGCGTAAACGGCGCGTCTAAAAGCGAGCCATCGCGTCCCCCCGCTTGCTGATTTAATAGCCACATGTTTGGGATCCCTGTGTTGTTTACTTCAGGCTGAGGTGATTAATTGCGGCGCTCTGATGAACCTGCCAGATAGCGTCTTTAATGGCCGGCGCCCGTCCAATCGCGCCGGTGCTCATAAATACATTTATAGTTTATTTGTGCACTTTGTGCGTCATGTGTGCGACGTGAAGCGCTCACTTTAATTTTTTTTTTTGTTAATAACCGATGCATTTGAGTTTCAGCGTGGATGATAATCATTTAACAAAATTAACACAATTGTGAGCCAAACTGTGATAGTAACAGTTTGGAACTGCTTGATTTTTTTATTTTTCATTCCCCCCCCCCCCCCCACATCAGAACAACCTACATGTTTCTGCCTCTGGCTGTAACACACACGCACACACGCACACACGCACACACGCACACACACACACACACACACACACACACACACACACAAAGGGGAGGAGGGCCAAATCCGGCATGACAATGATCCATTTATCAATATTCTATAGTCCGGGGCAAATGATGCGGCCCTAAACTGAATTTCATTCAAGCTCCTGTCAAATGAAAGATTATTTAGTGTGTTTTAAGAAGGTGGAGCGCGGGAGGGAGATAGGGGTCAGAGTTGGACGGCTCCCCTGGGATGTCCTGAGGGGTCTTGGGGACATCAGCCGTCCATTATGAGATAATCAGCAGGGGTGTGTGCGTCTGTGTGTGTGAGGCCATGTGTGCTCGTGTGTGTGTGTGTGTGTGTGTGTGTGTGTGTGTGTGTGTGTGTGTGTGTGTGTGTGTGTGTGTGTGTGTGTGTGTGTGTGTGTGTCTCCACAGATGCATTGCAAAGAGGGAAGACGATGATGGAAAGCATTAGACTGGCCACGAGTGTTCGTGTATATATCTTAGTCCAGTCTGTGTGTGTGTGTGTGTGTGTGTGTGTGTGTGTGTGTGTGTGTGTGTGTGTGTGTGTGTGTGTGTGTGTGTGTGTGTGTCCGCAGCAGAAGGCAGGATCTCCCAGGATGTTCTCCGAGGAGAACGCTGCCCTGGGACCTCCATGGGGCCTCCAGATGCTCCCGGTTCGATAGCGACTCCTGCGCTGACATCCAGCCGCTCTCTCACCGGGCTCTTTGCGCGGCCCAGGGGAGCGGCTGTGTTAAGAACCTGATATGGTATTTACAAAAAAATATTTGTAAATGGAGGCCGTGTGGCTCTCTGTAATGGGCCTGTCGCCGCTCTTCGGGGGCCCGACGGTGGCGGTGAGGGAGTCCAAAGGGGGCCAAATGTCAGGAGATGGATGGCCGGGGACGCCGGCCCGCCGCACTGATTCTGTCTCATCCAGTCAGCCGACATGTCCGGACCGCCGACTTAAAAATCACTCAGCCGGAGGACGGGCGAACGGCTCCTCCGGCTCGTCCTGAAAGCGCATCCAAAACACGAAGTCGTATTTCATTCCAGGCAGCTCCAAGCGAGCGACGCCGCAGCGGATGTGAGTGTGTGAAATTTCCAGTAAAAAATGTAACCTTCTTTTCCTTTTTTTTTTTAACCCCCCCCCCTCTATCTCTCCTCTCCGAACGAGCACTTTGAGGAAATAAATTGATATTTCGATTAGGACGGGCTTTATTCGTGACCGCCCAGGAAATAAATACACCGCAAGAAACAAAATATTGAAAGGGAAAACCTCCAGAAAAACCTCCATTGATTTTCCCCCTTTTTTCCATGGAATGAGGGGAAAGGAAGGAAAAAAAAAAAAAAAAGCCCACGGCTGTGATTCACTAAATGGACTAATAGAGATGCGGGCGATAAACTGATATGCCCTGTTTGTGTTACTGTTGCCGTGGAAAGCTTAAAATGTCATAGCTGCTAAACCGGGAAGTATTCCAGCGTCAGTCGATGATTATCTCTGCAGCATTCAGACCTCTCGGCCGAGGTGGGGCAGGGCGGGGGTGGCGGCGGAGAGGGAGCCGGCGTTGAACCTGATTAATTAAGAGTTTAATAAATATTTGCTCTAAAAGATTTTCTCCAGGAAAACTCGGCGGCTATTCGCTGAGGGCGAGCGGGGGTTTGCCGGCTCCCGGCCTCGAAAGGATAACAGGCTTTATTCCTGAGGACACTTAATTATACTGCTTGTTTGCAGTGTTCATTTGGAGGATACATGGATTGCTGGGCTGTAAGTAGAGGCTGCTCGGGGAGGATTGGATGTATCGGAGACACCTGATCCATCCCCAGGCGCACTTTTACAGCCTCTGAAATGAGACGCATCTTTGATTTGCCTGGCCCTGTAAACAGACGGCGACATGAAGGGACTCTGGTCGCTAGCTAGCCCGCTTGCTAGCTTGCTTCGCTCCCAGCTGCCGGTGAAATAACGACGCCTGCTGTTTGACGCCGCGCCGGCTGACTGGTTGCTGAAGGAAACTTGTAGTTGGTGGCCCGGTCGCTGTGATTGAAAACTTTGTTTAGGCGGTCAACTAGTGTTGCCAACTTTCATTCAGAAAAATAAAGGACGCCTCCCGCAGTGCTCGGGGCCATGACCATCACGGGCTAGTGGCTCGCCAGTAGTGGTAAATCATAACTTGAAATAGGGTTTCAAAGAAGTCTATGGTTCAGATAGTTTGAACTGCTTTGTTCCCAATAGACATTAGGCATAAGATGAATGTTTAAATTGTATTGAAATCTTTTAATTGAACATATTTTCAGACAGCAATCAATAAAGTGCCAAATGGGTCGTTTTTACAAAGGAATTAAATAAATAAAGCTGAAAAGAACAAGCAATCCCGATTCTTGGCCTACTCTACGCAAGCTATGCAGCCAGTACACAGTTGTTGTAAATGGGTTGCGCAATGGTATTGCCTGCAGCTACGTAGATTACGGTTTTGAACGCAGACTCTATGGAAACGAACGTGAGTTTGCGTCGAAAATAAATAAATTAACTCAGAAATACGAGACAAACCCGTCCCGTATCGTCAATGTTAAAAACAAAAATAAACACACCGCCGGGATGTTCTTTGTTTTGTCTGTGTCACATTGTGCGCGTGCACAGATGCTCCGTAGAGGCAACGTAGATTTGTGTTGTTGAGGTTCCTCGTTCCCTGGGGCCTCTTGGTGGGCCGTCCAGGGAGAAGACTGACAGCCTGCCTCACTGCTGGGGGTCTGAACAGGCTGGACGATGTTATAAATCCACTAGGAAGGGAAGTTGGTCAAACGTGGTAGTTTTTATTGTTTTGTTTTTATTTCCTTTTTGCCGCGCACTTAGAAAAAGTTCAAGCCTCACACCTGTCACAAACCGTGAGACAAGATCTCACCGCTTGATTGAACACCTTACAGTTTGAACTGTTGGAAAAACTTGATAATCTCAGGCGTGAACGGCTGAAGACATATTTATTATTAATAACCAAAGTTATAAACCGTATATTAATTTACTGACCGCTAATGTCCCAGCCTGCAAGTGGAGCCCCGGATCGATTAATATTGTGCTTAATTAATAATAACCAAGCAGTGTAGCCGCACTTAATTAATATTAATTATGCTAATTAATATTAATTAAGAAATTAACTATATTTAAAGGCACCTATTTAGTATAATGTAGCACCTACACTTAGAGCGAGTCAATTCCACTGCAAATGCATTATATGCATATTAATCCAAGGCGGCCACAGACAACGAGGCTGTATTTTATTTTGAAAGACGGCCTGTGCAAAGATGCTTTAAAGCTTTTTTTTTTTTCCCCCAGCTGACCATAACTCATCCTTAAAAATAGATGATTTATGGGGAAAATAGAACGAGGGGACAGTCAAATAAGTGTGTTTGTTTTCTGTGCGTAGACCCGCACTGACTGCTTATCATATAAATGCCATGCCGCTGCTTATTTATCTGGACAGATGAATCACGGCTTAATTGGCTCTAATGAGCTCAGTTGTTTGTCATTATTCCTGGCAAGGCCGACGAGCTGAGTGGTGGTGGTGGTGGTGGTGGTGGGGGGGGGGGGGGCGGGGGGGGGGTAGACAGAGTTGAAAAATCCTCTTGTTTTTACTTGAATGCACTTTTTTTTTTTCCTTCCGCAGCGCACAGGCATCTATATGCGTCCGTCGTCTTGAAACCTCTTTAATGGATCGGTTGCGTTTAGTGGAACAGAAAACCAACAAAGATGTGTCTTCATTCACTAATGACGGGTCTTTATTTGAGGCACATGTCCCATGGAGAGGAAGCAGCACTGTTGACGTGTTTTGAAACATGTTTTATACAATAGCTCAGAGTTTGGATCTGCTCAGGAAGTCAAGATTTTCTGCTCCAACATCACAGCTGATGTTTCGTTAAACCAGTGGTTCTCCACCTTTTTCTGTCGTGCCCCACCTTGGAGGAAGAAAATCTTTCATGCTAGAAGCCCCAAATTTGATGTGGCTGTGTCTTGAGGGATCCCGATGAACCTGCAAGTGGTCCCATGTCTCTAGGACAAACTTGACTTTTGACCCCATAGACTTCCATGGCATTAGGGTTAGCGATAAGGCTGGAATTAGGGTTAGGGTTAGGGTTACTGCTGGAATTAGGGTTAGGGTTTCGGGGTTCCTCATGGGCTAGAAGCCCCAAATTTGACGTGGCTGTGTCTTGAGGGATCCCGATAAACCTGCAAGTGGTCCCATGTCTCTAGGACAAAGTTGATTTTTTGACCCCATAGACTTGCATGGCATTAGGGTTAGCGATAAGGCTGGAATTAGGGTTAGGGTTAGGGTTACTGCTGGAGTTAGGGTTAGGGTTTCGGGGTTCCTCATGGGCTAGAAGCCCCAAATTTGACGTGGCTGTGTCTTGAGGGATCACAATGAACCTGCAAGTGGTCCCATGTCTCTAGGACAAAGTTGATTTTTGACCCCATAGACTTGCATGGCATTAGGGTTAGCGATAAGGCTGGAATTAGGGTTAGGGTTAGGGTTAGTGTTACTGCTGGAATTAGGGTTAGGGTTTCGGGTTCCTCATGGGCTAGAAGCCCCAAATTTGACGTGGCTGTGTCTTGAGGGATCCCGATGAACCTGCAAGTGGTCCCATGTCTCTAGGACAAAGTTGATTTTTGACCCCATAGACTTGCATGGTAAACACTGTGGTGCTGGCCCAGCTCACATGCTGCTAATGCAGCTCAATAACAAGTCTGCCAATTAGTTGAATTAAGTTGTGCAGTTTTTATTGAGACAGTTGGCCGAGTCTCCTTCCAGGTTTTCCCTCATTTCCATTCCAACATTTTGTACAAACACTGGTAGCAAAAACTTCCTGTCAGCTTTCTTTTTGTGCCGGTGGATACTGGAGACGAAAAGCCAGGATCTGATGCTCCAGCTTATGATATTTTAACTTCAAAGAATGTGTTTTTTTTGGGTTTTTTTTTTTACCATTAAATGCAGCTAAATCATATCCACTGGGCCTTTAAAGCTTGGTCTGACAACTACAGGCTACAGTGACCTTTCCTCTGGTCCCTGCTGCTGCGATAGTGGTGGTGGGCTGCCAGTGATGAGTCAGGAAGATGTGGTGGTGGTGGTGGGGGCGGGGGGTGTTGGAGAGCGGGCCCCTCCTCCAGACAGTCTGCCTCCACTCTGTGAACATGAAGCGGTGCGGTCGGCTAATGTGGCCGGGGAGCGAGCAGCGGGGCTAAGATGTCATGTCTGTCTGTTTGGCGAACAATTAAATGTGGCACCTCAAGCAGATCAATTTGACTTTGAGGCTTCAGGTTTTAACTCCTCACTCATCTCTCGCTCACTTCCTCACCCCCCCCCCCCCCCCCCCCCCCCCCCCCCTGCCCCCCACACCCCCCACCCCCACGCCACCCTTGGATCCCAGCCAACCTCGCGGTGATGTGTAAATTTTCTGCCTCA
The DNA here is from genome assembly GCF_046127955.1 of Nelusetta ayraudi. Classification (NCBI taxonomy): domain Eukaryota; kingdom Metazoa; phylum Chordata; class Actinopteri; order Tetraodontiformes; family Monacanthidae; genus Nelusetta; species Nelusetta ayraudi. The sequence goes on from NW_027466106.1 coordinate 2,092,032, forward strand.
TTATTTCACTTTAGTCTTCGCCGACATTCATCACAGCCGTCTCTCTCTGTACCTTGTCTTCTCCATTTATAGGTCCATTATTAACCCTTGGAATTAAAAGTCACATGATAACTCTCGGAATTGAAACAGAACTTTGAAATGGGAAAAAAAAAAAAGAAAAAGGAGAGAATGGTGCACGCAGCCAGACTGGCTCCTGTGCCGGGACGGAGACGAGCGACGCTGTGGGGAAACACAACACCAGCGCAAAACCAGCACTTGAAATATCAACGCTGCTGCCTTCTAATTAAAGCCAAGACTAATGGCAACTAATTGCGTCGCTAAAATGTACCAGTTCTCCTCCCTTTCCAGTGTAACTTGACTACACTTCTCCCCATATGGATTAATGGGGACCGGAGCTGCAAACTAAAAAGCGGTTAATTTATCGGAAGATCTGTGGGGAAGACAGGGCGAGGGGGAGGGGCTGTAGGAGTGGGGAGGGGCGGGAGGGGGGCTTGGCACGGGAAGTAGATTCAAGAGATCTTTTATTGTCATTATGCAAGCGTAACAAAATTTTGAGGAGTCTTTTTGCTTTCGCACAGAGAGAGAGAGAGAAAGTAGAAGCGTACAAGTACATTATCAATCTCTTGTTAATGGGAGAAATGCATTTGGTATCCGCCTTGCTCGGAGGGCTGCCTTTTATTTGGGAATGAATTTGTTCATTTCACTCGGGCCAATCCCAAACAATCCCAAAGCGGCCGCTGACGGAAGACGAGCGGAGCCGCCGACGGCCGGTCGCATTAAACTACTCGAGCGTCTGAGTGCGTAATAAGGGCGATTACTCAGTGGGAAATTAAGGCAAGACAAAGGGCGGAAGAGGAGGAAGCATCATTTTTGAGCCGGCCGAGGGGAGCGTCTGCAGAGATGATGCCGACCGTGTTCCTGTTTTCCTTTGTGCTCTTTGCCTTTGTTCATCAGCCTGGAAGAAAAAAGGGAGGCCGGGGCCATTTTGTGCGTTTAGCGAGACAAAACGTGCTCAATGTGGACGCAATGCACATGTTTAAATCACTCCCTGTCCACCCATTAAGCTTGGAGCACCTATATGTTTTTCTCTCTCCCTCTCTCTGTGTCCACCACTTCCGGCTCTTTGCCGTCCCGGTCTTTTCTTTGTTGCAGGTTTACTCTTTCGTAGCTCTTTATCAAATCTCTCTATTAATCCATTAGGAACATTTGTCTGGGCTAATTTCAGCGCGCGTTTTCAGGCACCAGAGGCGAGCGCAAGAAGCTTCTGCGCATTTAAACTAATGCACCTTCACTTCTGATGTGATAGCCATTAAAATTCCATACACGGGCTGACATATTGAGAAATGCGGTTTTAATATTGGCCTCGTTAACGTGCAAGTTAAGTGAATGAGCGGGTGAAAAGATGGTCAGCGCACTATTTGCGTGTCTTATATGTTTGCTTCTATTTCTGTCGCCGTAGCACAGACAGCATTAGTTCAATTTTGATTGTCTAAATTAGAAATACATTCTCATTTAAATACATTCTGCCACCTTGCAGGCTCAGATGCCAACTCTTAAAACTAGCTTGTCCATCTTACCAGTGCCAAACAATGTAAAATTTCAAAAGTCACTACTAAAATCTAAAACAATCTAAACTTCCGTTATGGATGAACATTCTGGAGTTGCAAGAACTGATTTCTCCTACTGCTAAAGAGATTAGCATGGACGTTAAGTTAGCCGAGGTTCTATCAGAGCTGCACTGCGCTGAATTTGATGTTAATTTGTTAATGTTTGGTTCTGTGTTGCTAAGTGTGTTCCCAATTTCCACAGATGTCCTTCAGAGGGGCCGCAGTCACGGCAAACGAGGTGCACCAGTCAATGGCAAGGTAAGCATGACCGTCTTTACGGGAAGTAGATAATGACTTTAATGTCACTTAATTTGAGGTCCATTACCAATATATATATATATATATATATACTATTATTTTTCTATAATACAGAATCCTTGCTTTTCAACTGCAAAGGTGATTGCAGATATACCTATTGTACCATCCAGTTTATTCTGTATTCAGATTCGGATTCAAACACAACTCTAAGAAATCTAGAAATCTGTATGAATTTTAGCAGCAGGTGAGTCACAGCACGAGCATTATAGAGCTTTTCCCCCTCGATTTTCCTCAGTGGGTCCACATCTGATAACAAAAAAAGAAACCAAAAAAAAAAAAAACAGAAACAAAATAGCTTTAAAAATCAAATTTAACTTGACAAGAAAAGAAAATCAGGAGCAAAAACAATATTAAGCAAAAACATATCACTTATCCCAGCATTCATGTTGTCCTATTCAGCTATTTAACCCTAACAATAGACTTCTGCCACTCATAATAAGCAACAAGCAATGTAGCATCATATCACAGTGTTTTCTGTGTCATCATCATCATCATCATCATCATCATCATCATCATCATCATCATTATCTTCATCATCATCATCATCATCATCATCATCATCATCATCATCATCATCATCATCACCACCACCACCATGCAAAAGACATTTTTCTTATCAGTGGCTCAGTTCAGTTCCACGGTGGCTGTAACTGACTGTCTGTCTCCGGCTCTGATTCCACTCAATTGACGGTGTGACTCCCCTCTTCCGCCTCACCAAACCTTTTATCTGTAAATTGCGCTCGCATTGGAGTTCCAATCAGACCAATTTGCCCGAAGCAATATCTCAATCTGCCTAATTGGTTTCAGCAGTTTTTTTTTTTTTTAATTGTAAGGTATTGATTGCACGAGGTTCGCTCCGTGTCACAAAGCGGTGCTGCCTTGACTCTCACTTGCTGCTCTCACTCTTTCATTCCTACCCACATCAGCTGTGCTGAAACACACGGCAACAGATAACATCATAATGCACAAGCAAAATTAGTTTGCAAAGACTCGAGCACTTGCGTACTTTATAATTCTGCACGTGCAAAAAGCTGCAGCCTTCCTGCTCCCCTCTTTTGTTTTATTTTTGTCATTAAACACTGCAATAGATTTACCACCCGGATGGGAGGACCTTTTAACTTCCATTTATTTGAGGCCTGCGGATGTTATAGGGAGACCAATAGCAAATAAAGAAGGAATCAATGGGGCTTCATTAAAAGCAGCAGGCAGCCTTGCCTGGACACGGCTTAATTACAGTCACACTGGCATTTGCTTAGATTGGGGGAAATAAAGGGAGTGAAGTGGGCTGAATGAAAAGCTTATTGGCGAATCTATCACTGTAGGCTGGAGGACACAGGGCAGCGGCCAACCTGCAGGTCTGCACATCACCTCCAGCCTGCGCCGCGAGCCGCTGCTAACAGGCTAGCATGGGAAGCTGTGGTGCAGCGTGGTCACAGCCTTGTTGTAGAGCACTCAGAATAAGTTTTTTTTCTTAGGATTTCTGAGCAGCTGCTAGATGTTTGATGTATTTTTTTTAATTGTTTTTATTTAATAACTTAAGATTTAATAATATTTTTTTCCAATATTTTATTTTATTAGAGGAAATAATCACTGTTGTGAAGGAAAATTAATTTCCTTCAATCAAAGCCAAGTGCTCCTATTGCTAGGAACTGTGTCGCTAACAACTTCACTAGTATTTACATGCTGAGCAAACATGTTGTCCCAACTATTGGTAACAACTAACAAGCTGACCGGAAGTCTGTTTTGACACACCTTTCAGAATAGAATCCTAAGTTATACTCCACACGTTTTGGTGAATCCCAACAGCTGGCAGTGAATCCCAAAAAATAATTAAGCTGAGTCTCTGAAATATTCATTGTTGTTGTTGCTGTGTCATCACACGCAGAGCAGAGGCCGATGATTATCTTTGACACGCTATAAACACTCATAATCACCCAAATGCTGGCAAGTCACATGGTTGAGACGCCCCCCCCCCCCCCCCTCCCCCCGGCGCTTCCCCCCAGCCCGGCTATGACAATGACTGATGGCCGCTCGGACTCAAACTGTCCTCGGTGCTGCATCGGTGACAGGTGAGCGGAGACAGTTTATCCCGTCCTCTCCCTCGGCAGTTAATAACAATTTGAGGAAGGGTTGGGGGTTAATAACACAATCATTACCTGGATGAGGACGGGAGACAGCTGTAAGCATGTATGCAGATGGACGGCCGTCATTAGTCCTTGTCGCGCGAGCTGAACGGGGGCGCCGGGAGCACTCGAGGGTTCTCTAGTCGCGAACGGCCGACGGCCGACGAGGGTTGGGGCATCGAGGCGCCGCCGAAATACGGCTGCACAAAAACACAAACCATGATGTCACAGTTTATTTTTTATTTTTTTTATGTTTTTTCATGACTCTCCGGGGGCTTAAAACGTCTCCGGTACAAACTGTACGTGTGTCGTTGCCTCGTGCGACAATAGACGCGGCCGAGCGCGGGCCCAGCGAGGCCCTTCATTATTGAAAAGATTGATTCGTAATTTTTGGTGTTCCCATCTGTCCTGGTTACACAAAATTATGGCTAAACCAGTTAGTAAACACTTTGCCCCATTGTCTGTTGTTTTGATAATCACCCATAATAGCATCCAGCATCAGTATGGTCTTTAAACCTGATTTAGGACTTAATGGAATAAGAGGGAGAGGCAGTCAGTATATGCACTGGGCATAATGTCATTAGAAATGTTTGCGGAGGCTAAATTAAATCAGTTGTAAATTGTGCTCTCAAGTAAGCCAGAAAAAACCCCGGCTCGTGGAGGAGAGGAGGGGGCGGCGGGGATTCATATTTTAACCTTGCGTAGAAAATGCACTTAAACAGATTAAAATAAAATGGGACCGTGTGGATGGATGGGAATGGTAATTGCCGGTGCTTTAATGGTTTCCTGTTAGCCAAGTCGGGCTGTAGGCTGAGCTATTTTAAAGTTGGAGACGGTGATTGAGGTCATAACTTTGCACGTCTGACAATTTGCGGGCCACATGGCGCATACGTAGCGGTTCCAGTGGAGGTGCGTTTGCATGTAAGTATACCTTCCAGGAATACACCCGAAGGGGAATTTTTGCTTACGAACACAGATGTTTGTGGGGCGATTCAGTTGTCTTGTGCTTGTTGCAGAGGAGGTGTGAACAAAATGGGATCACTCTTTGAAGGAAGCCAGGTAGTAAAATATGCACTGTGTCTGCCAAGGGGGATTTTTTTTTTTTTTTTTTTTTTTGTGTGTGTGTGTGTGTGTGTATGTGCGTGCGCGCACACACACGCCTGTAAGTGCAACATGCGCCTCATTGGGTTTCCTTGATGCTGTTGGTGCAGGCACGCTGTTTGTCTTCTCGCATCAGGTAACTCATCGCGCAACACAGCCCAGACGGTAATGACGGCCGTAAATAATCCGGGAATTCCCGAACGCCGATCCGATTCAATTAGCGTCTTTTCCCAAAATCTGATGAAAAAGCCTGGATAAGGGGCGGGGGGGGGGGGGGGGGGGGGGGGCGACCTGTCTGTATACCGTCTGCATCATAACAGCACTAACAATAAGCTGATGTTCATCCTTGATGGACCTGACGCACTGATTTCGCGCTCAGATGCGACTCCGCGCACCTCGAGTGTTGCCCCCCCCACCACCACACACACACACCAGCCTCTCAGATCCTCCCCCCCTCCCCCGCTCCCTCCGCCCGGTGTGGCCTTACTCCCACCCCCACTCTTTTTTTTGTATCCCGGGTTCACTTGTAACTCAGCACTGTTGGCTCGAGGTGAAACTGCCCCCCCACCCCCCAACCCGACCCCATGCGTGCTCAGGTTCAGCCATTGTGCAAATTAACAAGGAAAAAGGCAGCGTTGGATTGAATGGCAAACACGCAAGGTGATGACACATCCCGCGGCGGCCGCACAAAGTACGCCTCGTCACTCACTGCCAACAGCTGTGCGCTGCGTTGGTTGCGCCGTGTGAATTCTGCCGCTCGGCTTTGTGCCGACTCCGCTGCCGCTATGTGTTCGGCGAGCGAACGAACGAAGGGAGAAACGATTTAGACCAGGTGTAGGCAAACTACGGCCAGGGGGCCATGTGTGGCCCGTTGAACTTTTTAATCCGGCCCGCCGAACTTGAAGAAATTATATTGATAGTAAATAAGTGATAAAATAGCTGTATTCCATCTATTTTCTCAGTGTTTTAAGAGTCGTTTCAATAAAGAGCTAAATACTTTGGCCCTTCAAAGACACAGATTTTGTTGTAACAAACATTAAAGCACATGTTTTCTACATATCCAAAGATATATTTTTTCGTCCTATGAGGTGGGTCACCAAACACTCCATCCATCTGCTCCCGCTCCGGCCCCCTCTGTCAAATTTTGGCCATTGTGGCCCCAGCAGTCAAAAAGTTCACCCGCCCCTGATTCAGACCTTTGAGAGGACGGTCCGAGGATTTAATCGTTTCGAACCCGAAATTGTGAAATATTATATCGGCGGCTGAAACTCGAGGCGCACAGCCTCAGTTTCAGGGCCCCTGACCTCTTATCGCCGCATCTCCAGAGAAGCATTGTCTCGTCCATCGCTACAATTGAAACTGAATTCAGCAGGGGGGGGGGGAGAAAGTGACACTGCCGTCAGAAAGCGACGGCGAGCGGAGTTTCCGCCGCCACGCGGTAAACACGGTGACGGATCGTCCCCGGTCTCGGGCCGGGAGGGGAGAGAGTTCGGGGACACATCTGGGCCGTTCGCTCGCTGTCACACTGTAAATTGAAACCTGGCTCTGGTTGTCAGCGTGCCAAAGGTTGATGTCACTAAGTAGCGCCGGCCGACGGGGACAGAGGAGCGCGGGTGTTGAAGAAAAGCAGGACAGGAGCATGTGTAGAGTCGCCCGCGTTGTGTCGCCTTTTGTGTTTGGCGCTGCGGGGCACGCGGCTCACTGGGTCACAAGCGTGAGCTAAACATCTTTTGTCCGGCGTCTGTGCCCCGAGGGAGCCCTATCTGCTGGCAGGGAAGAGATATCTGCATGTTTGTTCTTCCCCGGCTTCTTTTAGCACTTTATTTTACCTCCCAGAATGCCCGTGGCCACGTTTGCAATGCATCGCACTGATCTTCCCAATCTCATTGTGCGGTATTTCTTTATTTACAGCGGCTATGAAAAGACAGAGAGAAAAAAGAGAAACGACAACAACAACAACAGCACGCTATTCCTAAGTAGTTCAAAGGTAGAGGAATCCTGGAATGCACTTTTGGGCATTAAGGCACATCAGAAGTTTTGTCGATTAGAAAACTGATTGTTTATGGCAGGTTACAGGATGGGACAGGCTGTTAAGTTATTTTCTTTCAGACATGCCAAAATGCATTAAGTTGCTTTCAGTGCTTCCGTTGCATCTTTTTTTTCTCCACATATTGGAGCGAACAAACGTCTCACCCTTTGCTCCCTCAATTTAAAACAAACGAGGCCCGACGTTGTAAAAGTATTTCTCGCCCGCTTTCGGCCGGCTTGCCACATTTCCACAAAAAGACTCACGGCGTAAAAGCCATAAAGTGACATGAAAACCCTAATGTGTAGTCATTTTAACGCTGATTTGTTTGTGGGACACGTCGGAAGTTGAAGCGGCTCGGCTGCCGCCTCGTAAAGGTGCACGATAAAAAGGATTTGAAGCCCGCCGAGCAGAGGAGAGTGTCCGCTTTTGGCTTCCTGATAAATGTAGACTATTACATGGCTTTCTGCTTTTACCATTTCTGCATTAGTTCTACTTGGTTTTTATGAGCCAAACATCACTCCTGGGTGGCTCAGCCTATTGAATGGGGCGAGTTGTGACGGAGGGCTTTGGGGAAACTCCACAGGTACCAACCCAGACCACGGTTAGGTGCAATCCTTTCTGTCCTGACTCCTCTGACCAGCGCCAGCCTTCCTAAGCTTTGTCTGTTGTTCCTCTAAGAGTTGGCAGCTTGTCTCAAAGTGTCCCGTTAATCTACCGTAATCCAAAACCGGCTCCGTCTGCAACACGAAACACTCGCACTGATGCGGGCGTCAGCGTTGTTTTGGCCTGCAACCGTGCGGAATTTCTCCGAGGTGAGACCACACCAAAACCTGCCAGTGGCATTCTTTGCATGATTCAGACGTATCCCTTTTCCACCGCTGGGACCGACTGAAGAGGTCTGACTGAAAAAGATCCAAAAGACGATATGTGGAGGTTGGAGGTTCTCGGCGAAAATGAAGGCGCGGCGGCCCGGTGGTTGTCGCATTGTTGAGTGTTATTATTCCCATTTTGTTGTTTGGCGGGGGAGATGAATGGGGGGGATAAATGAACAAGGGGAGGAGGAAATTCCCCCGCGTGGACGGAATTGGATGGTGATCTTGGAGGGGAGGCACGCCTGATGTAGAGGCTGCTGTCAGAGCCCAGACAGCAGCGCCTTTGTCTTCTCAATAATCACTTGCTGCACCTCCTCTCTGCCGTTCCTCCTCGCTGAAGGACCATTCAGCCTTTTACTTTTTCCATTCTTTCCAAAAGTTGGTCTTGCGGGTCGGTGGTCTTTGAGACACAAAAGTGAAAATAGATCCCGAAAAATTTCTTCAGAATCATATTTTATGGCGCAACATCTAATCTAATAATGCCCCCTTTCGTAAAGTCCCACATGCACATGGACCAATCAGACAGACATATGCCGTTTGTATACGTTCGGTAGACCCATTTTGTCGCCTGCGTTCTTTGTTGAATATTCTACGTGATTCTGGCCAGCTTCCACACCCAGAACCGGTGCTCCTGTTCTACATCCACCTAAAACAATCAATCCACCGCAAGCTTTTTCCAGGAGCCGCTCGTAAATCACTGCAAAAATGGGAGAAAAAGTGACAACGGTGACAGTAAATAAATGTTTGTTGTTTCTTTCCCCTCCTTGTTTCCCACCCTCTTTCTCTTTCTGCCCTTTGTAATGGATGGGGTATTGTTGGTGCTGCCCTCTGGGCAGGGAGACTTGTTTACTCGGATGTAAGGTCCCTCATCCACCACCGGTCTCTGTAGGGGATGTTCCTGTTGCCGCCTCGCTCCAAACCTCCCTGTAGCTCCAGAAGTTAATAGCATGGAGGAGGCGTGATTTATACGTTGGGCCTCGGCGGTGCCACCGAACGGACCGACTTCTTTGCGCTCGTGGCCTGCTCAGCCAGCCGGGGTCATCAATAAGTATCAAGGATTCACTCCCAACTGTTCATTTGGTGATTTGATTTGAGAAAACGAAATGAATTAACCGACTAAATTGATGAATCAGTCGTCGCAGTTCAGAAAATAACTTTTGATGATATGAGTGAATTTTGCAGAAAAACCTCTGTATGGCATTTATGGAGTCCTCCTCTGTCTGACTCGCAAAATCGTCTTTCTTTCATATCCTGACTCTAAAATATTCATGTTTTTACACCCCAAAAAATGCATTAGTTAAACTTTTACACCAGGAACAATGCAGTGGAAAATGTCTGCTCTGCTATTTTCCCTCTGTTCACACAAAATAGGTGTTTTTTTTTCTGACCAAAACTAAAACGGAGCTAAACTGAACTCAGACTATTTACTCAAAGAAAAAGTGATGCAATCAAGCCTGTTGTAAATAAGCATTAGATGATTTCTTTCTCTTTTTTTTAAGTAGCATTTTTTACTGCTTTAAAAATGCAACATTGTTTCTTCTCACTTGTTGCATTTGCTGAGCGTGAGACGACTGCATGTTGCGTCGTCGTGCAAGCTTCGACAACGCTAATGAGGAAGATGAATAGAAGTGCTCACAAAGAGCGGCTAGCACCCCGCTGGTTATTTGGTTGCTGTAGCCACGGTGCTTGTCGAGGCAGGCCTTTCTAACAGGTGGGGATTACAAGGCGTCTTGTTTAGCAGTGCAAAAGCAATGAGTTCATATTCCACTCATGGTTTTCTTATTAGATATTGTAAAAGAGAAGTCTGGGCTCTGACGCTAATCCCTGTTGTAGCTGCCTGTGGTTTGCCAAACGATTGTAAAGTCATCTCACAGTCTGTGTGTGTGTGTGTGTGTGTGTGTGTGTGTGTGTGTGTGTGTGTGTGTTTGTGTACGTTTGTGTGTGTGGGTCTCACATCGTACCTTCTCGTTCGACGTATGTCGGCACACTTTGGACACTGCAAGATACACTTTGGACACTGGCTGCGAGGAGATTCAATTGAAGCACAACTGTTTACAGCTGTCAATATCGGGAGCGACAGCACGATAAATGCGCCAAATTGCGTCTGCCCTCGTGTCACGGAAAATAAGGTGAGAGGGACGGGCTGTGTAGGTGATGCTGGCTCTCACTATTATTTCGCCGCTGTGTCTTAAGGGGTTGTTCGCTCGGCTGTCCATTGGATTTAATCAGCCTCTATTACCTGCTACCCTTTTCACGGTTAAAATAATCACACACAATTACGGACATAAAGGCAAGAGCTGACATGAGAGTCGGAGGCAGAGGGGTTGGGGAGGGTGGGCGAGGTGGGTGGAAAAAAAAAAAAAAAAAGAAAAATCCCGCGCAAGTAATTTCATCTCCGCCTTGGTTGCTTATGTGTGGCTTTTGATGTTTTGTGGGGTGTAATGAAAGGATTGAGGGGTGTCTGGCACCGCCAACCCTCCCGACTCTCCCGCACGTGCTGCAGCATGGACGGTGGTTATGGAAATGCACACGCCGAGTGAAATTAGCCACACAGAGGACAGTGTCACACTCAACGCGTTTACATGGTAAATGGTAAATCTCACGGTTGCGATTTCACGGCCGTTGTGTTTTCACAGGATCCAAATTGTTTGTTTGTTTGTAAATGTGACGTGTACTGACTATCCTCAAGATTTCGTCCAAAATTAGAGGAACTTGTTTGTGCTGCCGGCCTGGAGAAATACTACATATACTACAGAATAGAATGCGACATATTGCACGCGTACATCTAGTACCGACGGGATACCTGACCTGCGCAGGTGCCTTTTCGGTTATGTGACACCAGAATACCTTAATTCTTGGTTGACTGGGAAGGACCCTAAAATTCGTACAGTATTATGAGAATTTTAAATGTGCTAAGTGGTCTCATTTTTCTCTGTTTTAAAAATTACGTGAAGGCTCCTGCGGAAGGGAAAAAACATGAGCAGTAATCCGAAATGATAATAACATGATAATATGCTTCATGTACGCAGAGCTGTAAATATCCAGGTGTCTACGGTTGAGTGACTCCTAACCCCTAAGTGTGATTAAAAACCAGGGCGAGGCTCATTATGGGATTCTAGATTCCACTTACATACACCCACATAAGAAAACATTGGAGATTTTCAGCAGATAAAGAACCAAAAACAATTGCACACACCAACACAGACCCTCACACAAGTCCACAGGTGCTCTCGCACAAATATAATAAATAGTATTTGTATTAGTATTATTATTAGTGTCATTATTGGAATAAGAGACACCATGAAATGTTCCTTTGAAATAAATGGGCCCAATTACTGGGATGGCTGGGAGGGTCTGATGAAGCTTTTGTCAAAGCAGACAAACCTGGAGGAGGGACACTTAAAAAGGGGGAACGAGGAACTGGAGGTAACTACAGGTGAAAAAAAAAAAAATCAAATAATTCTGTTTTAGATCAAAGTTAAATTCACATTGATGTTATTGAAAGCATAGTTGTGTTGTACAGTGCCTTTAAAAAAAAAACATGTGGTAAATTGAAATTTTCCTATTTGGAGATATGAAGAGTGAATCATATTCACATGAGAGCTGTGACAAAAAATGACCTGCACAATTAAAAAAAAAAAACATGCTAAATGCGAACAATATGAACGTCAGTAACAATCGCGACTAAGAGGGTTGCTCAGTTACATTAGCTGTGATGTGTTCGGGAAATAAGTCATGTTGAATGGGTTTAGGAGAGTTGTTTTGATAATGGCATTTTGTTAAATCTCTCCTTTTTAATTATCGGGCCAGAGGGTAGCGGCTCAAACTCCCTCTCTTTCATCCCTCTTCATAGCAGTGAGTGCTAGCGACCCTTCCCACAGCAATACAGAACATAGCCTCCATTACTTTTAGCTCTTCTCTGCCTGCACTTTCAACAAACAAGCCCGCTGATTGCTTTGAATGCATCCACCAGTGTTATTTTGCACCGACGTTCTGTTTTTAATTTATCAATTTACCTGTTTTGGATTAACAAAAAAAATAAAAACCATTAGCACAAGGGATAGATGATAAAATCTGCAAAAACAAAAGAGAGAGAAAGGCGGCCGTAATGCAATATGACCACAGTATGCCGATGACCTTGCCTCTTCTTGCAGAAGTTCATGTCTTGTGTTCGATCGATCCAGGACATGGCTGGGACATGGCCAGACCTTACACACAGAAGCTTTTGGACACAACAGCTTGTCAAAGGCTAAAGGTTATGGTCAGAGTTGTCTGTCGGGACCCAGACACAGGTCAGGAGGTCTCAGTCAGGGTCAGGACCCCAGGTAACCCGGAGTCCGCAGTCGCACAGATTCACATTCATGTTTTCTCCTTTTGTTTTTTGTGTGTCTTTTTTCTGGCGGATGACTGTCTGTGTTGGACCTGCTGTGGATGACAGACGGTCAGTAGTTTTCATTGTCATACGTCCAAATGCAAACGGTAGCAGAAGAAACAATGTAAAGGTCTTACACTATAACTATTTTTATACATTTACCTGTAATGCTTGGCTAAAAAGTCAGAGCAGCTTTTTTTGTGTTCAGTTATACAAAAAATCTTTCCAGACCTATAATACTTAGCCCCCTTAGGATAGAGGGACACATTATTGCTAGAAAACACTGGTGAATTTGCATAACATGATACCTTTTAATGCAAAAAAAAGTGCTCCAAAGTATATTGTTGGCTAAAGACAATTTTATTAGTTTCAGAAATCATTTAAAGAGCATCAATCAGGTTAACAAGAGAAAACCAAAGCGCAACAGCTCATCTGCAACGCAGCCATTTCAGTCTCAGCCAGTGCGTTAAACATAACAGACCGTAATGTGTACTGCCACCCTACTGTACTATTCATTCCTTCATTACTATTTCATAAAAGCGCCTGATTAACGCTCACTGCATGGCTCGGCTCCCAGTCGCTCCGTCAGAGGCCTCCACTAAAGACAGCTCAAGCTTGAGATATTTTTTTTTTTTTTTTTTTTTTTTCCCCGGTCATTTAAATTTTTGCACTTCCATTTACCCGCCTTTTAATTTAGCGTATAATGATGCCATTAGAACAAAATCCATCTGGAAGTTCTGTTGGGAGCGCTTAATGTTCCGTGGCTTTTCTGCCGCTAATGCCGCTGCGCCGGCATTGGCAACAGATGCTCTGAAAGCAACAGATACATTCTCTCCCAACATCATTACAATCATGCCCACGTCCAGGATAAATGTTGCTGCTTGTTCAGGACCATCACGCCTGCGGTGGGAACTGTTAAACGCGGCGGAAGCAGAGGAGAGGAGGCTTTCGCGGCTGCCAGCGAATTTCGTTTTTCTTTTTTCTTTTTTTTTTTTTTTTCGTTCGTGCCATTTTGTGCACGAACAAGGGCTGTAAATTGGTTCCTCTCGCCACACACAGAGGTGACTGGCTGCATCTCATCACGGCGGTGGATTGTGAGCAATAAACAAATCAACCGTTCAAGTTGGATAAAACATACATTCGCTCGTGCGTATGAAAAAATAAGTGCGGCTCTCTCGTTTTGCCACAGATAGAAATGGATCTAGGATCTGAACGAGCAACTTCCACAGACAGTTCATCTTTTATGAAATGAAAACCGGGGGGGGGAAAGAAGTTGTTTTTTTTTTGTTTTTTTTTAGTTGTCATTTAGTTAATTAAGTGCGGTTGTTAATTAATTAGAATAACAAACAACTTCCTTAGTGGAGGATTGCAAATTAACTGTGCTGCCCAATGCTACCATGGCCTCTTTATCCTCTCCGCCTCAATTATGCTAATGCTAACTTTCTCTCCCAGAAATTGCCGTGATTAATTTTTCCTGTTTGGAATTAAAGCAGCCCTGGCTGCTGGCACTTTAAAGCATTCATTAATTCCCAATTAGATTGGTGGGCTCATTTGCTGCGGTATTGCTCGGTTCTGTAGCACTTTGTGTTTAAAGTGCTAATTGGTCGAGATTAAAAACAACTAACCTCTTATGAGGCGAGAAAAGTTATTTAACGGTTGCATTGGCATAATTTATACAGGGATGCTGAGTTAGACATTGCCACTGTAATCAAGTGTCAGATGCTGTGAATGAAGAAAGTTGCGGGTTTGCTCGTAACGGACGTGGCGCATGTCGTCTTTCCTCGGCTCTGAGCGTCTTGCAAATGTGTTGTCCGCGCTTATCTGTAATCAACCGACATGTCTAAGACAGTATGCTTCTCTCTCTCTTTTTTTTTTTTTTTTCAATCTCTGGATTTCATGTCTCTTCAGTGCTTTGTTACAACCACTCGAGCAGCATTAACAGCTCACTACTCCATTAACCCAAGACTTGGATTGTCTCTAACTCATTTACCACCATCAGAGGATCGCCGCTTCAGGCAAACATGAGTGGAGTTGGATGTAAGGAAAAAAGAATGCTTTCATGTCCCGATGTGATCTCCTCAAATGGGACCTGGAACCTGGGAGCGAAATATTATTTAGCTATTTGTAAGCGCACGAGCTTTTTCATCATAAGATGGGACATGTTGGTGTGTGCCGCCTCAGAAACTGTTCTTGAGAGGTTTGGTAAAGAACCAGAGTTGTCCAGATTAAAGGAATACACGCCTTGATCATTGCATCTCTCTCGGCTCCCCCTATAGGTTACTCGGGCCAGAAGTTGGCTCTTTTTTTTTTTTTTTCTTCAGTACAGGAGAGCTTTTGCAACCAAATTTCCTGCAAATATTTTCACAAATGTGTGGGTTATTTACAAACCTGCACTACTAAGACTTGAAAGGCGTTTCAAGAGTTATATCACTGCCATCTTATTTATCAATCATTTTGTTTTTGTCAATATTGCGCTCTTTGCTGAGGGTGAAAATGACAACACAATTGAATGATTAAATACCCACAGCACCAGACGGTCATGCTGGATTATTCAGACGACTTTTCTGTTTATGTTTAACAGCTTTCTGTCTGCGATGCATCTTTAAACACCATGGAATAGTGGAGCAGGCTGGTTAAATTAAAAAGTAGTAATAGTGTGTTGTTTTTGAAATTTTACTGCACGGTTGCCTCAAGCCACACGAGTGAAACAGAAAAGTATTGTCCAAACAGAGTCTGTCAGGCTCTACATGTAACATAATAAGACCCAACTCAAGGTGGTTGTGGCCACTGGGGGCGGTGGCTAGGTGAGTATAATGACATCTGGTGTGAATAAGAGCGAAGAGGGATCCAATCATCTCAGTTCCCATGTTGCTTTAACCTCTTTCATGTCTCAAGTGCTCGGACACTGGCAAAATCTATTAGTGCCCTCTTAGAATCACAATGCGGTGAATATCATCCAATCTAGCGTTTTTTTTGTTCAGGTAATTCATAGAGGCCTTCGAACAACACCAGAGCCTCCAGATGGAAAAACCATTGTGCCTTGTGTACAAATGGACACTTGTTTATTGCATTGCGCACTTTTCATCTATATGGAAATGAAACGATGCGCTCCCCGGGCTTGTTTGCTTGTTTGTCTTGTCCAGCGCCGACAATGGAAGGAGGAGAAGAATCGCCCGACAGCGAGGAAGTTTTCGCAGGGACGAATCTCCGGGGCATTATTTCAGGGGCGAAGAAGGAAAAGAGGGACCATGTGAAAGAGACGTCCCGTGTCACAGACAAAATTCTCATCCCGGTGAAGAATACACATTTGTTCGGAAGAGTATAATTGCAGTGTTTGTACTCGAATCTACGGGCAAACCTTCTGGATAAATAGTGAGTCTCTTGGTTATTATTTTGTCAGGGAGTGCATTGTAGAAAAGAAAATATATATATATTTTTTTTTAAATAAAGGCCAGAATAGAAAAGGAATGTGATTGCTTCCCAACGCAGTTCTTCTGATTAGTTAATTCCATTATTTTTCAACTCTTATTGATTGCAATTAGGGCTTAAAGTGAAGATTTGGCTTGGAAGGCGCATTTCAGCTAGTGATAGTGGCAACATGGAGGGAATGAAGGGGGTGTGAAGAGGTTGCAACCCATGAAATGAATTCTACCAAACCAAGTTTTCGTGCACTTAAACTTTGTAACTTGACTTTGAAGGGGCTGAATTGCTGAACGGTGCATGGAGCTCTTTTGAGGCTTCTCCACACCAGAATACGTAATGAACGAGTGAGCTCAAGATGTTTGACAGGCTGGACAGAGAAGAAGAGACCAAGCTGTACCACAACTTGCTCCAGTCATGTTATAACCGTTCACGTTATGTCAAACAAAACTTGGGGCTGAGAGAACACGGAGTTCTCCACTCAGTGTTGATGTTGTCGTTGTCGAGGGAGACAAAGTCAAAAAAATCAACCTCAATCGGAAAAATATAAGGGCCGCACTTGTTTTTGGCGTGACATGATAATTGAATTTTTGTGTCCATCACCAGTCGCGTGAACGCAAACCCATCAGGTGTGTGAAGGCCTTCACTTTTAATTTGGAAAACAATGTTGCCTTGCATTGCAAAAAATCTGTACCACTTGGATGACTTGTGAAGGCTGTCGGCAGGTGACAGGGAAAGAATCATCACCGTCGGACCTTTCGACTGCATCCTTTCCATTTCCTGCCCCGACCGAGAAAAAAAAAAAAAGGCACACAAAGAGGCTCTTGTTGTGCCCAGTGCCACTGGGAAGTTGAGGCGGAGCGAATTAGGAAGGGGCAGGAACGGGGCTCCCAACTACAAGGTAACAAGGGAAAACCAATCCCCGGCGGAATTATCCTGACACTGGAGACACGGGACCCGGGACACAGCGGATCAATGAGTTTCTCTGCATGGGGAGGCAGAGGAAGAAGGGAGGGGGGAGAGGGAGGAAGAGGAGGAGGAGGAGGAGGAGGAGGGACTGGCCCGAGCAGGATATTGCAGCGAGGAAAGTGTGCCACGCTGCGTCCAAATTAGCCCCGTAAGTTGTGCGTAGATCCCGTTACCTGCTCAGATGTTTTGGTCTCAGTGTTCACATGCCTGTCTCGGCTCCGTGCCAGTGCCACACCCATCGGGGACTCGACCTGCGGATGTGACGCGGTGATAAAAGGTGAAACTGCCATGAAAACGGTGTCCTGGGACGGCCTTTTCCATCCTAACAAATGAGGTTTATTTGCTTAACGACGATTCTGTTCAGCTGTTCAGCCTAAAACGGGAGCCGGATGTTAAGAATCGTTTTAAGCTACTTCTGAATCTCAGGCCCGCACAAAAAAAGTTTCCCCTAACAGCTTTTTATTTTTGCACCATTTTCCCTCCCAGATGCTTCTTGTTAACCTCCCAGTACAACCCGTTTCAAAGAGACCGAGGCGCTCCCCTTTTCCTTTATCCGCCGTGGCACGTCGCTCTTCCTCCTGCCTGTTGTGTGCCATTATTAAAGCATTAGCTATCCTCTTTGAGCCAACACGCTTTGGAAAAGAAAGAACAGAACACTCTTTTTTTCTCGCCTCTTAGTCCCCCGTGCACCCCCCCCCCCCCCTTTACATTTCACTCTTGTCATATCTGGAGTGAATGTCATCAACGGGCACCTATGAATGAGTGCATGGCGCCACGTCACGTATTGATCCACTCCCTTTTGTGAGGCCTTCAGAGCTTTTGATAATTAACGTCGTCCATTAGCGACTTTTGCTGAGCTAACGCGCCCATTAGGAGTCAAAGTGTGTGTTCTTTCTCCGAGCGCATTCATTTGGCCCAGATTTTCTTCTTTAAAGAGCATAATCAGGGAATGTTAAAAAATGTTTTATGGACAGATGAAGTGGAAAATATAAAGTGGGTGTTTAAATGCATTAAAATGCGTCTAGATTTAATTAGCGCCCCACATAGCTGCTAGCTTTGTTCTTCTGCGGTCAGCGATCATCCGGGAACAGAGCAATCATTTGGAGGATGTTTTGTAGGACGTGCTTTGCATTGGCAATTTGATTTTCTTTTTTTCCCCTGCCTAAAATCCACAAATGGCCTCTACCCACTTCTCCCTAACTGCTTTGGTTGTTTTTGCAGTGTGTCCATTTTGCTATTTGTTAGCGACAACGTGTAACATATAAAGGCTAAAGATAGGTCACTGAGTTTCCAGGGATGGGACTGGCGTGGGTTCACCGTGCGGTGGTATTATCAATAGAATTGTGGACTTATTTCAATATGATAGGACTTTGGGATAGAGCGTGTGCATTTTCCAAACAGGGCTACTGTCATTGACTCACGCGTCCTCAACATGCTCTGTGCAATGTTGCTTTAGAAGATCTTGCAGCAAGTTGTGATGGTAGACTGAGAGGCGTGGTTTGTCAAATTGCAAATGCTGTGAGAAGTTTCAAATAGTTAATGTGTAGAAGTGTTTCAGTTCATACATGTCAAGTAATAAAGAAAGGGGGATGGATGGATGGATGGATGGATGGATGGATGGATAGATAGATAGATAGATAGATAGATTCCAACATGGGAGCAAATTTCCAACTAATTGTTTGATTTCAAGCTAACACAAATGCGCACAGCCACAATAAAAAAATGACAAACTTTGCTGATGACACTTTGCCGTGAGTGTCGCGCTCTGTCTCTGCAGTGCCTGGCGGCAGACTGTGTTGACACTCCATGCGATGGTTCCTTCAGTGGTTCACGTCCGGCGCTCCGACGGCTGCACAAGAGGTTCACATATACCTGTTTGCATTCCCTGTTTACTGTTTGCATTCCTCTGGCAGGCAAAAGATATTATTGCTCCGTCGAGCACCCTAGAGAGGCGGCCGCCCAGCGCTCAGTCATCGACCCCAGACGCCCGCTGTAGCATAATCGGAGAGAGAAACTGGCGGAGGCCTCTCGGTGACAAGTCCAAACAGCAGCTTCCACTCTCGGCTCCAGCTGATGCCGTTTTGGGAATGCGTGTGTGTCACATTGACCTTCCTGACCATCGGCTGGGCGAAGAGGGGAAATGAGCTCGGGGTGCACGAGAAGGAGGGAGCGACCCAAGTAAAGTGCTCACCCCGAGCCCATTATGATTAACCATCAGCAGTTTTGTGTAATCATTGGCAATGTGCACGCGGCAGAATGCGTGGGGTGGAGGGGAGGTGGGGGGGTGGGGGGTTGGGGGGGGGCGGGGCTGCAGAGGAAAAAAAAAAAAAAAATCAATCACATTATATTATTGTGGCCGTGCTTTATTGACCTCTGTTGGTGTTCACACATTTCATACTTGATTTGTATCTACTGGCGGGCGTTTAGAACAATGTGGGCAATTTGGGCGATGAGGGAAAACAGGGCAGCGCTTCCCAGCCCGAAGCTTCGTGCTTATGGATTGGAGTGGCGGCCGCGCGGTGGGAAAAAAAAAAAAGCGCAGGCTATTTAGATGCGCCGGCCGCATACATTACACGGAAATACTCCCGCAGCCCGGGGATGGAGCTGCGCCCTCAATCAGGTCATCGCAGAGTATTAGCAGATTGGATCGACTTGATGCATCTGGTCACACGTAGCGTTTTGCAGCCGCGCCGGAGTCCAACGCCTCGCCGGAAATCTCCCCGAAAGCCTCCGGCAGACAGCGGTAAAGAAGAGTCGGGAGTCTCATTTTCCAAACACTAAGCCGTGACAGGCGCATTCATCCGAAATGCATTGTATTTAAAGGTTAAGAGTAGTTACGAGGAAAGTAATGTATTTTTGAAATACCTTTTGGAGTGAAGTACCTTGGGATATATTTTCCTCGGTAATGAAAGCGGGGTTTCGGTGGAAATGCAGTAATTTGGAGGTCCATTTCTTCAAGCCTTTATTCGGGACTTTTTTTTTTTCATTCTGTAACAATTTATCCGGGGGAGAGTGAAGAGCTCGCAGCTCGCGAGCAGACAGTAAACATTTTGTTATAGTCGGAACCATCTCTTATTACTGGTTTTTCATTAAAAAAAGAAAGCCTTTCGAGGCATTCAAAGCATTTTTTGGCGGATGAAGATGCTTCACAATTTTCTCCGTCTCACCCTTCTTTTTCTCCCTCACTATAGCTGAGTCCTTTCTCTTTTTGATGCTGTTAAGGGAGTAATTGAGTGCAGAAAATGGCTTGGCTTATTTGGACTGAGCCTGATCCAGAAATGATTAAAGCCAAAGGGGTTTGAGGTATTCAAAGAAAGAAACCGGCAGAAAGAATATGGTTAATGCTTTTCTCTCTCTCTCTCCCTCTCCCTCTCTCTCTCTCGCCCCTTTTTTCACTTTTTTTTTTCCCATCCCTATTTTGCGGCGCGAGAAGGAGACGGGAGGGGTGGTCAGGCCGAGCGGCTGACAGGTTACTGTGGGAGGGGACTGGAGGGCTGGCGGCGTGGGGGTGGGGGGGGTGCTTGCAGAGAATAGCCCCTACTCATACCCCTATTAAAAGCATCAGGATTGTCAGAGGCAGGAAATCACTGTAAGAAATGAAGCTTCTTTTACCAATTACTGAATACTGAGTGCACACCTTGGACTTCTTTGTCCTCTGTAGCACCAGTTCTCTGCCTCTACCCCTTTCTCTACCACCACCTCCCCCCGCCCCCCATCTCCTCCTCTGTCTCGCTGGCTTAAAGCCTTTGAGTCAGATGCATTAGCACCAAGGCCCGAAGAAGAGGCAGCGTTTTTTCTCTCTTTCTCTCTCTCTCTTTTTTTTTCAAAGCCCGGTTGGACTCACTTCTAGCCTGTCGTCGTGGCTCCTTTTCAGGCTTTTATTCGCAGACAGTAGGGGCAGGTCTGAAAGAGATGCCCTCAACCTCTCCACTCAAACATTTATCTCTCTCTTTTCCCCCCCTCGCCACAGCAGAGATGATTAGCGGAGGGAGCCATTCACTGATCTGCAGAGACCCTTTTTTTTTCCGCCCTCGTACCGTGTTTGAAAAAAAAAAATACAAAAAAATTTTAAAAAAGCAAGCGCATTCATCCCGTCTGATTAACACACCTATATGCTTGCATGCGGCTCAACACGGCCACACTCGGAGGCAAATCTGTATCAGTCATATCAACTCTCTCTGGTGTTACATCCACAGGATTTTCTTCTTTTTTTTTTTATCTTATCAATTATTGATATGAGTCCCTTTTGTGGACGATCTGTCAGGTCATTGAGTTTGGATAGATGGGCTCTGCCGTGCCCTCTTACCTCAACCGAGACTCTTGGGACCAATAAACGCCTCGCAGAATGGCTCTCCATCCCACCTATTGACCAAGTCAGTTAATTACTTCCCAGTTAAAACAATACCAGATAGCTAATGTAGTCAGTAGAGGCAATTTAATGTCCGCGGTCCTGTGTGTGTGTGTGTGTGTGTGTGTGTGTGTGTGTGTGTGTGTGTGTGTGTGTGTGTGTGTGTGTGCTGCAGCCTTTCTCTGTGCGTGCAGCACTTGCACGAGACACGAGTCCCCCGCCAGAGACAACTTAGAATTACGGTTTGGCATTGTGTTCTGTTTTTTGCAGGGCAAGGGTGGGAGGGGGGGGGGGCGTATTTGTTGCAGTGGATGCGGTTATGGTGATAGCCGCTGGTAATGGTGTCGTTAAGGAAGATATAGCTGCCAAATTAGAGGTTCACGGAGCATATTTGCCCGGGCAATAGCTGCCTTCAGGATCCATAACGCTGTTAGTGAGTTTTCATAGAGCGCGCTGACAGATCCTGTCGGCTTGTTCGGGGTTTGCTCTTATCAAGACGCATGAGGATATTATTATGTAAGATTACTCATTTCGGAGAGATTTAAGTCCGAGTCTGCTCCTTTTGGCAGGCCGCTCCCAACGCTCCCCGCCCCGACCCTGCACTCCGGCAATCCTTTATGTCATCCTCACCTCATCTGTCATCCCCACAAGCAGACGGGATGGTGGTGGGTCATTCGGGGAGGGGGGGTTGCACTTTTCAAATCACCCAGTGTTTTTCGCCTTGAGCGATGTCGCGACGCTAAATAAATCCGCTTTCATTTGTGAGGAAATGCACGGCTCCATTTTAGCCACCGCGACCGCCGCTGTAAGTATTTTAATTTATTTTTTTCAGCTTGGTGTTAATGCTTCCTTGCCAACAGGAAGTTGCCGGAGTCAACAGCTAATGCGTCCGCGTGAAGCCTCGCTGCACTCTGGCAGCCATTTGCAAGGTTAATGTTGTGGAAAACAGCATCTTTTCCACACATCCATCTCACCACCGTTTCATCAGGCCTGGCTCGCTGACCCGTCCTCTTTACCGCCGGGCTTGACGCGCATCATATTCCCGGCGGCGAGCAATCCGACGAATAAAGTTTTCAGAGTCCGCCAAGTCACGTTGGCAATGCGCGCTTTGATTTTAGTTTGTTTCTTTATTCATTTTTGAAAACGTGCAGGCTTACATTGGCGTCATAATGAGCCGCCGGGCTGTCTCCCATTCATCCCTGGTTGGCTGATATATGAGGAGTTTCAGGGCGCCGACTATCAATAACAATAACAGAGTGAGTTTAGTTTGGGACCGTGTGATGAATGGAGCCCGTGTTGGTGCGGCTTTGTTTGCCGCTCTGAAAAAGTGAGCCTTTAGACAAACACTCCTTTCACCAGATTACAAAATACAAATATCCATCCGAATGTGGCCCACGGTGACTTCCTGCCTCCTCATCCGTCACCACTCGACGTGCTCCAGGCTTATAAATTTTGTTCAAGTCAGATGATGTGATTGCAGATTAGGTTAAAATATCTATTGCAAAATTCGAAGCAAAATGCATTTGTCTGCGTCAAAGGCGAGTATAGAAAAGTAATAATATGTAAATAGTATTGAAATACAATTGTGGCTGTCTACACATAGGATTCCTCTGTGCTTAACAACAATGGATGCATTTTATTTCAACAACATTGGCCGCGCTAGAGTGAAATAAGTATCGCAGCCCGATTATGTCCCCGCAGACACACTGCATATTAAAAGTGCTGCAACCTCACGTGAGGCGGCTTTGACTGTGTTTTCCATTTAAAACACAAACATGCCCCGCTCTTAAAAAAATAAAACTGAAAAGATCCTCTGAACCGCCGTCTGCTCATTGTTATTCTCAGGATAAATGCCGTCAAAATATTGCCGCTACGTTGCCTGTCTGCGTGTCAAATGCATTTTTTTTTTTTATCTTTGAAATGAGCAGAAGGTGGTCTCATGTCTAAAGTCTGACACATTCATAAAATGACCCGCAGCCAACCCGAAAGTAAAATATGCCCAAGGCTGAGACAACAGAAATGGACGAAAAAGCACAGATAAATTGCCGAGCTCATTGTGAATTCCACACTCAATTGTGGCATTTTCCAGGGTAAATGGAATTGTACATTAAAGCCTGAATATGCCCGACTTTGGTGGGGGGGAGTGATGCATTTTATTTTCCCTCTTCCCGCCGCAGACGAGGCGCGCGCGAGCCCCCATATTGCGGTGCTTTCAGGGAAAAGGCCATCTTTAGGACCTCTTGATCAATCTGTGACCTTTAAGTACATAGCCATCTCGTAAATAGGAGGGTGCGCTTACAGAGACTTCAAAAGCAAGGGGACCCGATAATTTCAAAATGGAGCGCTGTGGAGTGGCGCTGGTGGGGAGTCCATAAAAGCCTGCCTTGTTCTCTGCACACCTCCTCTTTGCTCCACAACAGCCAGTTAGGGTAATAGCTCAAGGGAGAAAGGGGAAGAGTGGAGCCGGAGAGAGAGAGGCGGAGGGACGGACGGATGGAGAGAAAAACAGGTAATTACTGGTAATCATTGGTTGAGGAAGAGCTGATGATCACTACAGTATAACAGATTGTACTGTTCCATATTGGAAGAGGCTGAGGAGACCGGATGTGGCGCTGTCGGCAGGTAGCGGCCGGGAAATTAGCCAGTAACCTTAAACCCCCCTCGCAATCATCGAGAAACTCCGTTTCGCTCCTTTTTCCCTCTTTCTCTCTCATCGAGAGGAGTTACATAAATCTCCCTGTCCCACTCAATAAGTACTGAATAAGTAGGGACTATGGGTGCTTTATTATATTATAATCTTTTTTATTTAGATTGGACGACAAGTAGAGGCAAGTAGCTGCGGTTCAACAGGGAGGCAGGGTGTTACAAACAGAAAAATATTGAAGTGAGGCAGAAGCACTTGGAGTTGCACCTCCGTTTCCATTTAGACACGTTTGCGCACGCGTTCGCAAAAAAACACACACACACACACACACACATGAAAGGGCATCTGTTTAGCTGAAATATTTCCGTTTGTCATCAATTTACACCAAAGCGCAATTTCAGCAGCAAAATAAAAAGCCCCGCACATGTGCAGCAAAAGGGGGTTCTTTTGGGATTCCTCTGCAAATTGCTTCAGTTTGCCGAGCCTGGCTGGCCGGCCGGCCGGCCGCATTATCAATTTGCCGCTAAAACCATGTACGTTAAACACGGACGGACAACATTCATCTAATGAGAGTGCCATTTGGTAAAATGTGACTCAACCTTTTCCCAGACATCGCTGTGGGTTGACTGCACAAACTGCGACTTTCTCTCGCCTAAAACAGTCAATTTCCGATCCCGTGCAATAATAATGGGTGGTAAAATTGCGATGCAGAGAAGCCGTGCAGCCGCGGTAGCTGTTTTTATCATCCGAAAAAAGGAGTTGATTCGAAGAGTTTAATATCAAGAATATGTCCCAGTCACCTCAAGTGGACGACGGGGAGACTCGTGTTTGTATTCATATCAGTTAGGTTTGAAACCACTCGCACAATTAAAAAGCATCGATGCAGTTGCACTGTGGCACAGTGGATCTCTACCGTTTCAATGATTTTTTACTTACTTACCTACTTGCTCAGCTCCACGGCGACTCGCCGATAGGGGTGCAGACGACAGCAGAGCCAGTGTCACAGTTAGACTTATTGATTTTGAGCGGAGTCTTCTCCGGCGCTCTCTGTGACCAGACGGTGGCCTCATCGCAGTCGGAGTCTTCGGCGGATCAATCGGGAAGCACTTGGGCTGCTTGTACCTGTTTGCGACTAAGATGATACTTCAGAGAGCCCGCTCATGATTGGCCGAGCGTAAATACGGCAGAGTTAGCACGGCGGGTGGACAATTAGTCGGCGAAATTGATTGAGCGTAGTTTGACCGACGGGCAAAATAAAACCAGTTCAATAAATTATTCACAATTTATTTATTTTTTTTCTCACTGGACCTTCTGATATCAATTTGCGAGCAATAATTCGCAGTCGAACCTGAAGCATGGCCCTGGGAATCGTCAGGGGATTACGTGGGGCTGCGTCCGACGTCGATGTGTCACTTAAGACTCATGAGATCATTGCAGCTTCATCCGCAGCCCATTATGATGACACGGAGAGTCCGTGCGCTCGCCCCGCGGTGGATCTCTCAGTCCTGACCTACATGCTTGGGAGACGTACGAGAAATGACGTAGCGCCACGGCGCTCGGATCAGTTATTGGTTGCAATTATTTGCGAGAGAAATCTTTGTCGAATGTGACTCAAGTCAGGCAAGGGCCTTGACGTGTTTGTCTGGCGTTGCGACAGCGCCGGCTGTCGTCATGGCGAGAGTGTCACTTAAAACAGGTCAGATCAAAATGTGCCGCCGGAACTCAGCGCCTTCCGTCCGAGGGCCCGACGAACAAAGGTTCCCCCACCCGGTTTGTTTGCAGAATTACAGTATCCACCCACACCCTTGTGGTATCCTGTGTTTTTTAAGTCTCCCCAAGCCGCTGCGTGCTTTTTGTCGAGGCCATTCAAAAGGAATTACCAATAACACTGCTGGTAATAAAAGGCTTGTAATGGATACGGTGGGGAGGGGGGTTGTGATGTCGCTACAGTTTTATCTGGCCTGCAGGTACACCGCCAATGGAGGACAGGTAACGTGAGATTCAAAGATTCGCTGCATTAGTTCTGCTTAGCTAACCGTGAATGCTAATTGCAGGAAGAACAAACTAGTACTCTGCGCCCTCTACGCCCCCCCCCCCCCTCCACCCACCTTTTCCTCTCTCCGCCCACTTTGGCCAACAGTGGATCCTGCTGAGAAGCTCTCAGAGTGTCACGCAGCTTCGCTCAAGCCAGGAACAAAGAAGGTTTTTTTTTTTTTTTTTGTAAGCGCGATTCAATACGTGACGGCCGAGCATCAAGCCGATGAACCCTCCCTGTTGCAGCCGTTGTCATGCTGTCCTGTCAGAGGCAGTGTGTGAAAAAAAACATTCAAATCCATCCTGATTGGTGCTATTTTCAGATATTAATCGTGTCAGTAGGTATTTGAATAGCAAATCCCAACAAGGTGTTTGTATTATGTGACATCCAAGTGTTGATTTTTAGGTAAATTGCATTTACAACAAAACAAATGTAATTATAATAATTTACTATTGTTGGCCGACAACACAAAGGTAGAAGTTGGTTTATGTGACAAAAACATCACACCTCTCTAATAATGGGTTGCCAATGCTTCACATCTCATCCTTTTGTATTATTTTTATTTTTAAATCTATCAAATATGTAAAAAAACAAACAAAAAAACAAAAAAGCCAACAACCGTGAAACAAGTTGGTGAAGTAACCGTCAAAAGAACAGAGTTAAAATCCCGAGCTAATACTGACACTGATACTAATCTGTGGGCAAGGTCAAAGACCTTGTTACACACCAGGGGCTATAAAGGCTGAGAGGTGCTGGTCAGCCTGAGCCTCCAGAGCTGTGATCGCTCTCTGAAGCTCTGACCCAGGCCAAATGAGAGGCCACTCTCCCGGTGGCAGCCACTATCTGCTATCAGTCTCCTCTCCAGACATCTATAGGCCTGGCTGCCGCAGGCCCCCCCGGGCCACTGCTATCATATAGCCACTGTACCCAGCGCTGCTGTCTCTAAGCTCACAGTGGAGATTTATTGTAATTAGAAGATTCCTTTACAAAAGCTCGGGATCAGCGTTTCTTGAAGGATCTCCATGCGGTCCCGCGGGGGACACCCTTTGATCCCGTCCTCCGAAGCCTCGGGGTTAAGCCTTCGCCTTTGCAAATAAGTTTGACATGATGGACCGTGTCCTAATTGGCCAATTGCTCAGTGCCTCAGTTCTGGCTCCTGCTGGGTTAACAAGTGTATGTTTTCCTTCCTTCCCCACGGTGTCTCACCACATCGGCAGTGACGCCTTTGATGAGAGGCCCCTCCCTCCTGCCAGTAGACATTTTTCTGCTATTTTTGTATGTTTCTTCTTAGATTGAACATTTTCAGAACTGAAGCAAAATTTAGTTTGTGCAACAACTTGTGTTTTGCAATGACAATTTAAAAAAAGATATATTTTCTGTACATTCAAACACCATCAACCATCCAACAAGTTTTTTACAAAAGAAAGAATTTTCTCAATCGCACCGATCCTTTGAGAGGCTTTCCAGCGTCAGTGTTTGGGATTGAAGAGTATAGGATTCCCACGTCGTCCCTTTTTTCTCATTCGTCTCCCTTCACTCTACCTCCCACTGAGCGTTGGCCCGATATTGCTGAAGGCTACGGTAGCTCTTAAACCATCAGAGGCACTGGTAGAGAGGACCAGCGGTGTCGGGTCCCACCCCCGAGCATGTGCTTTCTATGTTTCTGCCTCTTCCACACCTCCAATCTCTCTTCTTTTCCCAGTGAGATTAGTTTGTCTTATGGTGAGAGGAAGGGTTGCTGCCAGTGGGCCCTCCAGGCTTTGTGGGAACAGGTGGCCATGTGCTAGAATGGTCATTCTGTGTTGATCTACAGGAGACAGTGGGCCCCAAATTCCTAAACATCTTATTGATGAGCCGTGAAGAGTGTCTTTGCTCAGTTTATTTTCCACCCCAGACAAATACTTCCAGTCATTTCATAACAACGGTGCAACCGTAACCGTGCAGCACCTGTAGCGCTAGCGCCCTTGCTTCTGTCTCAGGACCGTTACTCAGATGGATTACCCCCGTAACCTTTCCCGATGACCTCTGCAGGGTTTGTTCACCTGCAGGACCCTGGGAATCGGCCCTGCCAAGAGCACCTCCGCCGGAGTGCACCGGGAACGTGCCTCGCCAGCCGCCTAGCACCAGAGACGGATTGTTCAGAGGTGCAGAATCAGTCAGGTCAGGGAATCCTCGGCCCCAGGCCCGGCTAATTACTTTCTAATGTGACGACGATTCTTTTGAAGAGCTTGTTTTCTCACTGACCAAATCCCTTTAAAAGGGTCTCGGGGGTTGCTAAGGGGGCAGAGCGGGAGTGCGCTGTGGCCGGCCACGCCAGCGCCAGAGGGGAGGCTCGTGTTACACCCTGCTTGCCATGACGCATTGAAGGGGTGGGTGGCGGGGGAGGCTACCCCCTTGTATCCTCCCTCTCCTATTCTAGCCACTGTCCCTCCAAGAAAAGGCTGCAAGAAAGCCCGACACCGGTCCAGAGGATGTGCATGTAAACTTACACCCAACTAATGGCAACAAATGTGGTTTCAAGGAATCCCAGGTCTCTTTAAAAGTGGGCGTGTGGATTAGATGAGATGTAACACAGTGTACGTGCACACAAACTGGTCACTGCTTTATTGAGGGAGGGTTTTTTTTGTAAAATGCCAAAAACAAAGCAACTCTCGTTTTTTTTAATCAAGATAACATAAAAATCTCTTTCGCTAACTCTAAGCAGCTCCGTCTAAAAAAGCTGCAGGTGCCTTGTGGCTCTGACTGACACGTCACACTGATTTTAGAAACCTCCTCCCGCTCTCTTTCCTCCCCCTCATTCCTTCAAAGAGACTCCACTCCCTTCCAGGGGAGTGATCCCTAATTAGCTGTCAGATGATAGCGTGCTGCCTTTATTGTGCTCCCTGCCCGCCGCGCTGCAGGCTACGCCGGTCAGCAGTCAGTCTTGGGGAGAAGTGACAGATCATCTCTCTATACACCGGACCCCTGCAGCTGAAAAGAGACCACTTGGTCCTTACAAAGAGATCCCAAGCCTCCGCATTGCGAAGCGCACCGATATCAGATCTCATAACAAACACATCTCCGCGCCTCGGAAGACAAGGGGATCGCTTGAGAACCCCGTCTGCGGTCTCAAAATATTAAAGACCACGCAGCCGACGATGCGATTGTGTCATATGTGTGCGATATGTGACTGATGAGGTTTCAATGTGGGTAATTTGGTGCATGAAAGAGTTGTTTTTATATTACGTTACAACATTCTGACAAGAGTCTTGACTTTTGGAAACACATTTTTCTGGCCGTATGCGTTTCCTGTATTTTCCAATAAAAGCCGCATCTTGCAACTCCTCATTCTGCAGGCAGGTAATTCCTGGCACCGGAGGATTTGATTTCCTTCCTGTCTGTTTGCTCGCCCTGCTGCTGCAGCCCTCCGTCAGACAGTTCCAGTATCCAGCCCGGCCAGCGAGAGGACCTTATTTGAAGGTCATGTCAGCGCCAGGGTGTAAACGTTAGACCTTTCTGTGGTCGGGGTAAATGTACGAGGCCGCCCTGCGGGAGCGCTCCTTCCCCCTCTTTAATCGGCGCGTAACAGTCCGTTGTAGAGCCAAACTGTCTGCGACACATCAGCACTTAGAAATAAAAACCCCTCAGCCGACCCCGCGACGGCTGCGGTCGGAGTGCGGCAGCTGGATCATTATGGAGAGACACCACAGACAGGTCTGCTGGTTAGGAGGCGAACAGGAAAAGATCGATTACACACGGATGTCTCTCTCTAAATCCTCAACATGCAAATATAACATTTTCTCATTTATAGTCCTGCAGATAAATTGGAAAGTCTTCACATAAAGGATGAGGGGTTTTTTTTGCAAGCAACAACCACATCTTAATGTAAAAAAAAAAACAACTGTGCTCAACAAATAATCATTCATCTCCCTTTATATCCTCCATGTAAACTGTAAATAAACAGTCTGCAAGATAAACGAGACAAAAGACAGGCTATTCAGCCATCTCCATCAGTGATGTCAGTAATTTAAAGGGAACCGAGAAAGCAAACTTAACAGTTCTAATGCTCCAGCCGAGAAACTTAATTTACCAATTTGCAGGAAGACAAGATGGCAGGAAACAAGCCAATTTGCCACGTGTGCAGCGCACAACAAACCCCGGCTTCGGTCCCTGGCCTCATGAGAGGTAATTATCCCTAAAAAAGAATGCCATGCTGTATTAAGATGTAGCCGCATCAAAACGAGGGAGGTAGCCTCATTACAAGTAATTATGAGGGAATTAGAAACATCATTTAACTAAACGAGCAAATAATGTCCAGGATATTGAAGAAGCTGCCTGCACTTCTGCCGACCGCTGCAAGTCCCATTACAAAAATTGTAGGTCTTTAATAGAATAATGACATGCTTTATCTTCCCTGCCTCTCTCTGAGAGGGTCTTGGCGCAGAGGGAAGGGCTGAGGCGGGGAAGTGGGGGGGGGGGGAAGGGGGGGAGGATGTGATAACAACTGTTGCAGAGCTCTCTCCTCGCAGTGTGGTCTCACTCTCGAGTGTGCGGCGCGAGGCCTCCAAGATAATCCCCCCCCATTGTCCTTACAAATTCAAAATGGAGAGCCTCCCGGAAAATTGTATCTCACATTCATTATTGTGTCAAAGGTAATGCTAATGGACTTACCTTTATAGAGGAGTAGGCCCGGCCTCTCGCCGCGCCCTGTAATGGTTTGATGCATATTGGACGGCGAATGGCGCTTCAGAGGCGACACTTCAAGAAATGGCTGGTAATTTAACAATGAAGTGTAATGCATTTTGCCATTAGTGCCGATTAATGGCAGAAGGGCTTGGATTGGGGTGGATTCCCCCCCTGCCAAATATTGTTCTAGGAGGGTTTAAGTCATAGACGCAAGGGCAGCCGCTGTGGTCTGAACAAAGGAGCTGCTCGTATTCGACTTTGGTTTCTTAAAGGTCCCGTATTTTTTACCTGTTTCTCCATCCCAGACTGCACAGACACTGAATTGCCCAGAATATCTCTACAGTAACTCTTTGTTTGCATATTCATTTATTTATTTTTTATTCCAACTAAAATCTATGTTTGGTTTTGTTACAAGTTCCATGTTGGAAATGGAGAAAAGACAAGACAAAGGTGGCTGACCTGACCGAGGAGTCTTCACCTCGTGCCCTTTGTGACATCACAAAGGGTCAGTTCCCATATTCTAGCACGCTTTCATTGACAACTAAAGAATTGAAGTGTATCGATTTTTTTTTGTTGTTGGTCTTTTTAGTTTTATAATCAGAATTTTGAGAGAGCTGATGCTTGATATGCTTGCGCTGCTTCAGTTTTGGTCGAGCTTCACGTCCTCTTCAAATGAAGCGTAATTGACACTATCCATACGTTGCCCCCCCCCCCCCTCCTCATCCAGCATCATGTTCCTCGGCCTGTTAAGTGGCCAATGGGGTTGGGGGGGGGGGATTCAGATGGGAGTGGGGGGCGCAGAGGCAAATACAATTTCCCTTCATCTCCTTCATTTCCAGTTGATATAAAACAGAATCAAGAAAAATCACTTCTGCTCCGAGCTCCCCTTTTTAACCATTAAACCACAAACACAGGGGCTGGTTAAAGCCGGCGGATGACAGGGCCAGCCTCCGAAACCTCGTTAGGCTCCCCTCAAATTCATTTAGGGAGCAAACAGGTCTTGAGAGTTGTCTGGCTTAATGCATCGCAATCGCTTTTAAAACTCCCGTCTCGAGGCAGACCCGAGGCTCTGCATCTGCTTCGTGGTGTTATACTTCGTAACCTCCCACTCTAACATGAAGCTGCGCTCGCTCACAGGCACACACACGCACGCACGCACGCACGCACGCACGCACGCACGCACGCACGCCCAAATCAAACGGCTGTAAATATGATGCCAGGGCAGTTGAGAGGCCCTCATTCAAACTCACGGTTGGCAACAGACTTCTTCAAAGGGAAGAAGGTTGTAAAGAAAAAATAAATAAAAATTCAACGTTCCCGCAGTTTGTTTAAATCTAAGGCGGTGATATTCAGGGGCTTTTCCCCCTCATAAGTCATCTTCCCCATTGGAAGATGCTCTAAAAACTAAACCCCCCGAGAATCAATTCTGCCCGGCGCTCTGTCTTCGCCTCTCAGCGTGCGGCCCCCACAGTTTCCATTACTGCCGCCATAAATTACGGCGCGCTGTGAATTACACTTGCTTTTCACCTTAGCGGGCAGGTTTGATGAATCCTAAGGCACAACACACCGTCCCAACAAATCTTCATCACCGCGCCGCTCGCTGTCTCTCTGCCGCTTAAACCACTTCAAATCATTTTCATCGCCCCGGCTATTAAAATTTGTAATTCACACCTGCCACTGCGGTGATACATAGTTACATCACTGCCCCCCCACCCACCCACCGCTCCCCTCTGTCTCTTTCCTTCACTGACGCCGTTTTCCATTTTTTTTCCCCCTGCTTTGCTCGTCGCTGTGCCACCGCGCACACACACGCACACGCACACACACACGCGCACACATGCACACACTCACACGCACGCATCTTGTAAATCAAGCGAGCCCAGGTGACAGGTCATGCAGATTTCCCACAAGCCACTGGGGTGTAAACATCCATCCAAAAGAGCTGCGCGTTGCTGTCACACCCGATGACATAATGACCACTTGGAAAACTAATAAACAGCTTCATTCAACCAAAACTATTGCTCCTTTTCATAAGTGTTACAGTCCCCTATCCCTCTCTCTCACTCTCTCTCTCTCTCTCTCTCTCCCTCTCTCCCTCTCTCAATTCCCCGTTTTCTCCCCCCTCCTCTCTACCAGTATCTGCCACAAATTCATCCTCCTGCGCCTCACCTCCTCGCTGGTGCAGGAGTTAGCCATAAATCACCGCTGTTGTCTAACGCTATCCATTTTCCCAGAAACACAGGGCGGCTGTTGCAGAAATTGGGTCAGGCATAATCTGCAGGGCAGTAGAGCCTGGCTAGTCATGGACTCTGCTAGGTAATGTAACCATTAGCCCGCACTGAGAGATTTCTGCAGGTGGAACGGGTGAGAGGAAGGAAGGGGGTTCGTTCAGGGTGGGAGGGAGGGTGGAGGTCCCGGTCCCTCGTACATGATGTGACACCCAAGGAAAGCTGGCAGATGATACAG